>NW_027529192.1:1922799-2075907 GCF_008692635.1 Crocuta crocuta | reverse complement strand
TATAACACACACACACACACACACACACACACACACACACACGGGAATATTACTCAACCATAAAAAAGAATAAAATCTTGTCATTTGCAACACCATGGATGGATCTAGAGAATATGTCAGAGAAAGACAAATACCATATGATTTCAATAATATTTGGAATTTAAGAAATAAAACAAAGTAACAAAGGGGAAAAAAGAGAAAAAAAAACAAAAACAAAAACAGACTCTTAACAGAGAACAGATGGTTACCAGAGGGGATGGTGCAGAAAGAATGGGCGCAAAAGGTGAAGGGGATTAAGAGAACACGTACCGTGATGAGCACTGAGTAATATGTAGAATTGCTGGATCACTATATAGTACACCTGCAGATAATATAACACTGTATGTTAACTACACTGGGATTAAGATTTTATTTTANCGCCTGGGTAGCTCAGTTGGTTAAGTGTCTGACCTCAGCTCAGGTCATGATCTCTTGGTTCATGAGTTTGAGCCCCATGTCAGGCTCTGTGCTGACAGCTCAGAGCCTGGAGCCTTCTTCAGCTTCTGTGTCTCCCTCTCTCTCTGGCCCTCTCCCATTTTTGCTCTCTCTCAAAAATAAATAAACATTTAAAGAAGAATTTAAAGATAGACAAATGGCCAATAAGCACATGAAAATGTATTCCACATCATTAGTTAGTTATTAGGTTATTGACTAGTTAGTCAAAACCACAATGAAATACCTCTTCACACCCACTAGGATGGCAATAAATAAGAAAAGAGAGAAGAAGCGTTCCAAAGAGCTAGAGGAAATGAAACACTTGTACGTTGCTGGTAAGGATATAGAATGGTGCAGTCACTGGAAAAGAGCTTAGTAGTTCTTTAAAAAGCTAAACGTGGAATTAATATATGCTCACACAGTTCCTCTCCTAGCTTTTTATCCTCCCAAATTGAAAACAAGTACTCAAACACATATTTGTACAGAGATATTCGTCCAAAGCAGCACTATTCACAATAGCCAAGAAGTGGAAACAAGCCAGAATCCCAGTGATAAGGTGAATGGGTAAACAGACTGTGGTATACATGTACACTAGAATATTATTCAGCCATAAAAAGGAATGAAGTACAGGGAGGCGCTGCAATGTATATGACCCTCAGAAACATCCTAAGGAAAAGACACCAGATGCAAAGGTTACATGTTATATGATCCCATTTATATGAAATATCCAAAATCAGTAAACCCATAGAGGCGGAGGGCATATTGGCAGCTGCTGAGGGCCGGGGGAGGGAAGACAGGGGAGTGACTGCTTAGTGAGTATGGGATTTATTATTATTTATGGTTAGGAGTAGGGGTGATGGAAACGTATTGGGAATAGATGGAGGTGTGGTGGCTGCAGTGTTTTGGCTATACTAAATGCCATTGACTTGTATATTTGTAAAGGGTTAGTATTTTTTATTTTTTAATGCTTGTTTAAAGAGCAAGCAGGGGAGGGGCAGAGAGAGAGACAGAGAGAGAGAGAGAGAATCCCAAGCTCCACAATGTCAACACAGAGCCCGAAGCGGGACTCAGTCTCATGAACTGTGAGATCATGACCGAGCCTCCCAGGTGCCCCTAAAATGGTTAGTTATTAAAACCGAATGTTACCTCAATTTAAAAGATCAAAAAATGAACTACTTTATTGATTAAAGGTAAGAATACCAAAGAGGAGCTTGCAAATATAATAAATTCAAGTAGATGGATTTCAGGTAGATAAACACTTAACAAGTTTATAGCAGTAATGTTCATCTTTGGTGCCTGTTCTAATAAGCTACTGATTGCCATAATATGCTGTTAGACACATTTAAATAATGCTTTCCTTGGACTGAAGGGAATTGAGTGAATATGAGATGAAGTCAGAGGATTTGATTTCCCAACCTTTTCTAAAACCAGAAGGAACCCCAGTTAACTCCCCATTCTACTAGCACAATCCCACAATGCATATTGAGGCAAGGACATCTTGTCCTACCTTAGAAATCCATACACATTGTTTTTTTAACTCCAAGGGCTCACCTCAGAATGATTTGTGACTCCTGTTATTTGTAATTTATTCTCTAATCTGCTAGTTAAGTCTCTCTTCATGAAACCATCCTTCCTAATACGTATTAGGAACTTTGTTATGAGAAAAACTGCCTTGATGAACAGTAGTCTCCAAATACCCTTTTTCATCAAGTTGCCCCAGAGAGGCTCCTAGACTAAAGCAAGACACTTGAATCATTCAGTTTATTGCATTATATAAACAGAAAAAGAGGAAAAAGAGGTGGTAGGTTAACACATTAAGTACAAGGTTGTAAGCAGGCGGAACGACCCCACGACTTAGATCCTGATTTAAGCAACGTTTGTGTGGCTTGCCCCTCTCTTGGCCGCATTAGCAGTCTTTGCTGACCTTAGAGTTATGAGAACTGGAATTAAGGTGAATGAGGGGACTAAGAAGATGGAAGGTATTAACCATACACACAGTTGCTCCAGCAAAAAGACGCAAAGATAAAAGTGTTTGTCACCCCTGTAGTTCGCCAATTAGCCCAATGAGCAGCTAGCTACCGTTTTATGTGTGCTGCTTGGGTTGGCCAGTGGGGCCAGGATGGGTGTCAACAGTGGGTGATCAATATAAAGTTTCGTGAGTAACTGAGTGCTTAACATGTCTCCTGTATTAGTGTATCACAAATATTAGGTGGCTCTCGGTCCTTCAGTCCCTACTTAGTTTATCTATGGTCTAACACATCTCACAAGTTAATAACTTGATAATCTATGTTGAGACATTTAAGGACTTCTGTCCATATTTTTTTTTAATGTTTGTTTATTTTTGAGAGAGAAAGGGAGAGGGAGAGCATGTGGGGGAGGGGCCGGAGGTGGGGAGACAGAACATCTGAAGCAGGCTCTGTGTTGTCACCATGGAGCCTGATGCAGGGTTCGAACTCATTAACCGTAAGATCATGACCTAAGGTGAAGTCAGATATTTAACTGACTGAGCCACCCAGGCGCCCCTGTCCATGTTATAAAGGCAATTTGATTATTTATTGAACACATTTTAGGAGTCTCGCCTGTGTCTTAAAACTACTAACTTATTTGTTATTCGTACTTAGCATGACTTTCAAGTTTTACATATCCCATTTATCTTATGTTCTATAGCAGAGTTAAATACTAGTAGTTAATGTATGAAACACATATGAATTAATGGGAAATGACATTTTAATACCATGAGCTATGTTCAAGGTATTCCATGATATGTATTTTACATATAATAAAATTCACTCCAGGCTTTTAGCCAGTGGGTAAAAATTAGATAAGATGAAACAGTGATGGCCCACATTTCACTGACTAATGTTCTTGTCTTTCTAACACAGGACCTAGTCCTATCCAAATTCTCTGGCAGGTAATTTGGAGAATCCTGAGTACCTCTGGTGCACTCACAAATCATCTGCATCATATCTGCACCGAACTTGACTAGTGGATATGGTGCACACAGTGGATACAGTTTATTTTGAATTTTTCCCTCTTGAGCTCAGTGAGATTCTTAGATAGGCGTCCAATGTGTGAGCTAGGTCCAACCATATCCCGTATCTCAATGATTCTCAGTGATTTTGAAAATGTAGTGTCTGAGGCTGCCTTACCGGGTCGAGCTGAGCATTCTTGAATCTTCAAGCCTTTAAGCATCTTTTTTTAAGACATGAGGGTCCTGTTCCAATGGGTTTCTCTTGGCCCTACTCCACAGATTAATCCGGAACAACCACCCATATGTGTCAGGCTCTGACTCAAGCTGAGATGCCCCACACCCTCATACATGTCCCATAAATAATAAATATTACTCCATATCTTTTTAACAAGCTTGAATGATAGGTGCTGTCACAGTTGAACAACATGAGTTTCCATGGAGATAAAGAATCTTGCCCAAGTATGACGGTCCCCTCTCAGAAGCTGTTTCATATTAGAGGTGGCTGCCTATATGCTTATATCATCTCAAAATGCCTAAAGATAGGAGATATGTAGTATATAAACTCCTAATAATTAAGCTCAGTGGCTCTTGTAGGGGAAGAAATTTTTTCTGGACCCTGATTGTTAACTCCAGGTGATGGGGCTTACACTGGAGAGTACTTTCACCCTCCCTGGTAGCAGTACACCTTCACTACGCTGGGCAGATGGCCCATCCAGCACTGCTCTCCCAGATTCCTCTGCATATCTTCTGTGAGCCTTGGCAACAAGGAAATGGAAAATGATCTCTACACCCAACACCGGGCGTGAACTCACAACCCTGCCTGAGATCAAGGGGTCACTTGCTCTACCCACTGAGCCAGCCAGGTGCTCCTAGAAAAAGAAACCTATTACAGAGCCTTATAAATACTACACTTTCTATCCTGTAGTGCCAGGTTGCATTCTGGTGACCATAGGAAGTGTTGTGCCCCTAGACCACGTCTCTGGCTAACAGAAATCTTAGAATTACAGAAGTAACTCTATAAACAGCAGCCTCTACACCAAGACCTATCCACTTGGGTCTGTCATTTTGGAGGCTGAAAAATGATCTCTTTCCTTTAAGGAAAAGTTTAACCGAGAGGCAGTATTTAAGCAGATCCCCAGAACTCAAAGTCAATGGCATATTTCAGAACAATCAAATTTAATATGGTTTGAGGTTTTGCAATAAAATCTCATATGATCCTAAGCAAAGAGTGAAACTCCCTTCCCAGAGTCCAGGAAAGAACTTGAACTGACGATGCTAAAAAATAGGTTAAACCAAACCAAAGGAAGCAGACAGGAGGCTGGGAGGCTGTGCCAGCACCGGGCGGACTGGAACAGATAGTCACATACATTATCATTTTCCAAAACATCCTCTCTCCTGGAAGCCAGTGTTACCACTTGGCCTGCCAAAGGCCATGTGACCAGCCATTAATAACAAACTCAGGTCAACCATATCCTATGAAGCTCTTAACCCTTTAATCTCACAACAGTGCTGTTTTGAAGATGAACCGGCATATTTCTATGTTGAAGGAATTTGAGGTAGCCCAGAAGGAGCATCTAAAGGGACATTATTCTTTCAAAAGTTGTGTAGTCTGTTCCTCTGCTAAGGACTACAGAACATGACAGTTAAAATTAGAGCTAACATTTTTTTTTTAATATTTTTATTTATTTCTAGGAGAGAGAGAGAGAGAGACAGCGTGAGCAGGGGAGGGTCAGAGAGAGAGGGAGACACAGACTCTGAAACAGGCTCCAGGCTCTGAGCTGGCAGTCAGCACAGAGCCCGACGCGGGGCTCGAACCCACGAACCGCGAGATCATGACCTAAGCGAAAGTTGGACGCTTAACCGACTAAGCCACCCAGGCGCCCCAAAATTAGAGCTAACATTTTATGCCAATCACATTTTATGGGAAACTAGTTTCTGTGTTTGGATATTCCTCAAGCAAAAAACATTTAAAAAAAATTTTTTTTAAATGTTTTATTTATTTTGAAGGTGAGAGAGACAGAGCAGGGGAGGGGCAGATACAGAGGGAGACACAGAATCCGAAGCAGGCTCCAGGCTCCGAGCTGTGAGCACAGAGCCCAACGCGGGGCTCGAACTCGTGGNAGACGCTTAACCAACTGAGCCACCCAGGCGCCCCTAAATAACACTTTTTTTAAAATAAGCATTCAAAAAAAAAAAATTAAAAATAAATAAATAAGCATTCTATTTAAACACATGAAATAGAAATTTTACTAGTTACTAAAATGCTACTTCATCCTCTCTAGGCAGACACTGTATTTAGAATTTTATTCACTTCCTAATTTAATCTACTAAATCTGCTATGCAGATTTTAAAATTAGAAAAATCAAGTCCTAGGGTGGGGTCGGTGGGGGTGTAGGGCTAGGTAATGATTCTAATGATTCCGTTCAGTACGGGGGATTGGCTTTATGGGATTAAGGTCTCTTCCCCCATCCCTATGCTACCTATAATGCTGGCCTTATTGAACAAGTTAGGAAGGGTTCTCTCCTCTATATTTTCTTGGAAAAGTTTGAAAAGGATTGGTGTTAGTTCTGCCTTAGATAGTAGAATTCACCATTCTACATTTCTTCATTGGAAGATTTTTTAATTACTGATTCAATCTCCTAACTAGTTACAGGCCAGTTTGGTTATTCTGTTTTTGTGTGATTCAGTCTTGGGGGGATTTGTATTTCCTGAAAATGCCCATTTAATTTGGTTATACAATTTGTTGGAGTATGATTGTACATAGTACTTTTGTGTAATGCTGCTTATATCTATAGAGTCAGTAGTAAAGTTCCCACTTTCATTTATGACTTTCCTACCTTGAGCTTTCTCCTTTTTTTCCCCTTTTTTCCCCCCTTTTCCCTTCCTCAATCTAGCTAAAGTTTGTCAATTTTGCTGATCTTTTGGAAGAACCAACTTTTGGTTTCATTAATTTTTTTCTATTATTTTTCTCTTTTCTATTTTATTTACTTCTGTTCTAATCTTTATTATTTCCTTCCTGTTGTTACACTTGGGCTTAGTTTTTTTTTTTTCTCTCTCTCTAATTTCTTTAGTTGTAAATTTAGAGTTGTTGGTATGAGATCTTTCTCTTTTTTTTTTTTTTTACTGTAAACATTTATAGCTATAAATTTCCCCTTCAGCAGTGCTTTCACTGCATTGTGTAAGTTTTGGTCCGCTATACTCTTATTCATACCTTAATATTTTTTAATTTTCCTTGTGATTTCCTTTATTCATTAGTTGTCTAAGAGTGTATTAATTTCCACAAATTTGTGAAATTTCCAGTTTTCCTTCTGCTATTGATTCCTAACTTCATCTCATTGTGGTTAGAGAAGATGCTTTATATGACATAAACATTTCCAAATCTATTGAGATTTAATTTGTGCCCTAATATATTGTCTATATGTAAAATTTCCTGTGTGCACTTGAGAAGAATGTGCAAACTGGTGTTATTGGGCAAAGTGTTAGATCTGTATGTGCTGGTTTATTGTCTTGTCAAATCCTCTGTTTCCTTACTTATCTCTGTCTGTTTCTATCCATTATTGAAGGGGTATTAGAGTATTCAGTTATTATTATAGGGGTACCTATTTGTCTCTTCAATTTTGTCAAGTTATGCTTTATACATTTTGATAATCTGTTATTAGGTACATAAATGTTTATAATTGTTATATATTCTTGTTGTATTAAAGCTTTTATTATATATCATGTCCTTTATTTTTTATACATTTCTTTGATTTAAAGTATATTTTGTCTAATATTAGTATAGCCACTCCTCTTCTGGTTACTATTTGCATGGAATATCTTTTTTCATACTTTCATTCCATTTAGATCTAAAATGAGGACGTTTAAATAGCTTATAGGTATAATTAAAAAGTATATTGAACCTCTCTTTTAATAGAAGAGTTTAATCCATTTACAGTTAAGTTAATTACTGTTGTGAGGGACTTCTGTAATTTTGCAGTTTGCTTTCTATATGCAATATATCTTTTCTTTTTTGTTCCTCTCTTTTTGCATCATTGTCTCTTTTGCATTTAGTTGGTTTTTATAAAATTGTTTTGATTCTCTTTTTAATTTTTTGGTGTGGATTCTATTACTATTTTTCTATTTTCCTTATAGTTACTATGGTGAGTGCACTTAAAATCCTATAAGGCATAACATTCTAATTTAAATTTATAGCCACTTAACTTCAATAACTTAAAAAAACACAAAACTCGAATCATTTGCAGCATGATCTTCATCCTTTTCAGTTACTGATGTCACAGAATTACATATGTTTACATTGTGTGTCTGAAGACATAACCTAATAATTGTTTCCTTAATGCATTAGTCTCTTAAATTATGTAGAAACAAAATGTGAGGTTACAAACCAGAGTTACAATAATACTAACTTTTAGACTAATAATTTTTTTAAAAATGTGTTAGTCTCTTAAATCACATACAAAACAAAAATAGAGTTACAAAATGTAAATGGAAGGCAGTTCTAATAGCAACAAACTCTCTTAGATTTTTGTTTTATTTTGTTTTAAATATCTGGAAATGTCTTAATTTCTCTCTTACCTTTGAGGGACAGTTTTCCTGGACATAGTAGTCTTGGTTGATCTTTTTTTTTTTTTTTTCTTTTCTTTTCTTTTAGCACTTGTATATATTAGTCCATGGCCTTTCAGCCTCCAAAGTTTGTGATGAGAAATCTTCTGATAATCTAATTAAGGATCTCTTGTATGTGAGAGGTCACTCCTCTCTTGCTACTCTCAAGATTCTGTTTCACTTTAGCTTTCAACTGTTTGAATAGAAGGTGTCTTGTGGTGAATAGCTTTTAGTTCATCCTACCTGAAGTTCTTCGGGCTTCCTGCATGTTTGTATTCATATATTTCATCAAATTTGGGAAATTTGTGGCCATTATTTGTTCAAATAATCTCTCTTCCCCTTTCTCTTCTCTTTCTCCTGGGACTCCCACAATGATTGTATGCCGAAGTGTCCCCACAAGTCCCTTAGGTTATGCTCACTTTTCTTTAGTTATTTTTCTTTCTATTCTTCAGACTCAACAATTTCAATGGCCAGATCTCCATGGTTGCTTATTCTTTCTTCGGCCTAGTCAGATCCCTCTAGTTATAATTTCATTTTAGTTATCGTACTGCTTAGCTCTATAATTTCTTCTTTTAGTTCCTTTTGGTTTTCTATCTCCTTATTGTGACTTCTGTTTTACTCATGTATTGTTTTCTTGAACTGTCTCCACAAACTTCCTTTAGTTCTTTGGGTTGTTTTAAAGTTTGTGTCCATGAGGTACTTGAGTGGCTCAGTCAGCTAAGCACCCAACTTAAGCTCAAGTCATGATCTCATGCTTTGTGGGTTCAAGCCTTGCATTGGGCTCTGTGCTGACAGTTCAGAGCATGGAGCCTGCTTCAGATTTTGTGTCTCCCTCTCTCTCTGCCCCTCCCCTGCTCACACTCTGTCTCTATATCTCTCTCAAAAATAAATAAACATTAAATATTTTTTTAAAAGTTTGTATCTAGTAAGTCTGCCGCTTGGTTTTCTCAGAGATAGCTTCTGTTGGTTCACTTTTTTCCCTTTTAATTGGCCATACGCCCCTGTGTCTCTGCATGCCTTGTGATTTTGTTGTTTTTCTAGTTGTTGAAAACTGGACATGTGAATCTAATAGTGTGGCAATTCACTCTGGAAATCAGATTCTCCCCTTTCCTTGGGGTTTTTCTGCTTTCTGGGTTTGTTTGGTTTGGTTTTAGGTTGTTGTAGGCTGTTTCCATGTCAAGTATCAGCCTGATGTGTAAACTTAAGGTCTTCTCAGGTCTCTTCAGCCTTGGACTTACCCTGAGCCTGTGTAACGCTTTTAACTTCCCTTGGATATGCAGCTACTTTTTGAACAACTTCTTCTTTAGTGTCTGGCTCTAAAAAGAGGGAGAAGAGAAATACAAAGGCAGGAAAAAAATGGATACTGGCCCCATAAATCCCTTGGAAGTGCTTTAGCCAAAGAAGGGAGGTCTTGCAACAATGGGGTACAGGGCGCAACAATGGTGTACAGAGTGCAACAGTGATCTCTAATATTTGAACACAGATCCCTGATATTTGAAGGACAAATAAAGCATGGTTCCCTCAAACTCAATGCATGCTACTCCCGGAACATGTATATAACTTCCTGCCATGGTGCTGAGCATGTGGAGGTGAGGTAGGGTATGGGTAATTGCTGCTAAGAGCTAAAACTGACTGAAATTAAACACTATTTACCATCCATGCCTTACCCTGGAAGTTACAAGCCTTCAACATATGCCAGAGCTCTAAAATTGTTCCAGCAGACAGATTTTGCCAGTACAATTTTTGTCCTGCTGGCAGACAGTGGAGAGACATTCCTGGCGCTTCCTATCCCACCACCCACCCAGCCTTGGCAAAATATTTTAATTATTTTGATCATCTTTCATTTGCACACCTTATTAGGTTATTCACACCTATATTTCAACATATATATTATTTTAAATAACTTATGATTATAACTTATATGCTTAATTTTTTACAGAAACTTTTAAATGTTTATTTTTTGAGAAAGAGAAAGAGAGAGAGCTAGAGAGACACAGAATCCAAAGCAGGCTCCAGGCTCCGAGCTGGCAGTCAGCACAGAGCCCGATGTGGGGCTCGAACCCACGAACCACGAGATCATGACCAAAGCCTAAGTCAGACGCTTAACCAACTGAGCCACCCAGGTGCCCCAGGCTTAATTTTTAGTTAATTCTTTTAAAAATATTTTTTCCTAGCTCTCTTTTCTTCCTTCCCTTTTTTTCCCCTTCCACCTGCAAAGGCCTTTTCCTTTTCCCAGGTAATATGGCAATGACCTAGTATGTATGCACTTCGTTCATGCCTCTATAAATATGCACACATATGTATATATAAATACAGCTTTTGTCACTGTTTTATAAAATTGGATCATATTGTATACAAGTACTTTCGCATCTTGCTTATCTCCCTTAACAATAAGTTGTGAAAATTCTTCATAATCTATTGATAGAACTCTAATGTATTAGAGTGCATGCTGCTGCTAAGAATCCTGCAGTAAGCAGCCTTTTAAAAAATTCAGCGGGATAACTTCTGGTTTCTGCTTAGGACGTACAGCAACAAAACACTGGACGACCCGCAGATCCGTAGCTTTTGATGGTCCCATCAGAGAGCTGATGTCCCAAGACGACGAACTCGTCTGACATCTGTGGAAATGCAGGCACTTTTCAGGAGACACTGAATGTGAACAATTGCTTACCTGGAGCAAATGCCACTGGAGGTCATTCAATCTGTTAAGAAAGTTTCAGTAAAAACTTTTTAATGAACTTCATATAGAATGACCGGCAGCTGAAGATCTAAGAAGCCGTTGCACTGCCAGGCTCCTCCTGAACCTCACTGGGCGCTCATGAGAACATTTAAGAGTGGTGGACGCTCCTGAGAAGGCACGCTTGCTGTGTAGGCCCGCAGGAGGGAGTGCGGCCGCAGCCATGAGAAAAGCGTGAAACTTACTTGATTTTTATTCCCCTATGTCAGGGGAATATAGGGAACATATTGCCTCTATGTCGAGGGCTCGGGGGAACAAACTTCAGCCACTAGGAAGAGGACAGTAGACTCTGGTGCTGTCAGGACGCTGCTGAGTACCCGAGCTGGAGGAAGGAAACCGGAACAGGGGCAGGAATGCATCCTGGATCCAGTGTCCTACAGCTTGGAGGTGGAACAGAATCATAGACATGGTCCAGTCACTGAGTCCAGGGGACACAGTGTCTGCCAGAGACGGGCTGAAGACGGGAAGACAGGCAGAAGCATGCAGAGGCACCTTCTCAGAGGCACAAAGGGATGAACTAACATTGAGGGTATAGCAGACATCGAGAAGATAATGTAGCAAACCAGCCTCCATCCTAAACACAAATTTAACACTGCTGGTATGTGTTAGTCTGTTCAGGCTGCTGTAACAAAAGACTATGGTCTGGGTGGCTTATAAACAACAATCTGTTTCTCACAGTTCCAGAAGCTAGGAATTCTAAGATCAAGATGCCGACAGATTGATTCAGTTTGTGGTGAGGGCTTACTTCCTGCTTCATAGAGGGCTATCTTCTCACTGTCACTTCCAAAGGCAGAAAGGGCAAGAGAACTTTCCATATCTCTTTTATAAGGGCATTAATTCCATTCAGAGGGCTCTAATCACTTCCCAGAGGCTTCACCTCCAGATACCATCACATTGTATATTAGGATTTAACATATCGGCGGGGAAGCACAAATATTCAGTCCAGAGCAAAGTATTTGAAACCTGAAATCTGTACTGCACAGACCGTACATAGCAACAGCAAAAATTAAACCTAGCTCCACTCATTACTAGATCGGCAGCACTCACATTAAGTCCCTAATAGAAGAAAAACTATGCTCATTTCCAGGCGCAAAAATTACTTATCTCAGTCCATCCTATACTACACAAGGTGTAGGACATATTTCTACCAAAAATTACAAGAGAGCAAGAAAGTAACTTTTTCAAGAGAATAAAACCAGACTTGGGCATGGCACTGATATTATAAACTGCCAGATAGAAAGTTTTAAATAATGAAATTAACATGTTAAATTTCTAGTGGAAAGGGTAGAATATGTAGAATCAGATGAGATACTTCAGCAAAGAGATGAAAGTATAAAAAGCAATCATTTGGAAGGGCTAGAAATGAGTACACAGTAGGAGAGATGAAGAATGTCTTCAGTAGGTTCAATAGGCAAGGAAAGAAAACACAAAGACAAACATAAAAAGATCAGAAGGGAGTCTGCAAGAGGTGTGCAGAAATACCAAATGATCTAACATGTATAATTGGATTTCTAAGAATAGTCAAGAAGAAGAACAGAGCACAAGAAATATCTGAAGAGACAATGGCCTAGAATTTTCCAAACTTAATGACAGATACCAAAACATGGGATCAAGAACCTCAGAAAATAGCAAGCAGGGTGAATACCAAATATAAGCAAACAAAAACACCTAGATATATAATATGTAAACTGCTGAAACTTAAAGTTATAGAAAAAACTGATATCATAAGAAGATTCACTTCTGCTTTCCAGATTTTAAACAAGTGCATCTGATTGGTAAAACATAAATCGCATCTAGGTTCCTAGATTTGGCAAGGGATTGTGAAAATGTAGTCTTTAATTCTCCAGACTCTGCAAGTCAGAGCATACTAGAAAGATAGTGGTATGGATTTTGAACACCAAATTAATATGCCCACCATGCAGCAAATATGTAAATAGTTTTGCTTTACATGTGTTTTTTAATGTATTTTATAAATATTCAAAAATGTGTAAAATGCAAACAAATATAAATGTATAGTTTATACAGGTACAGTTAGAAAATTACAAATACAGTATCTATACATATAGAGTTGACCTTTGAACAATTCAGGGGTTAAGGGTGCCAACTCCCTCCATAGTCAAAAATCTGCACAACGCTTTTGACTTTCCCAAAATTCAGCAACTAATAGTCTACTGTTGACCAGAAGCATTACTGATAACATAAAAAGTTGATTAACACATATTTTGTGTGTTATAGGTATCACATACTGCATTCTTAAAGTAGAGAAGAGAAAATATTATTAAGGAAATCATAAGGAAGAGAAAATACAGTTACAGGCTCAATCATATTTTAGTCTTTTTTTGCATTCTGTAAGAAATGTCTATTGAATTGTAACAGTCATATTTTCACTACCAGTTGTTATATTCATATGATTTTTCCCTTTTAATATTTTGATATAATAAAATATACTGATAAAATCTAGCAATGTATCAAAGTAATAGTAAACTCAAGTAAGTAGGATTTATTTTAGGACTGTAGTTGTGGTTCTACATTTAAAAAACTTACCTTTTAATATTTGGTGCAATTTATGCATCTATGTCTATATTAATAAATAAGATCTCTCTCTCTCTCTCTTTCTCTCTCTCTCTCTCTCTGTCTTTAGTTTTAAAGCTATCCTGAATCTGGGGCTCCTGGGTGGCTCAGTTACTTAGGCATCCGACTTTGGCTCAGGTCATGATCTCACAGTTCATGGGTTTGAGCCCCGCGTCGGGCTCTGTGCTGACAGCTCAGAGCCTGGAGCCTGCTTTGGATTCGGTGTCACCCTCTCTCTCTTCTCCCCTGCTCATGCTCTCTCTCACTCTCACTCTCACTCTCAAAAATAAATAAACATTAAAAAAATATTTTTAAAAAAGTTGTCCTGAATCCATAAAATTATTTGGAAAGCTTTCGTTTTACAACAGCCTGGAATAACACATTTTTTAAAAAGTAGCTGACAAAGTTTAAGAGCAAGAAAGGAAAATTGTTAGGTGTCTAAAAATGGAGAATGGAAACACAAAGCTAGAGTGAGGAATTTTAGAGTTTAAGCCAGAACTGAGGTTCCTATATAACGGTGGGACTCATGCCAGGCCATTTATCTCAAGGGTTAAGTCCTAGCAGAATTTTACCTTACCAACTCGTGAAACTACAAGATTCTTACCATCTGCCTGAGGCCTATGGAATAGGGAATTGCCTTAAGACATTAAAACAGAACGTCTGTACCTTGTTAGGATATAGACTATAAAACATACTACCCATGTAAACCCAAGCCAAAAAATTAACATTAAATTACGTTAAAAGCATTGACCCGTAAGGACTCCCAATAAAAGCAAAGGCTTTGGAGAATGTCTCCAAAACCCATAGAACAATCTCTGTTGGGGAGGTACATAGTCAAAACTCAGAAACCACGTTTGTCAACAAGCCACCATGAGGATGATTCAGTAGATGCAATAAATGGGAGAATGAACAATTCATCACTAAAATTGAAAACTGCAGTAAATTAAAAGACCTCAATGGATAAATGACCAGCTTGAGAGAGTTGAACGTTGGAAGATTGATCAACAGAAAATATGAACATTAATAAATATAAATATACATGAATATAAATAAAATATATAGAAACATATACATATAAAGACATCAATAAATATAAATCATAGGACAGGAATAATCAACCTAGGTCTTGAAGGAGTTTCATGAAAAAAGGATGGAAAGAATGCTATACACTGTATAAAAAGGATTCATGAAGGAGAAATTTCCAGAATAAAGAAATCGACTTTCAGACTCAGAGATTATGCTGAGTCCTAAATGTGACAAGCTAAAGTAAATCACAACTGGATAAATCACATTAAAACAAAACTGAACTTTACAGATTAAAACTAACTTTAAAACTGGGGCGCCTGGGTGGCTCAGTTGGTTAAGCATCCGACTTCGGCTCAGGTCATGATCACACGGTTTGTGTGTTCGAGCCCCGCATCGGGCTGTGTGCTGACAGCTCAGAGCCTGGAACCTGCTTCAGATTCTGTATCTCCCTCTCTCTGTGACCCTCCCCTGCTCATGCTGTCTCTCTCTCTCAGAAATAAAAAAACATTAAAAAATTTTTTAAAAATCTAACTTTAAAACAACCTTTGATACATGGTGTAACTTTTCTATATACTGTGTCCTCAATTTATATACACTTTTTCCATTAACCATTTCATTGCCTCTTTGCATTAACTATATATTTTTCTCACCCCAGAGCTCTGTTTCAACACAGTTTCATTCTACATCCCAAAAGATACAGGTGACTTAGTTTCACAAGCACACTTTGAAACTATTGTTCTTTCAATTTTTTGTTAAAATATCCATATTTTGAGATTTTTGGCATCTTGTTATAGCATTCTTTCTACCTCTCACTATTGTTGTCATTGATTCAGTTGTTTTTTAATCATTTATAAGGGTTCATGGGCATGAAGTTCAATGAAATGGAACATTTTAGTAACTCAGAAAAATGGTCTTTTAAAATGTTCATGTAATATGATGGGCAACTGACTTCAGTCTATTTTAGTCACAATCTGGTTCTTTGTCATTCACCCCGTATTGCCTTTATTTTGAAGGAGCAACTAATTCAGTAATACTAGACTTTATATAATCTATTACATAAATTATCTTGCGCCTGGGTGGCTCAGTTGGTTGAGTGTCCAACTCTTGGTTTCAGCTCAAGTTATGATCCCAGGGTCGTGGGGTCAAGCCCCACATCAGGCTGTATGCTGACATCACAGAGCTTGTTTGGGATTCTCTTTCACCATCTCTCTCTGCCCCTCCTCTGCTTGCTATCTCAAAATAAGTAAATAAACTTAAAAAAATAGACATAAATAAGAAAAGATAAACATATCCATTTAAAACTAGACAAAGAACATGAATGTCCATACAACTGGTTGGATGGGGTAGCATTTCTTTTTATCCATCAATCTACCCAACACTGGGCATGGGAGGGACTTGTTTGGCAACTATACAAAGAAATTGCTATTATCTGTAGGTGGTGGGAATCAGCAAGTTATACCAATTTAGATACATATTATCATACTTTAAAATTTTAATTCCACCTTTAGAGACCCATCCAAAAAATGTGGAACTGATTTTTTTCTCATAATGTTACAGGAAAAATTAGAGATAGAATATAAAACTAAAGACTGAAATTTGGACAGAACTGTTGAGAAGTTTTTTTGTTTTGTTGTTTTTTTTTTTTTAGGAACTGTTGATAAGTTCTATGATAAATAAGCCAGTCAAGAGAAACTTTGCAGGAAGTAGGTAGGAAACTAGAAAGTACAATATTAAGGAAATCAGAAAATAGAATTCCAACAGGATCTCAATAGTAGAAATTTCTGTAAAGAATCCATTAACTTGAGTTTCAAATGGATGAGATAGGCTGACCCATTTGAAAGCTGATACTGAGTGGAATACTGTCAAGAAGTTGTTTAACCCTTCGTATCATTTTTGGAAATCGTAAAATGCACCTGTTACACACCAGTTGGTTAAACCTCCGTGAGAAGTAAGTATGCATATATATTCACTGTTATTGCCTTCTTCAATTCTCTTGTATTCAAGTCAGAGCCATAAGAGAGAGAGACCCAAAATTTGAGTCCCAGGCTTTTCACTGGGCAACATTGCATTGCTATTTTGCTCTATGCCATCAAAATAAAAACCATTCAAGAAGTCAGCTGCTGCTATAAAGGTCATCTGGAAAGTCCAGGGAAGGGCCCTGCACTGCTGCTGGGAAAGGGAAATTGTCCTCTGGCCCGTGATCTGGAGTGTTTGTCTGCTAAGTGGCTTCAGTGGTTTCATCTGCTGCTGAAGGAGCCAAGAGAAAGGAATGACAGAGGACTGTGCTCCACACCGCAACGAGCGGGATGGGAAGAGCAGCCAGCTGAGTGTTTTGTTTGTGTGCTGCCCCTTCTGGATCCCGAGTTGCCGTGCAGATTTCATGGGCTTCGAGTCATCACTTAGAACCTGAACATATGTTGGTTTTTATGCAGCTTGCTGATAACCCAGAGGCGCTAGACACACAATGCCACATTGTGATTTGTCAAGAGCATAGCGATGTCCTGGCGTGAAGGGCAAACACCTCCGTGTCCCTGTATCCTGTGCCCTTCCACTGGGTGTTCACAGAAAGACTAGAGAGGATACCCAGAAACTGACTGGACTTTCAGTGTCTGATTAAGCACAAATCAAATCATGAAAATAGGTTGAAGACATGTCACGGTTTGGACTCCGTGATTCAGATTGTTGGTTCAAAACCGGGCATGGAAAATTCTCTTCTCTTTTGAGTGTTTTTCCCTTGACCTAAAAGTGCTGCAGGAGACAACCAGAAAATAAACTGTAAGAATATTCCATTAAAGATATCGAATTGATTAGCAAAGATGACAAAAGATCTGAATCTTTAAGGAATTGGAAATCTTATAAGGAAATATGAGGAAGTAGACTCTTTAGAAGAGAAAGAACGAAAATTGTGCCAAATCTTCTGGATGAAAATAGAAACCCAGATCCTTAATTCCTTATTGACTTAGCAATCATGCTTGTTTATCCTAAGTATCTAATAAGACAAGTGTCTAAATATCCAAGCGTGAGGATAATTGTACAGCTTGTACTGTAAGAATGTAAACAATCTAAGTGTTTGACAATGATTGGATTATATTCTAGTCTATAGATATCGATTTAATTGGTCCTTTAAAATGTTGTGGAAGGATATTGGACGTAGGGATATGTCATATGTCCTTTCTCTTGCTAACATTTTCATATGAGAAGCTACAAACCCACAGAAAAGTGAACAAACTGTGCAGACAGCACCCACAGAACTACCACCTAAATGCTGTAATTAACATTTTACTTTACCTACTTTATCATATTTCTCCATCTCTTTGATCTTTTTTCAAAATGCATTTCAGAGTAAAATGCAGACATCAGTTTCCCTCCCCTAAGTACTTTAGTATGCGCATTGTTACCTACAGTTCAGCATTTGTTGTTTTTTCCTTAGGTAAAAACTTATGTGCAATGAAATGTTCAAGTCTTACGTGGACCAATCGATGAGTTTCTGCACGTGCATACACCCGTGTAACCCACACTCCTGACAAGACACAGAGCACTACAGCCACCCTGAAAGTTCACTCTTGCCCCTTCCTCTCCTCCTGCCCCATTCTGCCAAGGCAGCCACTTTTCTGACTTTTTTCCATCAATGATGAGCTTCGCTTGTTTTAGAACTTCACAGGAATGAATGAATTCATACAATATATACTCTTAGGTAAAGCTCCTTCACTCCGCATTATTTGAGATTCGTCCATATTGCTGTGTGTGTAGGTAGCTCATTCCTCTTCCTTGCTGAATACGAGTCCATTGTATCACTCCATTGTATAAATGCACCATAGTTTGTCCATCCGTTTTCCTGTTTACAGACACCTGGGCCAAGAAATTTGTAATGTGTTCTTAAGTGAAAAGAAAAAGACCATAAAATAAGATACATCATACAGGTTTTATATTTGTAAAACACACAAGACTGTGTGTGTGTGTGTGTGTGTGTGTGTGTGTCTATCTTACAGAGACATATCACACTTTGGATCCCATAGATGCAGACATATATACATATGTGTGTGTGTGTATGTACTTTTGAGTACTGTTTATACAGAAAGCTATCTAATAGTCACCAACACTACAAAATTATAAGAGTATCTCCCCAGTGGTTGAATTTGGGTGTTTTGACTTTTTGCTTGTGTGCTTTGTAGCTCTTCTGCAATTAACATTCTGTAACTAACAGTTAGCCCCTCTTTGTTATTAGGCTTCCTGGGATGGGGCTATAGGGAGCTGCAACAGAAATGAAAACATCGAGTGGTAACACGAGTTTCCTTCCCTGAAATCAGCGACAAGAACGGCCGTGTAACTGCCTGGCTGGGAGAGCCACAACATGACCCGTCTCCCCGCAGAGAGAGCTTCGGTTACTGCAGAGTGACCAAAGTGCTGTCTGTGAGGAAGAAGCTTGTGAAAAACTCCTCTCTAAACAAAGACCCAGCCTGGAGTCCTGTGCCTGGATTAGAAAGCCACCCCATAAAATCCCCCAAAGTTATTTGGTCTCTATTTTACAAAAATTCCAAATGAACCTTTTGTTTCCTAAGGAGAACACGGTGAAGACAACAATGGGGCATTTTACTAAAGAATAGCGTGCCCAGGACAGGGGACGCCCGAATTTGTGTGGACGGGTGAACCAGTACTGCTAACTGAACGCCTCACCTTCTGTCATCTTTAAAGCCACGTGAGGCACATGATGAGGTTGTTGGGGTGATTGTGGGGTTCGTGGGGTCCGGAGCCAATGACCAAGAAAAAATTCCTGAGGACGTCTTTGGTGCAAAGGGGTGATTTTATTAAACGCCCACGGGCAGGAAGAGCTGCCTGGGGACCCCGAGGAGAGACTGGTTTTATATTATGGAGCTGGGGGGAAGGTAAAGTCCAGGAGAAGTTTCCAGTGGGGTTTTCATGTGCTAAAGAAGACTCCCAGGATACTGGAGGCCTAGCTATTGTCAAGCTAGGGTTGTTTTTCCCTCTAGCAAAACATTAACATTCAAACAGTAGGGAGTTCCTGGAGAAACCTTTAACTCTGCCGCCTCAAGTATTTGTCACTGGGCTCCGGGTTATAAGGAAATCTAGTTCCATCTGCCATCTCCTTCTGCCTTTGTTTCCCACATCACTCTGGACAGGTGGTGATGGAGACTTTTAGGTCCTGCAGGACTATGATCTCCATCAGCTAACCATTTATTTACCCCTTTCCTTTGTTCCTGGGCGGCCTGGAGTGCCCAGGAACGTCACACAGTCCCTCCCGGGGGTGAGGGGTGTTTGTGGCCTGTCAGCTTGCCTTATGCTCCCTCATCAGTACATAGGGTGGGTTTTAGTTTCACTGGCAAAATAGGAATAACTAAGTGCTATCACTTGGCAAAAATCATGGAAAGCAGGAGCTTAGAAACTTTGTACCTTTAGTCTTATGGTGAAACTCTCCCTCCTATATCTGTTGAGGATTTAAACAGATTTATAGCATTTTTAAAAGCATATCTTAACTCTAGGCCTAGTGAGATTTATTTGTCATTAAGCGAAAAGGCAGAAACAATCATTGGAAATGACCTTCTAGCTCAGTGGTCTTCAGGAGGGTGCTGAGAGCGGAAGGCAGTGTCCAAGCCTTCCTGACGGGCCCAGGTGGCCCGGTTCCCTGTTCTCACAGAACAGGATTGGAGGCCAGAGAGCCTGCCCTGACTTTTCTCTCTTCCCTCCCTCAGAAGCAAGTGATTCAAGAGCACAGGATGAAGCAGGAACAGAACCCAGACGCTCCCACTTTGGTTTGAGAGTCAAGCCATTGGACGAGCCTCAGGCAGGGCCGCTTGAGGGCCAGAGGCCACCTCAGTTGCCTGGGAAGCATAGGCCTCCTCTGCATTTGTTCCTCATTATGCCGTAAGAGCCCAGTGGGCTCTGTGGCTGGTCCACCGCGTGAGAGCCTCAGAAAGCAGCCCTGGCAGCCACAGAGGAACCAGAAATCCCAGAGCTCCTTGGGCCTCGTAGAAAGATCGCTTGGCAGAGTAGGCAGGGTGCTGGATGTGGAGTCAGAAGATGACTTTGAATCCTACTCGGTGGGGTCAGGGTGCTGGAGCTCTCTAAGTCTTAGTTTTGTCATATGGGTGGAAAATGTAAGAAATACAATTTTATCATGTTAAAACACTTGCTATGGATCCCAGGATTAATAGCCCCAAATTAGAATAATGAACTCAGATTTTTTTATTAAGCCCTCATTTATTTAACAGTTTGTGCTGGGCATTGATGACTATATAAATACAATTTAATGACTTAATGATTGAAAATCTAGACTCCAGAGTTAGACCATCTCAATGTGAATCCCAGCTTCACCACTGGTCATCATCAAGAGATTTGGAAGTCATTTAATCTCTTCTCAGATTTCTCATTCATAAAATGAGGATAAAATGACCTTCCTCTTAGGGTTATTATGAGTATTGCATGAGTTAATCTATGTAAAACACTTACAACAGCTCCTGGCCCATAAAAAGTGCTCTGCATTTGGGTGTTGTTAGTGTTATCAGACGTGATACCTGCTTAAAGACAGGAACAATTCAGAGATGAGGATAACAGTGTGTCCAGGTATTATTTGATAGAGGTGTATGGACACAAAAAAAGTAGGGGCCAATTTGTATATGAGCTAGAAAGTTTATAATAACTTATTTGACATCAGAATTAGTCAGCAAGCCAAGACTAGCTATGTATTACCACCCAAAGAAATGTGAAGAAGCTACTAATCTGTCCAGGATTTCCACAACTGGGCTGTTGTAGTGTCTGGTGGTGGAATGTGAGTAACCAGGGCCACGCAGTCCCTAAGTGGATGGATCCCTTTGACTGTCTCAGTTGCCAGAAGTAGTGGGCTGAGGAGGTGGGCTGGGGAAGGGTCACAGCGGTGGGGATGTAGGCCCTTCTTGGTTAACTCAGGGGCCAGCTTCTCTGGCCCAGTCCATCTGCCTTCTCTGTTCTCAGAAGCACAGCCATCTGGGCTGACCTTTTCCATTGCACCTCCCTATTCTTTTTCCAAGATTTATTTCTCCTGGGGGAAAGATTAGGAAGAATAAAACAATTGCACAACTTTTCCCCTTTCTGCCTTTGCTAAAATTATACTAATGTACTGGCCACAAAATACCAGCAACTCAAAAGCAGGAGTCTGCCAAGAGTCAGTGCCGAGATAGGGAACACACACTAGGTCTATGTGGAGAAGACAGGACAAGAGCAAGAAGACAAGCTGGAGTTGGGGACCAGCTGTCAGTACTGACGTTTCTAAGAGCTGAGTGGAGACAAATACCTGAAGGCAGAGAAGAAGGAAAGGAAGGAAGGAAGAAGAAGGAACCAACACAGGCAAAGGTGGCAGTGAAGGAAGTATTGAATTACTTCTGGAGAATCAGGCTGAATTCACAGTTACCCAGTGATACCAGTAATACAGGTTTGACAGAAACTGTTCACACTACTCACTTTTGGGAAGAAAGTTATAGACTCCCAAGAAAGAATTAAAAACATACTCGTTTCCTAAGGGAGAGAGAAATTCTCAGTGTGGGGGTATATTTCTTAACCTAAATGTAATTAACCATTCGTGGAACTCAGAGAGAAGCCCACAGAACCATGAGGTTGAGTGAAGCCGCATAGTGAGAGCAGGGGGGTGAGACAGGATGACAGACCCTCTATGGCATCAGGATTGATTTTCATTGCTCTCTTGGCTCAGCTGAACACCCAGAGCTTGTTCTTCATAGTACCGCCCATGTATAGGTGCAGAGTGCTACAACCATAAAATGTATAAACATCTTTCCCCTCCTAAACTCCACTGACCTTCTTGATGACAAGGATCCAACCTTTAATTAAAGAAGCCTTATGGCTGTCTTGGACCATTGAGAAGAGGGAAGTTCCCAGTGAGGATAGTTTAGACAGGACTGTGCAAGGTCTTGAGCCACAGGCAGTTCTTCCTGCTAAATGGTCAACAGGTGGTCGGTGGGCATGTGTCCTATATGTTTAAAATTCAGTTTCCCCAGAATTGGTTGGTGATGCTTTCAAATATTGGATTTCTTTCTTATTAGGTCAACATAGTCTACTGACCCCCATTAAAACATACCAAAGCATTTCAATCACTAGTTCAATGTCACTGAAGTCTTATCTCTTGCCCTCCCTTATTTCCAACCCCAGTTCAAAGGAATTAAGACAGTTTCTCCTACCCTGAATCTGCAAACTGCCATGGTACTCCAAACTTCTGATAGAATCAACGTTTTAGGGTTTAGACAACTTAAGAAGTGGAGGATGAGATGAAAGATGGGGACTAAGAGGAAACAAAGCCCTCACAAGAGCTCGTTCCTGCTGGGAAGAAGAGCCAACAATCAGAGGTCAATACACGAACCATGTCAGACCCACACTAGAGTCAGTGGGGAACATGAGGAGTGGAGGAAAGGCAGATGCAGTGATTTATTCTCTCAGGACATAGCCTGTCTGCCCTCAGCTCCCCTTTTTTCAGCTCAAGTGTCCTCAACGATTCCCTTCATGTAGGTAATTAAGAGTTTTACCAGTTCCTTCTTCATATCTCTGTGGAATGCAAGTTCTGACTCGCATAATCAGGAGGCCCCAAGCCTGGCTCATCCACTGAGAAACTGAGCAGGGTCAAAAATTCTTCAGTCCCTCACTTCTGGGGACTGTGAAAATGTTTCAAATCCCAGCCTCATTTGGTAAGCTTTCCCTTTTGGGAATATTTTAAAGGGCTCAATTGCTGTAGGTGATTCAAGTTTGAGTCAGTGTTGGGGAGGAAGGTTCTGGCCTAGCTTATTTCTCCGACTGGCCTGGAGTATAGCTGGCGCTCTCAGTCAGGAAGAGTCCAGAAGCCCATGTTTTCTCTTTTGTCTACTGCAAGCGGCCATTTAGAAATGTAGTGGTCCTGCTTTGCTAAATCATTTTGGAAATGTTTTCTAGAAATCTTAGCCTGGGGTTAAGTGCACTACCTATGGAAAGTTCTGATTTATGAGCCCAGTGGAAAGATATGTTTTTAAGAGAAATGGGAAGAATTCTTTAGTACATACCTCTTTTTACTGTTGACCCAATTTGGGTGTGGTATAACACATCCTATATTTAGAGTTGATTGAAGCTACTGATCATGAGTTCTTTTACTGAGTTAGCAGAAGAGTCCAAATTCAAGTGAGGGCACTTGTTTTAACACAATAATTATTGCAGTGACAATATGTTTGCCTTCCTCTTATAAAAAAGCTAATTTGAATGTATGGCTTAAGTAAACCTTTTGAAGTTTCATATTTTGTGAATTAGGATGTACCAAAGAAAGTAGGGAAACATATCATCATAAATGCATTCTCAGAATATTAGAATGGAAAGGAATCTTATAAATAAAGAAATTGAACCCTGAAAAGAAATCAGATAGAAGTAATAAATTCACTAATGTCATCAGTATCAAAACACTAGAACCTATACTGATTTCATTTTTCCTCTTTAAATTATGAACATACTTGATATAGAATTTTACCAAATTTTAGTCAATGGTTTTTAATCTGAATTTTAAAACCTTATACATTCATCACTGACCCTATTTCTCTGTCTCCCTCTTCAGCTATACATATAATATTATTTTTCATGCACTTAAACTCTTTTCTGTTTGTAATTCTTGTCTTGTATTTTCTGCAATATTTGAATTCTGTATAATGAAGATTATAAAAAGTAATACTGAAGACCAGCCACAGACTGGGAGAAAATATTTGCCAAAGATGCATCTGGTAAAGAACTGTTATCCAAAATATACAAAGAACTCTTAAAACTCAACAATAAAATAAAGCAACCCAAATTTAAAAATGGGCCAGAGATACCTCTCCAAAGAAGATATACAGATGGCAAATAAGTACATGAAAAGATGCTATACATCGTATATCACCAGGGAAATGCAATGGAAATAACACTGAGATACTACTGCATACCTACTATCATGGCCAAAATCTAGAACACTCAGTAGAACTACAGGAGCTTGCATTCATTGCTGATGGGAATGCAAAATGGAATAGGTACTTTGGAAGATAGTTTTGTGGTCTCTTACGAAATGAAGTATACTCTTACAGTGGGATCCAACAATCATGCTTCTTGGTATTTATCCAGAGGAGCTGAAATTTTGTGTCCACACAAAAACCTGCACATGAATGTTTATAGCGCTTTTATCTGTAATTGCCAAAAAGTGTAAATAATCAAGATATCTTTTAGTAGGTCACTGGATGAAGTATGATGCATCCAGACAATGGAATATGATTCAGGTCTAAAAAGAAATGAGCTATCAAGCCATGAAAATACATGGAGGAACCTTAAGTGCATATTATGAAGTGAAAGAAGCCAGTCTGAAAAGGCTACCTACTAGATGATTCCAGTTGTATGGCATGTTGGAAAAGGCAAAACTAGAGACAGAAAGATCACAGGTGCTGGGGGTTGGGGTCACGGGGGAGGATGAATAGGCAGAGTACAGCTTTTTAGGGAAGTGAAAATATTCTATAAGATACCATAACGATGGGTTCATGTCATTTTACGTTTATCCAGATCCACAGAATGTAAAACACCAAAAGCGAACCGTGATGTAAACTGTGGGCTGTGGGTGATTATGACGTGTCTGTGCAGGCTCTTCAGTTGTGTCTGATGTATCACTCTGGTAGGGGAGGCCGGGCATTTGTGGAGATGGAGGTATATGGGAAATCTCTGTATCTTCCCCTCAATTTTGTTGTGAATCTAAAACTGCTCCAAAAAATGAAGTCAATAAAAAATTAAACCAAAAACATTAAGTCTGATTAGCAAAAAAATTCTGAAAGTACTACTGATTATATATAATAATATTATATACTGATTATATACAGTGTGAGGAATATATCAGTATGTAATATATCAGTATATATTAGTAATATATATTATATATTGATTTTATATGTATTGCTATATATATGTTATATAATTATGTATTGTATATATAATTATATATGTTATATATTGTAATACACATATAATCAGACATCTGTTGTTGTTGTAGTAGATGGAAAAACTTGTGAGAAAAACAAACCATGCGGAGCCTGTAAATGTTTTTGCATAACCTGTAAAGCATCCTTGGAAGTGGGTGGTAAAAAGGGTTTTAATATTTTTTTAAAAAGTAAGTATGTTATTGTTTACATCTGTATCTTTTTCCTTCCCTGTTCTCATTTAAACATTCTGGTGAAAATGTGGGCATAGTAGCTTCTAGCTTTAGAGTAAATAACCATTAGGATTGAAAACACNATATTGTAATACACATATAATCAGACATCTGTTGTTGTTGTAGTAGATGGAAAAACTTGTGAGAAAAACAAACCATGCGGAGCCTGTAAATGTTTTTGCATAACCTGTAAAGCATCCTTGGAAGTGGGTGGTAAAAAGGGTTTTAATATTTTTTTAAAAAGTAAGTATGTTATTGTTTACATCTGTATCTTTTTCCTTCCCTGTTCTCATTTAAACATTCTGGTGAAAATGTGGGCATAGTAGCTTCTAGCTTTAGAATAAATAACCATTAGGATTGAAAACACACACACACACACGTATTAGTGACATGTAAATTTCATCACTTTTATTTTCTGGTTTGGAGTACTAAATAGATAAAGTATGAGATCCTAAGTTATAAGACTTCCAGGAAGTGAATGTGTCCATCAACATTTAAGAGATAGATGGAGCAGCCCACAAAGAAGTTAGAAGGAACAGAAGTGCCCGAAGAAAAACAGAAGAATGCGATGTTATCTCTGAACATCATCACAGTGTTGGCATAGTTAACAGTGTCCAAAGTGATGCTGTTTTAGAGAACATTGGGAGCACGTTTGGAGTTCTCACATAGAAAGGAAGGAGGAAAACTGAACAATTTCTTTCACCACTAGACATGCAAGCATTCAACCCTCTGTTAAGCCCAAATGCACACAATTAAGTTCTTTCATTTAGAGAAGCTTAATGTGAGAGTTTCCAGAATAAAAGACTTTATAATTCTGCACATGAATAATTTCTATAAAATAGTTCAGAATACAATTCCTTCTTATCTATTATTTCCATCTATAAAACTATCACTTAAAAAACATTGTTGATCAAAACCAAACCCTGTGCAAATCCTTACCCACTATATCATGTTACCTCCTCTGAATGAAATTCAAGAGTTTGGGTTTGAAGCCAGTTGGAATTCCATCAATCGCACTTATTAGCTACGTAACATTGGGCGAGTTATTTAACCACTTTGAGCTTCAGTTTCCTCTCTCTTAAGTGGAAATGATAGGGTTGTTTTGAGGATATGTCAGATAATTCATGTAGTAAGTGCTTAATGAGTTAGAATAATATGAAGGCTCTCATAACCTGTTTTAAAATGTCATTCTTTTTGCTTTTGTAATTTTCCCTCTTAACACATATATCCAGGTCGTTGGTGTTTGAAAATACCTTGTAGCTAACCTATGCTCTGATTTACATGCACTTATTTATAACTGCTATTAGTGCAAATGATATGACCTCTCCTTGACGAAGTTGAGCCCTACCCCTTTGCAGAACTTCTTTTATTGTTTTGCCGTCAGCACTTGAGTGATAGCTGGCTCCTTGTAACCTGACCCACTCATGAATTGTGTTAAGCTTTGCTGCACTTCCTTCTGAACAGTGTGGCCACCTTGTTTCCAGGATTTTGTTTTTAGTGCCTTTGTCTAGGAACTTAAATCTGTAGCTCATTTTACATACTTTTCAGAAATGTTTTTGGTATGAATAACTCACCGGTCTCATTAGTCTTGGAGGCAAATGCCGACATTTTCAAGGAGAAAAGGGAACCAGAGAATGACAGATTTAGACACAATAAACCAATGACAAGAAGGTGGTTCTTTGGGGACAATTTTTATGGACAAGTCACATCAGTGTAATTTGTCTCATACACCCCTCATTTCAACTGGTAGAGCTTCCGGTTAAATAAAGAGGCACAGTGTGATACAAGAAATAGATACGTCCCCACCAGCTTCTAAGTTTAGGTGCTGAGGATGAACCAGCCAAGTTGTAAGGATGAATCACATCTTCAAAGGAAGCTGAAATAGCAAAGGGAGGAAAGGCTGGGATCCATGAGGTGTAAGTAGAAACCCACCTCCAGGAACCTTGGAGAACACTGGGGAAGGAAGAAGGTCTGAGGCTCTCTCAAGAGCCTGCTGGACTGGAGGTTAGGGTCTTTTAGTCAGAAATTAAATGAATGCTAGAACTATGGATGCATGACGATGAGAGAATGGAGCTCTCAGTTCCCCGGACCTAATGCTGTGTAGGAGGGACTAAAAATACCGGGCTGACCAGAAGGCAAATGACGTTTTCACGGCCTATGTTATTGCTTTTAATTCAGAAAAACTATTTTTACATGCAAGTCAATCTTTTTATTCTTGCAGACGACTCTTCATCTTCTAAAAAGAGCTGGAACAGACTCTCATTTTTAACCAGTTTGTTTAAAAGTCTTCTGAGCTGTTTGAGATTTTGTTTTAAAAAGTAGAGCACTGGGGAGCCTGGGGGCCTCAATCAGTTAAGCCTCTGACTTCAGCTCAGGTCACGATCTCACGGTTTGTGGGTTAGAGCTCCGCAGTGGGCTCTTTGCTGTCAGCGTGGAGGCTGCTTCAGATTCTCTGTCTCTGTCTCTCTCTGCTCCTCCCCCACTTACTCGGTCTCAAAAATAAACATATAAAAAATTTTAAAAATAAAATAAAAAGTAGCACATTAAAGGTACCTAATGGTGATATGGATTGTTAGTAAAGTATAAAATATAAGCAGCCGACTCTTGATTTCAACTCAAGAGGTCATGATTTCACAGTTCATGAGTTCAAGCTCCCACTGTGCTGACAGCGTGAAGCCTGTTTGGGACTCTCTCTTTCTTTCTCTGCCTCTCTCTCTCTCAAAATAAATAAACTAAACTAAACTAAACTAAACTAAACTAAAATAAATAAAATAAAATATAAAATAAAATAGTGAATGTGAAAATTCCTTAAAACTAACTTGTGTCAGAAACCCTAGCCAAAGTGGGGCTGCCAGGCCCTGTTCTTCAAACAACTTCTAGTAAAAGAAAAAAATATTTTTCTTCTGTTATCCCTTTTTTTCCAAGAAGAAGCAAAAAACGACTGAATGAATTAGGGATGATTAGAGGTGGCTGATGAGGACCAAGTCCAAAGGTATGTTGGGGTTATCAACTTAAACGGCATTTAATGCTCTCCCATCGCTCCTGGTATCACCAACTCCTTAGACCTTGGGTAGCAGCTCCTGTTCTTAGTTATCTGAAGGGCAAGAAAGCCCAAAGACAGCTACAAAGAAGTATCCAAGCCACATCATCTAAAACATAGAGTTGTGATCATAAATACAAACACAGTCAAGGACTCCCCAAACCCTGGCATTTCTGGAAATAGGCATAGGCAGGGGCCAGGCCGGGCGCTGGGCCTGGGGGTGGCTCCCAGACTGGCCACTCTGCGGGCAGTCCGTTCTGTCAGGCTCCATGGACATGAGTCTTGCTTCGGGGATAAGAATTCCTTCACGGGCTCCGGGCGAGCTCCCGGAGCTATCTCACGGGCTGGCCTGGGAAACCCACACCAAGCAGCAGAGGGCACCGGACGCGGGTCGGGTTTAAACCTTCAGCTACCTTGCTCCAATCTCCACCTCGCTCTGGAAAGGAGGCAAAGAGCTCCTCGGCTTTGCAAAGCAGAGAGATAGTTATCCAAGGAAACACAAAGCCAAGGTCAGTTTAGATTCAGAGAGTCGCTGCACCAAAGATTCCATAAACCTCGCCCTGCAGGAATGAGGGAGGCGGTTCTGGGTCAAGTCAGTTCTTAACACATGTGCAAAATGGACCACCCAGGAGGTGGTCCTTCCTGAGCAAAATGGCTGCCTTCTGCTTTCCTGCCACTGCAGCTCTGGGCCCAGGAGCAAGCTGATGACAGCAGTCTAAGGGCACAAAGGACCCGTCCTGTTCATCGCGGGCATAAGATAGCAGATTTCAGGAAAGAACGCTGTTAGATTCAAAGCTTTCACCAGTGGCTCTTACATGCAAGTACTTCCAATGGAGAGGATTTAACAAAACAGTCGACTCACTAATGCATCGTTTTCATCTGTATTCTTTCACATTTGTCCAGTGTGACAGCTTCAAGCAGAGATGCCCTGGGGATTTCTTGGAATAATTCATAAGCAAGCGGAGTTGCTGTTTGATCGCTACTCCTAAAGTCCCCCAATGCAACCCTCTCTTTCCATTTACACACCTAGTATTGTTTATTCTTTCTGACTATGGTATGACTTGCCTTTTCAGCTCTCTCCCCCAAATTACAGAAAGTTTAGCTGGAGGCTTTGACATCTATTAAAACACAGGGTCTCCTTCAGGTAGTAATATACTTGATTACTGTTTTTACTTAGGACGTGAAGTTTATTGTCCTATCAGCTGGGCCCCAAACAAGCCCAACCAAGTTCACCAGTTTGCAGACTGCAGACTAAATCTGGCTTGCAGATATTTTATTTGGCTGGCTCCATGATTTTTTGTTTTGTTTTGTCTTGGTTTTGTTTGGTTTTGCTTTGTAATTGAATTTGAATGACTTTTGGCAGGAGAGTCTCAAATTCCATAGACCCCACCCCTCCCTATTGCATTGAAGCTTACAGACACTGGGGTTTGTGATGATTGCCCAATATAGTAAATGGTGATAGGAGGTGCCCATGTCTCATTCCCAATCTCATGATAAAAGCTTTCAATATTTCACCTTTAAATTTGATAAGATTCTTTTTTGGTTTGTACTTCTACTATTTGTCGGTGGGTTGTTTGGTGTTTTTGTTTTTTTTTTTGAAATTATCAGATAAAGAAGACCTTTCTACTTCTGTGTACTATAAGTCAAATCATAAATTTTATCAGGTGCTTTTTCTTTCTTTTTTTTTTTTTAAATGTTTTATTTCTAGGAGAGAGAGAGACAGCGTGAGCAGGGGAGGGTCAGAGAGAAAGGGAGTCACAGACTGAAACAGGCTCCAGGCTCTGAACTGGCAGTCAGCACAGAGCCCGACACGGGGCTCGAACCCACGAACCATGAGATCATGACCTAAGCGAAAGTCGGACACTCAACCGACTAAGCCACCCAGGTGCCCCATCAGGTGCTTTTTCTGCCTGTACTGAGATGACTGTATTATTTTTCTCCCCTTTTCCTGTTAATTGCTAAACTACTTTGCTTATCAAATGTCAACGGAACATTATATTTTCGGAATAACTCCATCTTGGTTATGCTGTAGTATCCTTCTTATACAGAGCTTGATTAGGTTTGCAATTATTTTGTTTAGAATTGTTACCTAACTTGAAGATAAAGCTTAGTTTTAAATTTTCGTTTTCAGAAAAGGAAAGATCTTTGGTTACAGAGGTCTAGGAAATGCTCGTTCATTACAGAAGTTGGGAGAGGTTCCTCTTCTCTATTCTCAGGAAGAGCTTGAGCCTGGGTGGCTCAGTTGGTTAAGCATCTGAGTCTTGGTTTTGACTCAGGTCATGATCTCATGGTTCATGTGATTGAGTCCCACATCAGGCTCTCTGCTGCCTGCCAGAGCCAGCTTGGGATTCTCTCTCTCTCCCCATCCTGTGCCCTTGCTCTCTCTCTTTCTCTCAAAATCAACAAACTTAACAAAATTAATTGATTTAAATGAAATCTCAAGTTAATTGCCTAGGGTTCTAAATAATAACCTCTTCTTACCTTCTTAATGTCTGCATGATTTCTAATGATGTCTCCTTTTTCGTTTCTGATATTGGTATTTTTAGCCTTTCTCTATTTTTCATCAGTCCTGCTAGGAGTGGATCGATTTTATTAATCTTGGAATTACCTTTTGGCTTTATTTTCTCTATTTGTTTGCTTTTTAATTTACTTTTAATTTATAATGACTCAGATATGACTGCACCATAACATATAATTAGGCATCCAGATGTGCAGCTATGTGCAGAATCATCCCGAATGTAACACGTACAGACTCTGGCCATCCAGATTTGTTGTGTCGGGTGGCCTCAAAACCCTGCGCGGCTTTGCTGTCAGCGATGTGGTTGGTCTCCTGAGACAGGGAGCGGTTTGTGGAATCATTCCAGTGAAACCAAATACAATCTTCTCTCCAGTTACAGTTTTTACCGGAAGAATCTATGTATATTAAAACGGTACAGAAATACTTTGTGTTAATGTAAAGGAAGGTAGGCTCTAGGTAGGTTTTTCATCTATGTAAACTTCCAGTGACACAAGGTGAAGGTTGTGCAGGATGTGGCACAGTTATTTGACTGTAGGACACCTTCTATCCCTGACCCATCTCACTGAATGTCCACAGCATTTCCCAACCTGTGTGACAAAAGGGAAATAAAAGCCTCCTAAAATTTCCAAAATGTCCTTGGGAGGCTCTACCATCCCACTGAGGTATAACCACTGTTACGGGGGAAGCCACATGGCAGATTATCCTCACTTTTTCATCATCAGAAATGGACCTGTCTTTAACTCCTCCGTCTCCACTAAAATTCAGGGTTGACTACTTGGCTCCCCTTTGCTCTTCCTCTTGGACGAGCTGTGGCTCCCCAGGGCCTGTCCTAATCGAGACTTCCTCTAGGCTGTCTCCAGTTCACTCCTCCTACATAATAGTGCTCACTGACCACCGCTACAACGATGCCAGTGTTAAGATCGGCTCCCAGGCTGAGTGGCAGCCTGGATCTCAGTCTCTGTAAAACCCCGTGGGAATCCTTCCACCCCTCTTCCTCACTTGGGTCATCCTGGATGGACCTGCAGTGTAGCCTGCGCCCTGCGTTCCAGCAGGTGATTACCTCGGCCTCAAGCTCCCTCCCAGAGGATTTTCTAGATCCCTAAATGGCATCAGGGCTGAGTGGAGGCACAGAGGTCCCGACTGGGTTTGGCACACCAAGTTCATTACATATTTTAGGGGCTGTGCCTAGATTATTTGTCTGTTTCAAAACCCTTCACGCATGCCTTTACCTAGTTCTACTTCTGCCTCTTTGGGCCCTTAACTACCTTTCTTGAGCCACCATGATGTTGTGGGTCGATGACAAAACTGTCATTCTCTGTGCTGGTAGCAAGTTCTAGGATGATGTTAAGCCATCAAGTTACAGGGGCTGCAGCTCATGGCCCCATAGCTAACTGGGATTTCTCCCACTGCGGGTCCCTCGCCACCCNTTCCAGCACACCCACCCAGGTGACACATCGGATCTCTTCTGACCTTTGACACAAGTCACTGCTAGAGGTGAGGCCGGCAGGAGCAGGTGTGACCAGCGTCTCTGCTGCAAGGGCTACTCAGTGACTGATGTGACTTGTTAAGACTCCTCGTCCTGTTAAAACTCCTACCAGTGGTGCCCCGGAGACCCGGAGACTCCCATAGCCAAGCTGCCTGTGTCCCCAGCTGCTCACAGTGCGCTGCCCAGTCAGGACTGAAAGGGACCCTGGCCTTTGTAAGAGGACTGATGTTTTGTTTTGTTTTGTTTTAGTTATGTGTCTTTCTTTGCTCCCATGACCCAGCGGTAGTTGTCAGAGGGACAGATGTCATCCATGTTAACATAGCTAACAAATGGTCAGCAAATGGTGGGTCAGACTCTCCCTGAGTGTCGATGTGCTATATAACACGGCAGGCCAGAGCTGGGAAAAGTGTTTTTCCAAGAAGGATCCTCTTTATCTCAGCAGCTGTCCTGATACCAGGCCTGGATGGCACTGACATTGGCATCAACCTTGTTCATGTGTGTTTCTGCATTTCTGTACTCTGCTGATTTTCCGGTATCTTGACAGCCTTGTCTACTCTGGGATTCTTCCTTTACCTCCTCACTTGCCGGGACTGGCACTGTTTTCTTCCACCAAATGTAGATGAATCAAAACCACAAGCAGAGATGCTCACGTGAGCAGCCTGTTCAGAATTTGGTGTCATTCTGATTTGGGCCACAAGCTGACTCCTTTTACACGGGGGATTCCTTCTGAATTAGGTGCCTGAGGAAGGTAGGGCAAACAATGTATTATAACATGAGAACATGTGTACAATAGATTCTGGAGGTCATCTGTGTATATGAGTTACTTAGACATCCACTAAGACTTTTCTTTGTAAATATTTTCTTTATAGTTAGTCACTAAAAATTACAGAGCTTCAGTCACCCAAAATGTATTTCTTATGCATACTCACTGAAACCAGAAATGTAACCTGATTCTGAAATTGAAACAAGACATTTTATTCTGGTTTTCTTCATGGGAAATGACTGACTTTGGTAGAGTAGAAATAGAAAGTTAGAAGCTTATGAATAAGAACCAAAGATATATAATGCACAAAGCATCCATTACAATGTTGGATGAATCGCATTTAATAGATACCACTTAAAATGGCTGAAGGGTTCATCGGCTTCGTGAAAAACTAAGCTATATCTGAGTTGGACTTTTGGCTGCTGAAAAGCTTGCTAAAATATCTGGTCAAATGGACTCACTCTTAAACACAGAGATGATTTCAGATGCTGCTGTGAGGCCCAATGAAGACCACATGTCTTTGTCTATTCCCTACCTTGGTCACCAATGGCTACATCATGTATTTGAAGAAACATTTTCTCATTTAATAGGAAACCTGTTCAAGAGGGATTATGGACATATATATACATTTTTTTTACATCAACCTTCTATGGCCTTTCCCATTAGTAATGCTGTGAAAGTCGGTTATGGAAATAAAGTCTGCCATGGGAAGTAAATAAAGGACTACTTCTCATGAGGAGCACAAGCTGGAATATTAGGAAGTCAAATTTATACCATGCTAAGGTATCACTTGTGGGAATTTTCACACATCATATTTCCTTTGTATAAAGAAATATATTCAAGCACATTTGAAAGAGAAAAAACCCAACAGAAACAGATATGCAACAGAAAATTGGTTAAGTAAAGGAGTCTTCAGATAATACAATACCCTATTATCACACTTCTTAATGTAGATCTTTACCAAATGTCACAGAAAATATTCATAAAAGAATATCAAACAGAAAAATAAGTTACGGAACAAACATAAATGGCTGATCAAGTTTTTTATAAAATAGATTTATATTTATGTTCATATAAAATCTAGATAGAGATACATCAATATGCAATAATAATGGGGATTATCTCCGAATGGTAGGGCTTTAGACTATTTTGTTTTTCTTTACTACTTCTAATTTTTCTGCAATGGACTGGGATTAATTCTGTAATAAGTATGCTGAAACATACTAGAAACACTAGAAAGAATAATATTTCCCATTGTCCCCACTTCTAGTCAGTTAAGTGACTGGGAAGGATACAAGCAGGTCCACAGAGTTGTATAGTGGCTTCGTGGTCTCTTACTGTCTCCTGAGCTGTCAGCTCCCTTGCTTCCTACCTCTTCTGTCCTGCCTTAATATTTTAAGTTTTTAATGTTTGTTTATCTTGAGAGAGAGATAGAGTGCAAGTAGGGAAGGTGCAGAGAGGGAGACAGAATCCGAAGCAGGCTCTAGGCTCCGAGCTGTCAGCACAGAGCCCGATGCAGGGCTCAAACTCAAGACCCACAAGATCATGACCTGAGCCAAAGTCAGATGCTTAACTGAATGAGCCACCCAGACAGATTGATGGAAAACTCTCATTGGCCTTAGCTTTTACCGTGAGTGAAATGGGCTCATTTTATCATGTATTTCAAATGAAATTTGCAATATAGATATGGCTGGTTAGAAGCATGTCATCAGGTTATGTGCATTAAGATTACATCAAAATGGCTTATACATTTTAATTACTTACTGCTGTTTTAATTGCAAAAGACAAGGAACCCAGAAGAGAGACCATCTTCTAGTTCAAACTATAAATGACTAAAGTATGGCATATTCAATATTCTGTGTTTATTCGGACTGTGTTTTCTCTAAGAGCGTATCTACTACACTTACTCTTGCATCTTTTAGTATGAGTAAAATTATCAGGGATTAAAGTATTTTTTTTAATGTTTTATTTATTTCTAGGAGAGAGAGAGAGACAGCGTGAGCAGGGGAGGGTCAGAGAGAGAGGGAGTCACAGACTGAAACAGGCTCCAGGCTCTGAGCTGGCAGTCAGCACAGAGCCCGACGCGGGGCTCGAACCCACGAACCGCGAGATCATGACCTAAGCGAAAGTCGGACACTTAACCGACTAAGCCACCCAGGCGCCCCGGGATTAAAGTATTTCTAATAACCACTACTTGAGTCTTTCTGACACATTATGATATAAACAGTGTTTCACTTTTAATAAAAATTGTTCTACCATAAAAGAAAATTGGTCTATAATAAGTAACCTATAATCTATTGACTTGTTTTAGGTTTGTCTTCAAAAGAGATCGAGCTGATAGCCTAAGTGAGCACCTAGTAGTGGTGTTTACATAAGGAGAAAGATGTCTAATACTCACTCAAACATGGCTTTATTCAAAGGCAAGAGGCAGAAATTGCTGCTCCTGAGAAAGCAAATGTGAAAATGTCAGTTCTTTCACATATCGAATGTATACTCTGGGGTGGGTGCCTTAGGTATTATCTGGGGTTTTTTATGTTTCTTTTTTTTTTAAGATGTCATTTTATTTTTGAGAGAGAGAGCACAAGTCAGAGAGGGGCAGAGGGAGAGGAAGAGAGAAGCTCAAGCAGGCTCCTTGCTGAGCATGGAGCCCAATGCAGGGCTCGATCTCACAACTGTGAGATCATGACCTGAGCCAAAATCAGGAGTCAGATGCTTAACTGACTGAGCCCCCCAGGCGCCCTGCGGTAGGTATTCTCTTTAAACCTCACTACAATCCTGTTTTCGTAAATGAGGGAACTAAAGCATAGCCCTGGCCTAACCTAACAAGGTGAGAAATGGCAGTTAGATTTTACATGATTTCAGTTTGATTTCAAAGTCCTGTCTTTCCTGAAGATATAGGACTCCTATAATTCTACCATGCCTTTATAGGAATTCTTGCGCTTTTTACAGTGCTACCTCACAATAAATACTGCAGGTATCTTTTGACCCTTAGTGGCTGACAATCAAAAGAAGTATTTATCTTCATCTCCACAGATATGGCTAACAGAAGATTTTGCAACCGAAAAAAATCCAAAAGACATGACATTTTTGTTACTATAAATGTAAATACTGTCTAGTCTTTCCTGAAAGGTGTTGTGTGATACAAGACATTTAAACTTGCTTATTGAGAATAGAAAAGTCTTGGACTCCATTTTGGTCCAGTTCCAAACCAAAGGAATCTTGTGCTGGGGCTTAAAACAGAGCGCTGAAATGATACACGTCCCTTGCTAGACTGGGAACCGCAATCCCTTAATTCAGATGACCTCAAGGCCTGACCAGAGAGTACTCAGCTGCTTCTTCCGGTTACCTTTGCATGCTGGCTTGTCCTTAATATAGCTAATGCTCCCCAGATGTATCAGCTCCTAGCTGTCTTTAACTCTCACTGGGCTCAGTGCGGCACCGCTTGCTTTTCACCGGCACAGAGGGGAAAGAAATCTCTCCTAATGCAGAAAATTTCAAGTCTCTCAAGGGCCATCAGAGCATAGCAATGCCATGAAGGCAAAGCTACCAAATGCATGTTTTTCTCTTAAACATCTTAGTTTTTAAAATAAAATGGAATACTATAATAAACTCCCCCGTGCCATTACCCAGCTTCAACAAAATGATTTCACATACACTCTTACCCACATACACCTTTCCAGATGATGTTGTAGCAACTTTTGGACATTTCATTTTGCAAACAAACATTTCAGCGTGTAACTGTAAAAGAAGAAGAGCCTTTTCTTCTATGTAACCACAATACCATGATGGTAGCATTAAAAATAAAATAATTCTCAATGTCATCAAATATTTGGTCACTGTCTACATTTCCAACTCTATCTTAAAATCACAAAGTTTTTGGGTTTGAATCAGGATCCAAACAAGACCTATGTGCAAGGATTGGCTAATATATTCCTTTTTCACCTATGGGGTTCCCCTTCCACCTACTTTTCCTCTCTTTTCAATTTATTTGAAGAAACTCGATTGTGTGTCCTGTAGAATTATCTGTCCTGATTACATCTATATAGCAGGGTTTAGCATATTCCTTTTTCCTCTTACTTGGCTGTAAATTAGTAATTGGATCTGGAGGACTGACCAGCTTGATTATTTAGAAAGACTCCTTCCTCCATCAGAAGACACCTAATATCTGGTTTTCTTTCTCTCTTTTTGGTATTAGCAATAATTGATACTTAATGACTAGATCCAGGATCTCATTTTGGCTTGCAAACAGATGATATTCCAATTCTGTGATTTCTTTTTCACTTATTTGCTGACCTACCACAATTTACTTAGTGGTTCTTTGTTTGCGAAGTTTCAAAATAACGAGTTGGTTCATTAGAGACTTCCAATGGCTGACCAATTATTGTTTTAAGTATCATTATGAACTCAGGGATTTAAACTGATGAATTTCAATTTTTTTTTTTTTTAGAGAGATAATGTGAGTGGGGAAGGGGCAGAGGGAGGGTAAGAGAAAGAATCCCAGGGTTCACACTCAGCTCAGAGCCCAACGCCCAGCTCAATCCTATCACCCTGGGATCATGACCTGAGCTAAAATCAAGTCAGTGCTCAACTGACTGAGCCACCCAGGAATCTCTGTGAATTTCAGTCTTTTGAAGTTTTTCTTTTCCTTCTTGCTGTTTATACTGCTTCATCTTTGACAGTCTCTGAGAGTGGATTTTCAAGTTTTTGACACAGTTAATAATCTTTGGTAGCTCCCACAGTATCTGATGCAACAAGAGTCGCATACAAGACACTCTTGTATATTTCCTGTCCTGGATCTGAATCTAGAATTAGCCATTTCTCCAAATATCTCTTGTTCCTTTCCCAAGGAAATTGGATTTCAACACCAAATCCTGGGGAGCAAGAGTGCTCCTAGGATTTTTTGGTACTGGGTGCGTCAGTGTTTCTTAGAATTTTTAGTTGAAAAAATTAGTAGTTTCTTTCAAGCAGAAAATGTCAATTTATATTGATTCATCAAGTTCAAGACTAAAAGCTCTTAATCTCTTCTTTCTGACATCAGTTTTTCCTTTCTCCTTTGGCAAGAATCTTGCTTGTCAAGGAAACTGAGTAATAGGATTATAATATCGCAGAATTATACTTTATGCACACAACATTTTTTGAGTTACAAAGCCATTGTTACCACCTATACAACGATTACTGAAAACTAGCATTTTTTTCTAGCTCTTTTTTTGTCCTTAAGGCATATATTATTAGGGTTGTACAATCAAAAACTGTTTTTTAAAAGATATTTAGGGACACCTGGGTAGCTCAGTTGGTTGAGCATCTGAGTCTTGATTTTGGCTCAAGTCATGACTGCAGGGTCATGGGATTGAGCCCTGTTTTGGGCTCCATGATGAGCAAGCTTACTTAAGATTCTCTCTCTCTCTCCCTCTGTCTCTCTCCCCTGCTCTCTCTCTAAAAAAAAAAATAATAATAAATACAAACTAAAAGATATTTGGATTCGTTTCTGAGTGGTTATGCCAGCACTAGTTACCTGCTTAGAATCTTACCTGCTTAGAATCACTTATCTCATTTTAATTCAATTTTTAAGGACTTAACGTTTTTATTATATAAAAAATAGATTCAAAGTCAATTCCATAGAACAAGGTATATTGAAAGTAGTCTACCTTCTAGCCCTGTTCCTTCATCCTATTCACTCTATGCCCTTAGGGGAGATGTCAGCATTAGGATTAGTACATATAATTATTACATATTCTACTTCTTCCCTTATTACCATTATTTACTCATAGTTCTATAATTAACTATGTGCTCATGCTCACCAACCATCCTTAAGTTGAGATCTCTCCATTCATTTTAATTGTCTGAATGTTATTCCTTAATAGATACACCAGGAATAACTCATGGGATGTTGAGAAGAGTTTGACTTTCTACTTGAAAAGCAACTTATCTGAATATAAAACACTTGCTCAGATTTTATTTTTGCTTTACTCTAGAAGGCATAAAATGATGCTATTGAAAATTCCTTACAATTTGATTTTCTCTTAGTTAGAAGTGACTTAGATTTCAAGATGTTTCCCAGATGTGAAGAGAATTTACTCAGTTTCTTTAACAACCAGTAATTTCATTAGACTTTCCTCAGTGTTCTCATTCTGTTTTCCCATGTACACAGTGTGCCCTTTCAACATTACTTTCGTATGTGTATATATTCTTAATTTTAGGAAATTAAGAATTTTTATATTTTATTATTTATTTAGTTTTTTTTAATTATAGATTTTTTAAGTATCTCTCTTGTTTTATTGTTTTGGTTTTCTTCTTGGGGGACTCTATTATACACATGTTGTTTCTTCTTTTCCTATCTTTCATAAGGCTGGATGTATCAGAGATTTCGAGAGGGCTGATACCTGAAGTGTACCTATTAAAAGCCCAGCTTTAAATGAGCAGTAAAATGTTAAGGAATATAGTCTGATAGAATTAACTGCCAGGGGAATTGAATGCATATTATCCTATGGTTTGGATGTCCAACAGGCTGTATGTTTCCTACTAATCTTAAGTCCTCTTACTTTCTTAAGTGCCTAAAATAAGAAATTACATGAAATTTTACTATCGCAAGGGAGATTATTCATAGTTTCCAAAGTAAAGCTTACAAAAAGTTCCAGGGGAATTATTTATAATTCATTGCTAGTCAGAGCTTTCTTTTCCCTAAGACCTATGTTTCTTTTATTTTCTAGTGAGAGTCATTATAACCAGGCTTTCTGTTTCCCCCTGGAAGCTAGGAATCTGAGCCAAATGTGGCTCAGTCTGGTAACAATAAACATAATTATGACAGGATCTTTGTTGCATGCAGATATTTTTTAACTTGGCTCCAAGTTAAAGGTTTTTAAACTTTGGTGTCAAAGGACAAGCTTGCAGAGAAACCATATACAAAATTTAGCTTGAATATGCATTTTTTTCCCTGGGAAAATCCAGACATTTCATTAGATTTTTATTGTAAGAGACATCTGTGATGCAGAAAGAATGTGAAAACTACTTTCCTTTCTTAATTATTTCATTAATAAACCAGAAACTTCTGTTCTAGTTTAATTTTAACCTCTGTGATTTACCTCAAAATGAGTTATTTACTTTTGGAGTCACCCTAAGCTTTCTTTGATGTTGACAAAATATAATGAATAACAAACTGATGAATTTAAGTTCAGACCTCAATCACTAAAAATGAAGTTATACTATTTACAAATCTAGATTATATAATATGGGAGGGGGGAACTAAGCTCTTTTTCTACAAACACTAAGAGCCTGCTAAACTTAAACTGGGTTCCCTAACTTTAGAAAGAATGACATCATCATATATGATCACTGTAAATAGTGTCCTACTTAAAATATGTTGAGACACAAACCAAGAGAGAGCAATTATTTCTATATAAGCTAGTTTCATTTTATTTCCTTTTCCATTGTCTTTCCATTTTCCATTTTCTTTCCATTTCTCTTCTTTCTATAATGCATTGTGTTTTCTTGCATATGAGTAAAGCCTTGAGGTCTTTTGGTGAGCATTTATCAAACTGGCCATATTATTTCACTATTGCCTTAAATCAGACACCTCTGGAGAAATGCTTCCATCCACTTAAAGAAGAATCAAGGTCTGCAAATAGTTCTCTTGCTTGATGCATAAAGACAGAAGATATTGTAAGATAGAATGTGTTACAGAGTTAAAACAAGGACTAAATTGACATTTATCTGATATCTGAGTAGAGTAAAGAGGTAGAACATGGCATGCAGTGCTTATTAAGTCAAAGTTGACCAAACTTGGGAGGAAAAAAATTAAGTTTACATTTAGGAATCCAAAGTATCTCAATTACATGTGTAATTGAATAGAATCACTTACCTAGGATGCATTCATTTTGTATTTTGTCAACGATTTACTTTTAACTGTGTTCATTCTTTAAGCCTTTTGCTAGTGTACAGTAAGTTTGTAATTCTGTGAGCATATTGGCATTTCAGTAAAGAGTTTTGTTCACTTGTAAAATAAAATTAACTTCTGATTTTGAACCTATTGGAAATACGGTTGCAATTTACATTCTTGCAAGGATCTGCAAAATTAGCTCTGAATAATTTCTTCCTGTTTCGCTGTTCCTCGTGCAATTAAACACTTTAAAATGTACAGAATTTAGATTTTACTTGACATTTCAAACTGTTTAGAACGTGGCTGATGATTAAATGGTGAATAATGGCAATATACACAATTTTGCGTGACATGAATACAAACGACTAGGTGAAATTTCCCAAATCATTTGCCCTTGAAGTAAGTGCTTGTACATTTCTGATCTGTTGATTTATGCAGTCAACTAGAATTAGTAATTAACTGGCAATCTGATGGACTTGAAGTAGGAGAAAAAGATTTGAGGTTGGAATTAGTTTCTATGAATGTTTTTGTAAATGTGGAGTCAGCTTAAATGTCCCAAGTGGATTCTGACACTGACACTTTTCTTCCTCCCTGCTGATTTGATTCACAGGGCCAGGACTTCAGTGGCCGAATAGTGAGGTTACAAGCAGTCATTATTAAGGTAAGCAAAGCCTCACTCGTTGCTTTGTGGTCGGACATCTGATTTTAATTGTGGGAGAGGTAGATAAACATTGATGCTCCGGTTAGATAGAAGCTGGTATGCCATTTCTAAGCTCATTAGAGCTTATAGCCTGCCAGTTTACACATACATACACATACGAGCACGGAAGTAAAGCCTAGTTTCTGTATTCTTTGTTTCTGTATTCTACTGATAATCTTCTAGAGAGATAAATACAGCCGCAGATGTAACCTTAGATTTAAAAGCAAAAATACAAAGAAAGAAAATGGACTAGCTTTCAGTCCACATGCCCTCACACCCACCCTCCAACCCCAACCTCTGCGTCTCACTGGGGCCACATTACTCAGTTATTTATTCCCAAATCACACAATCCCACTTCTCTACCACTTATTTTCTCTAACTGCACTCCAACCCCTGCCAAAAACAAAGGACTAAAAAATAACATCAAAGAAAACCCCACGAAGGTTTTGTTTGACTTCCTTTTCACCCCACCTTCCACCCAATGAATTCCTTAGAAGTCACACCATGATTAATCATGCTAGTTTTCAGTAGCATTCTTCTACTAATTTAACACAAATCAGAATCATAAAGATGGAGGACTGAACACCATTCACACATCTTAGTTTCTTCTGCATTTTGTGCTAGAGCTCTAAAACACCAAACCCGTTTTTTGCCAATGTGTCAGAGAGAAAATGTACTTTAATGAACTTAACTCCTTATATAGAAGTCTCCGCTTACTATTGATGCTGTTTTTCAATAATTTTTTCCCCTCAACTTCCATCAAACTCAGTTTAAACTTACATGGATGACTTTTTGTGTCTATTTTCTATTTCTTTACAATTTCTGTAGTCCCCCTGTCCAAAGATAAGCCTGCCAAAAGCTTCAAAAGCTTCGGTGATGTTGATCACCTCCTTAAGCTGAGGACATAACCAGGAAATGTACTTCATGCCTCATTGCCTTTGAGTGGCCACATGCACACCACCCGTCACTGACTGGAGACTCAGGGTCCTTGGAGACAACAGGTCACATGTGGTCACTGGCAGCATCCCCAGGACCAGACCAGCTCTGGGTTGGCGTGGGCAAGCTATTTAAAAAGAAATCTGTTCTACAGATCCCACCTGCAGAATAGGGCTGTCCATGTAGGTCTTTGTCAAAGTCATCAATGAGAAGGAACTAAACTTCGATTACAATAGCTAACGTTAAAAACAACAACAACCTGGGGCGCCCGGGGGGCTCAGTCGGTGAAGCATCCATCCTTTGCCAACATCATGCATGCTGAGTCCCATCTTGGCATCTGATTCTTGAGGGATGAGAGGGTAAATTTTATGTAAAATTTATGTATGTAAATTATAGCTCAAAAAAAAGCATAATGCGTGCCATATAGTAACAGCTCTCTGAATGCTGTTTTTGATAGCTCTCAAAAGCTAGGACTGTTACTCCAATGCAACAGTGACAGTGAACGTGATTTACTTTGAGAGCTTTAGTTAAGCAGCTGCTCAGGAATTTCATTACTATATTTGAAGGAACTTTAATTCTTTACCAAAATGGGGAACTTAAGTATTTCCAATAAGCATTCGGTACCTTGGTGAATTTAATCAAGTTTTAATGGTTTAAAAGAAACAATTTAAATAAAATTCAGTCAAGAATATTTAAGAACTATTTTCCCCCTAAGAATTAGTTAGAGCATTGTTCAATTATCCAGAATCTATAACTTGCGTGTTTTCTTCTTTTCAAATTACAAAAGTAATAATTTGGGGCTGTAATAAGTAAAACAACATAGTATAATTCAAAAGTGGGCAACGCTAACCCACCCCAGCAGCCCAGATTCTTAATTAGCCCACCCCATCCCAAGGTCATTCCTTGGAGATCTGATTGCCTCTCTTTTCACACCCTTACTCTTGCTCATGCAAACACATATAGCCATAGATATATCTGTGTAGAGAGGCTATTTATTTCCTTTATCCTGAAATAGAATCGGAAGGTACCCGTTACTTAATTCTTCCTTTTTTCTGTTTAATACATTATGGACATCGTCATCAGTTAAGACACCCTCATAAGAGATCTACCTAGCCCTTCTAAATTTCTGTAAGCATACATATACACCTATAATTTCACACAAAGTCTTTTTCCTGACTTTAATTAATTTTCTGCTTACATTACTTCCCCACCTTATCTATCCTTTGCTCTCATTGCTGGCTTCACTCCTCACATTATGTATCCTTTTGTAATTTAATGTACCTACACATTCCATACACTTTTTTTGTCATTGTTTACAAACGTAGAATGTTAAATACTCTTCCATACATGTCATTTTCCTCATTCAGCACATTTTGGAATGCCCCCAAGTCGCATGTCAGTTCAGAGCTTAATTTTTCTTTAATAGTCGTTGCTAATCTTGCATAATATTCCATGCATAATTCATTTAAGTGTTTTCCATGCGATTTGCAGTCATCTGGCTTGCATTTTATTTTGTGCCACCTTAAACAATGCTGCAATAATTGTTTTATATTTTTCCTTTATTTATTCTGATATTCATACCCATGGAATAGAGTCCCAAAAGTTAGACTGTTGGGCTGAAGTGGATGCAAGGGTTTAATTTTAATAGATACTTTCAGTTGTTTTCCAAAAAGATGGCAGCCATTTATATTTCCACCGTATTCATGTCATCAGTAGATACTATGACTCCTTTTCTATTTTTATAGTCCTATAAGAGTTGTTGAGAACTGTTATAAGACAATTTCTGATTCTTTGATAACTACGAGTAGCCTTTAACAACCAGAGAGGAGAGTGAACGCTGACTCCCTTCCTCCATCCTCCCGGTGACCTCTTACAATGAAAACACCGTGAACTGAATTTTCCACACGTGCACTGATTAGCAGTCACCAAAACAGTGTAGCTGTTCCTCTAGGCAATCTGAAATTTTTACTGTGTCCTTACCACACTCCGAGAGCACCTTGCTTTAAAGGTCTATCACCAGGGAAATGTGAGAAAACTTTTAACAACTAGATCGCTTCTTTGTCAATCAGTAAAGATGACAAAATCCTCCATGAAGTGGTTGTGATGTTAGGGTGGGGTTGTGGTGGCAGTAGTCACAGTCCTAAGACTTTGTTTGCTGCAGAAGTGGTAGTATGTTGGGCTCGCTAGATTCTCACACCCTATTTGTGAACGGGTAGAGGGTCCCACACTAATTTCCTTGCTGACCTCACATCTTGATCACCTCTCATTTCACCAATGAAAACTGCTTTCTAATCAGCAAATGCAATGGAGTAGAGTGCAATGCAAGTGCAAATGCAGTGGGGATTTAGACTGCATTTAAAAAAAAATTTTTTTTTGAGAGAAAGTGAATGTCCATGCGCGCATGAGTGGTGGGGGTAGGGGTTAGAGAGAGAGGGAGACAGGGTCTGAAGCAGGCTGTGTGCTGACAGCAGAGAGTCCAGTGCGGGGCTTGAACTCATGAACCATGAGATCATGACCGGAGCCAAAGTTGAAGTTTAACTGACTGCAATTTAAAGTATTCTTTGTATTATTTTCCAGAGAGTGGATACCTGGTAGGGTCTCTCAAAAGCTAAGCAACCCACCCTGAAGTGTGAAGTCAGGGTTAGGAAGCCACAAATGGTAACTAACTTCTCCAGATAATAGATTCCAGATGGCTTAGACATGTACCGTCTGTTACCCAAAGTGGAACATGTTAAAGCAGATATGGTACAACCTGTGAAAGGCAGAAGCTTGGTGTGGCTGCTTTTCCCATAACAAGTGACAACAAAAAGGAAAACTGACTTCTCTGTCTTACTGACTATGCCCCAGTAATTTCAAGGCATCGGTAGTGGGGCCTCCATTAGCCAAGACTGTAGGAGGAGCGGAGGACACAAGAGACAGCAGTCAGAATATGGCAGCTGAGTGGATATGTTCATAAGCTCATGGGTATGGCGATAATTCTTAGAGAAACAGGCCTTATGGAAACTGTATTTGCAGGTGGGGAGTAAATGCGGACAAAATGCGCCTGCGTCATAACGTCTGACATACTTGTTTCACGACTCTTCCTAATGGTCAGAGGAGCTCATTTAGGGTTCCAAGTACCTCAGGCTGCACTATACAATCTGTGGTAACAAACAGATTGGAACAAATTCTTTTTGCACAGAACATACTCCAATTTCTTCAAGGGAAATCCTGAAAGCATAGTAACAAAGCTACAAACTGTTCTACCATTTTCCAAGGTATGGGGAAATGTTCCAAAGACACATGGATATAATTATTGAACTCACGTTGTAGGTCTAATATGATAAGTATTGAGGGAGGAAGGGATGAAAAGCTTTCCTAACGATAATGGTGCAACTTTGAATAATAGCCATTTGGTTGCCTTTGTTTTTTGACACAGCGGTGGGAGCGTGTTATGGTCACTGTAGTTTGATAAATGACCTTCCCATCACTCTCATTTTGTGGGTTTAGGCCAGACACCCATATTGTGACTTGGTTGGTGTGGAGGCTGGTGTTTCGCTGTATTTTTAGAATATTTAGTCTATTTAGAAAGTTTACATAATTTTGGTTACAATGACTAAAGTGACTCGGACTAAAATAAGATTGGCTTCTACAAAAACAAACTCTCCTAGCGTTCGAAGATGGCATTGTGTGCCAGTGTTCATCAGAGTCCTCTGGTTCCAGGTCTGGGGCTTGAGATTGCAAACAGGAGTGCGCATGGAGGAGAGAAAAATGCTTTATTTGTAGGAACAGAATGTTCCTAAAAGACAAAATGAAAAATGTCTGTTTTTTCATGCTGCTTGGCCTAGAGTAGAGATGAGAAATAAGTTTCATTCATATTGCCAACTCTGAAGAATTGATAGTGGCTGCCTGGAGCACTCGTGGAAGAGAATTGAGATAGGGAGTTGGTACTCTGCTAAAAGGGGAGGCCAAATATTAGTGATAACTGCCCAGGGCTGAGTGAGAGAGGAGGGGCAGGATATATGTTACACATTTGATTTAAAAAAAATTTTTTTTTAACATCTATTTATTTTTGAGAGACAGAGCACGAGCAGGGGAGGGGCAGAGACAGAGGGAGACACAGAATCTGAAGCAGGCTCCAGGCTCTGAGCTGTCAGCACGACCCACTGCGGGGTTCAAACCCACAAATAATGAGATCATGACCTGAGTTGAAGATGGGCACTTAACCGACTGAGCCACCCAGGCGCCCCTGCATATTTGATATTTCCACACTAATGGGAAGTGAGAGGGGTATGGTCAAATATTTCATATCTAGTTGATATTTCCTGGGTGGTTTATACCATACTTGAAATCTGCTAAATCCATAAGTTCTAATATTTATAGCATATAAATGTATAAAATAGATTTTCAGAGCAATTACACACACACATATGTGTAAGCACAGTGAGTTTTAATTTTAATTAATGTTAAATACTTGAAGAATTTTAATTAAATTAATTTTGATTAATTTTAAGAATGGTGCTTGAAATCTAGTTGAACTGGAATCACATTTTGCTTAAGAGTTAAATAATATATTACAAATATTTTTTAAGATGATATTTTAATGAGGATTGAAATAACTGGAAATGTATAAAAAATAACTGGAAAATTATAAAGAAAAATACATAGATGGACAAAATACGTGACTGGTGGTCTATATTCAGGGTCTGAAAACCAACAAACATCTTTTATGACTAAACTTGTATGTATTTGGGTGGAATAAAGGCTTGTAGATACTTCTCGATTCATTGTAAATTGTTTTTTAAAGATTTATATTCATGTTGTAAATGATATCAGCTCATCTTTTGTTTCCAGATGGGGTTGATATATAGGTATATGTATGTAATATATTGTGTAAGTATGTCATATGTGCAATATTACATATATCTTTGATAGTAATCCTTTGAAGTTGTAGGCATTCATCTATATTTTTCTTGTTTGTGAATTTTTCATTTTGCTTCTGTGACTTTTGTGGACAAGAAGTTCTTAATTTTAATATAGTCAAACTTATTAATCTTTTCCTTATGGTTTATGCTTTTTGTGTCTTATTTAGGAAACTCTTCCCTACCCTGATTCATAAAGATATTCTCCTATGTTCTCATCTAAAAGTTTTATAGCTTCATCTTCTGCATTTAAACCATTAATCCACTTGGATTTTATTTATAGCAAAATTATACTGTCTTCTTTCCTACATTTTTATAGTAAGTTTCCTTAAGTTTATTTATTTATTTTGAGAGAGAGAGACAGAGACAGAGAGACTGAGAGAGGGAGAGGGAGCAGGAAAGGGGGAGAGAAAGAGCGTCCGCACTGTCAGTGCAGAGCCTGACTCGAATCTCAGAGCGCACACAGGTTCCCTTTTCTCCACATCCTCGCCAACTTTGTTATTTCTGTCTTTTTGATACTTGCTGTTCTGACTGATGTGCAGTGATATCTCATTGTGATTTTGATTTACATTTCCCTGATGATTAGTGATGTTGAGCATCTTTTGGTCATCCGTATGTCTTCTTTGGAAAACTGTTTATTCAGACCCTCTGTCCATTTTGTAATTGTTTTGGTTTGTTGTTGTTGTTGTTGGGTTGTATATATTCTTTATGTATTTCAGGTATTAAACTCTTATTAGATACATCATTTGTGAATATTTTCTTCCATTCACTAGGTTTGTTTTCTTTTTTATTGGTGGTTTCCTTTGCTGGACAAAAACTTATTACTTTGGTATATAGTTCCAAAAGTTTATTTTTGCTTTTATTTCCTTTGCCTGAGGAGACTTATCCATAAATATGTTGGTAAGGGCAATGTCCATGAGATTACTGCCTATGTTTTCTATTAGGAGTTTTATGGTTTGAGATTTCACATTTAGGTCTTTATGGATATTGAATTTTTAAGTTTTTTAATGTTTATTATTTATTTTTTAAAGAAAGAGACAGAGAGGGACAGAGCATGAGCAGGGGAGGGACAGAGAGAGGGAGACACAGAATCTGAAGCAGCTCCAGGCTCTGAGCTATGAGCACAGAACCCGATGTGGGGCTTGAACCCACCAACTAGGAGATCATGACCTGAGTCGAAGTCGGACACTTAACTGACTGAGCCACCCAGGCACTCCTTAATATTGAATTTTTAAATGCTCTGTCTGCATCTATTAAGATAATAACCTGTCTTTCTCCCTTTAACAATGTGAAAAATTATATTAGCTGATTTAGTATTAAACCAACATTGCAACCCAGGGATAAGCGTTCCTTACTCATGATGTTTTAACTTCTTATACACTACTGTATACAGATGGATAATATTTTATTTAATTACTAATATTTTACATTTTTGTTTAAGAATATAGTTGTTATGTAATCTTTATTTATTTGACTGTTCTGGTCAGGTTTGAACATCAAAATGGTCCTCGTAAAATGAGATAGGATGTTATTTTCTCTTTCTCTCTTCTCTTGGAAGAGTTCTGTGAGACTAAAATTACCTTTTCCTTGAATGTGTGGTAGAACTACTCTGTAAAGTTGTCTGGGTCTGATGTTTTCTTTGTGGAAAAATTTTTATTGACTTTGAATCATCTTTCCTCAAGGAAAATATGTACTTCTTGGTATTTTCTTAGACACTAATTCACTGGCAGGTGAATCATTGTACTTTTACTTTTCCAAATTACACCCAACATCATTACCTATGAGAGAGAATAGACTTGCTGTATTTCTACCGACAGCGGCTAGAGATTACCAAATATTTCTGCTTCTATAGCGGAATTCCTGGCATCTCATTAGAAATCACTTCACAGAGAAAGACAAATGCAGTTACTAAAAATTTCAGAGAACAGGATTCTGATAACAAATGTATAATAAAAACATAAGTAACAATTATAGGGCTCAGAGAAGATATTTCTATTTTTACCAGAAGAGAACAAAGAAAGATGCGTATAGTTTATAGGTGCTTTAGAGCTTGGGATCCTGGAGAGGCCACCGTGGTTAGAAAGCCAACTCTGCCACTTCCAGCTGCCACTCGTGAGTGACCTTCAGAAACCAGCGTCCACATCTGTAAAATGTGGGTAATAATGGTTCCTATGTGAAGCATCGTTGTGATGATAACTACTTAGAGCATAGTAAGTGCTTTACTGTATGTTATTGATACCAGTTTTTCCAAGACAAATGAGGAAGTCACGTTAGAAAATCCTTTCTGAAAGTCAAGCAAAACGGCAGTGATGGCAGGCAAGTAGGATGGTTAAGGAGGAGTGCTAAGTTGGGAGTAGAGAGAGTTTTCCAGAAGGTGTCCAGGATCGAGCTGTAGTTGGACAACAAGCTTTAAGTGGGCCATTATGCAGATTCCCAGGATCACACAACTGGATGGAGCTGAGATTTGGGATGGTAGGGTGGCAGCAGTGAGGGGCTGTACAGGAAACTCTCAGGAACGGAGTGGGCAGTCAGATGTTTCATTCTCCCCATTTTCTTACCCAGTATTGCTTTTCAGGATACTTCAAAATTCTGTTGTGAAAAAAAAAATGATAACTTATGCTACAGCAACTCAAAATAGGTTAGGATCCAGAATGGTAACTCTTTAGGAAGAAAAGTTAACCATTAACTAACTAGCAAGAGAAGTTATTCAGTGAGCTGTCTTAGCTACTTAATGTCTTAGCTAGGTCATTCATCAGAGTCCAATGTTTCCTTGATAGAAGCATTAAATAATACATCTACCTACTTTGTTTTGGGGTCAAGGACCCAATAATGCTGCCATCCATTGCTAAATTGCCTTAGTCACCTTTAAAAAACCTACCTGTTACATCTTAATGGATGTCTTAACCAGTTATTGATGCTAACACAAAAGTCAGGAGAGAGTCTGAGGGAACCTAGCAATTTTTGAGAACATGATGCTAACATAATGTTACTCAAATTCCTTTAATGAGTTGGGGAAAAGAGCTTGTGTAAGGTCCTCTGGAGACTTGGGTGCATTGTTATATTTTAGAACATATTAATGTGATTTTCTTTCTTTTCTCCTTTACTTTTTCTCGTTCATGAATTGCTCCCAATCCATATATTACCTTGGACAGTATTAGGACGTTTGTGATGAAACAGTCATCAAAAACAATGTTCAGCATTGACTTCTAAAACAGTCTCGTAAAGCTACCTGAAAGCGTGTAGCAGTTAATCATAAGTATCTGGTAGAGTGTCATAGCTGGGAGAGAGAGAAAGATGGAGGCAGGTAGGATAGAAGCCTGAGAGACCTTCAGGACTTGGAGGAGAGGAGCAGAATCAGTGTCCAAAATCTGCTCAGCCTTGGCTCCATCGGGACCGTATCGCACCAAGGAGTCCTTTGTGAACAGAGCCACTGACGCCCAGGGGTCATTCTTTCCTTCCAGGTGAGCCCCCGCTGCAGGCGACTGTATTGCCCACTTGCTGTCCAACAGGACAGTGCCTTCTATGTCTTCTTTTGTGTAAAATATTCGAGTGCATGGTTTTTCTCTTGTTCATTTACATGATAAGGAAGGTCTGCTTCTGAATGTGTTACTCAATGTGTATTAGGTATGCTGTATATCAGAAGATAGAAACCACAAACATATCCTGTGTCCTTCAGAATCTTATAGTTCAAGTGGAGACTCTTACCCAGAACTTTCCAAACATGCGGCAAGCACTGGAAAAACATGAGACAAGGAGGTTCAAATCACCATCTGCTTCTTGATTCTTCCTGACATACATCTGAAATCCAAACTACCATTGTCAAAAAGGCACAATCTATAAATGTCATCCCTCCATTGCAGTGAAAGGCAGAAAGAAAATGTGTAAAGGAGAGTTACCAGGAGAGAAGAAACAGAACTCAGGCCTGCATCTATAACTTATTCACCATGTGATTGGTCAAAACCACAGCTTTGAGGGGAAAGGCAAAGAGGAAGTATGCTCTAATTTTACCAGAGCTAAAATCATGAAAGTGACTCCTTCTGAGGGGGAAAAAATAAGGAAAGGAAAGGAAAGGAAGGAAGGAAGAGGGGAAAGGGTGGCATTATATCTTACTTGCTAATTTGTAAGTGCAATTAAGGTTAAATTATACTTCCCTTCACGAGAAAACATGACCAGAAGCATTATGACCGAGAGAGCTTTGTTTGTAAAGAACTTTTCAAGATGCTGTTTTTCTCCTGGAAAATGTGGTTTATCTAATTGATGGCTGAGGAAAACCATCTTTTTAAACTTCCCACTCAATGAGTCAGCCTGGGGTGTGTCTGCCTTGTAGCATCCTGTGAGATCCAGTAACTAAAGAGGCATGACCGACGCAGCCCCAACCTCATGCGTCAACGGAGCTACCGGCGCTGGGAAACCAGAGGGAGCCCGGTTTTCCAAACAGAGTGGTTTACACAATTGCATGTTATGAAATGGGGTTTCAGCCTTTAAAGAATCATTGCCTATTTTAAAAAGAACCTGTCGAATGATTCTTTTCAACACTCAAGGTCTACAATTGGTAAAGGCCAGGTAATTAACTCTAACTGAAGGGCAAGTATTACCGCCTTCGGCCTTCTTCATGTTTACCTTGAAGAGAATTTCCATGACACCACCCGTTGCAGGGAGTGGAGGCAAAATGGAGAATTTGGACAAGTTCTTTTCCAAACATACACTGAAACATTGACACAGCGTTGTGAATACTGAGTCAGACTATCAATGGAGCATCAAACACTGAGGAAAAAAGTTCAATGGTCACCTAAAAGGCTGCCCTATACCATAACTTTCTTTCCAAAAAAGAAAGAGAGAGAGAGAGAGGTGTGTATGAACATGTGATTTAGGGGTACGTTGGAAGAGAGCACAGAAGATAAAGGGTTTGAAACAATGTCATCCTTGTTGAAAAATATTCTGCCGTCTCTATTATAGCTAGGCCAGAGTAGGCATTTACCTTGATATGATAAAAAGAATGTGACAGAATTGTATTTGAGATTCTTTAAATTTTATCTCATCAAAACAAATGGAGGTTTTTTTTTTAGAATAAGATGTAGAAGCTGTAAAATGAACAAACAAGTCGCAAGTGTTACCTCAGACCGAAAAGCCTTTACTCAAATCTTCAGAGATCAATATATGAGGTACATTAAGATCTTGGGAAGAATGGACTGGACACCAGATAATGGATGTGCCTTGGGCTGTATGGGATTTTTATTTTGGAGAAGCAGCAGTGTATACAGGTTTACCTTAGCTTTTGAAACTTTCCTTATGTTATTAACATTAAGAAAGAGGTATTAGGCTCTGGGTAGCACAAAGGTAGAGACTGAGAGCTGACAGTACAGCAGTGTTTCAGATAAAAGAGGTGTGACAGGAAAAGATCTTAACATGGGAATGAGCTAAGTAAGACTCTCACAGCTTTAGATTTCCGGGAACCTTATCAAGAAATATGAAGTATGTGTCTCTAGCCCTTTTTGACAGAGGTTTCAGCATATTGGGGTGTTTGGAATGATCACCACATTATAGATCTAGGAGGATTCTCCAGAGGTTAGAGCCTGAGAAAACACATGTTTCTTGGTTCTCTGGTGTTTTCCTGACTGCTCATCAGCAACAGTGTAATTTTCACTGCTCTCGAGCCCAAGAGACATCACAATTATATTTCTAGATCATGATGATCAGCTCCGGTCAGCTCCAGATGGGAAACATCAGGGCCACCCACAAAAGACTGAATTCTCTCTTCCCTATAGTTGGGTGTTAGAAATGAAGATAAAGGATGGATACATCGTCCTACTGTGTCTACGAAAAGGACTCCTTTGCAACTGTGAATATGTAGTGAACCCTTTACAGTAGTTTTGGGACCTCTTCCTTAACACTTCCAAAAAGCACTATCACTACAGGTTCTCGAATTTTCCTTCTTTTTAAAATTTTAGCTTTATTGAGGTATAATCAGTATATAATTATATAGTGTTAAAGTGTGCATCATGGTGATATACGTATACATTATGGAAAGATTTTCCCCATCTAGTTAATTAAGACATTCATCACCTCATATACTTACCTTTTTTTTAAGATTCACATATATTGTATGCCTTTCTATATCTGGCTTATTTCACTTGGTGTAATGCCTTCAAGGTCCATCCATGTTGTTAAAAATGACAAGATTTGGTTCTTTTTTATGACTGATTAATATTCCACTATAGATACTACATGTTTTTTATTCACTTATCTGTTGGCAGACACTAAGGTTGTTTCCACATCTCAGCTACTGTGAATAATGCTGAAATAAATATGAGAGTGAAGGTATATTTCCAATAACTTGTTTTTACTTCCTTCGGAGGTGTATCCAGAGACGGGATTGCAAAATCATAAGGTAGTTCTATTTTTAAGTTTTGGAGGAACCTCCATACATACTGCTTTCCATAAGTGGCTGCACCAATTTACATTTCCACCAACAGCACAGAAGGGTTCCCTCCTCTCTCCACCCTCTTGTCTTTTTTATGATAGTCATTCTACCGAGAGTGAAGTGATATTTCAGTGTGATTTTGATTTGCATTTCCCTGATGATTAGTGATGCTGAGAACCTTTTTATGTACCTGTTGGCCATTTGTATGTCTTCTCTGGGAAAACGTCTATTCAGTTCCTCTGCCCATTTCTTAATTGGATTGTTTGTTTTGTCATTATGTTATATGAGTTCTTATATATATTGGATATTAAACTCCTTATCAGATATGTGGTCTGCAAACATTTTCTCTTATTTGGTAGTATGCCTTTTCATCTTACTGATGGTTTCTTTAACTGTGCAGAAGCTTTTTCATTTGATGTAGTTCCACTTGCTTATTATTGCTTTTGGTGTTAAATCTAAAAAATCATTGCCAAGACTGATGTCAAGGAGCTTCCTTAAAATCCTTCTAGGAGTTTTAGGGTTTTAGGTCTAATGTTCAAGTACTTAATCCATTTTGTTGGTTTTTCTGTATGGTATAAGATCATGGTCCAGTTTCATTCTTTTGCATGTGGCTGTCCAGTTTTCCCAACACCATTTAAAGAAGAAATTATCCTTTCCCCACTGTATATGCTTGCTTCCTTCGTCATGGATTAATTGACCATATATCTATAGGTTTATTTCTGGACTCTCTATTTGCTTCTATTGATTTAGGGATCTATCCCGAAACCATACTGTTTTAATAACTACAGCTTTGTCATACAGTTTTAAATCAGGACACATGATGTCTCTAGCTTTGTTCTTCTTTCTCAAGATAGTTTTGCTATTTGGGGTCTTTTATGGTTCCGTACAAATTTTAGGATTTTTAAAAAAATTTCTGTGGAAAATGCCATTGGAATTTTTATAGGAGTGCCCTGAATCTGTAGATTGTTTGAGTAATATGGCCATTTTAACAATATTAATTCCTCTGTTCATGAACACAGAATATCTTTCCATTTATTCGTATCTTGTTTACTTTCTTTCGTCATTGTCGTATTGTTTTCAGTGTACAAGTCTTTAATTTCCTTGGTTAACTTTATTCCCATGTAGTTTATTCTTTTTAATGCAATTGTGAATGGGATTGTTTCCTTAATTTCTCTTTCCAGTAGTTATTGGTGTATAGAAGCACAACTGATTTTTGTATTGATTTTGTATCCTGCAGCTTTATTGAAATTATTTATTCGTTCTAACCGTTCATTTGCGGAGTCTTTAGGGTTTTCTATATATGAAATCATATCCTTTGGAAAGAGTTTTACTCCTTCCTTTCCAATTTGGATGCCTTTTTTCTTTTTCTTACTAATTGTTCTAGCTAGGACATTCAGTACTATATTGAATAAAAGTGATGAGATTGGGGCACCTGGCTGGCTCAGTCAGTTAAGCATCCAACTTTGGCTCAGGTCATGATCTCTTGGCTCGTGGGTTCGAACCCTGTGTCAGGCTCTGTGTGGACACCTCAGAGCCTGGAGCCTGCTTCAGAGTCTGCGTCTTCCTCTCTCTCTACTCCTCTCCTGCTTGCACTCTGTCTCTCTCTCTTCAAAAATAAATAAACATTTAAAAAAATAAAAGTAAAAATTAAAAGTGGTGAAAGTGAACATCCTTGTCTTCAGAAAAGTTTTGAGCTTTTCACTGTTGAGTATGATATTAGCTGTGAGTTTGTCATAAGTGGCCTTTATTATGTTGAGGTATGTTTCCTCTACACCCAGTCTGTTGAGAATTTTTATTATAAATGCATGTTGAATTTTGTCAGATCTTTTTTGCATCTATTGAGATGATCATATGGTATTTATCCTTCATTTTGTTAATGTAGCCCATCACATCAACTTATGGGTGTTAAGCCATCCTCTTCTATTTTTTGGAAGAGTTTGTGAGTTCGGGCCCCATGTTCTGCTCAGTGCTGATAGCTCAGAGCCTGCAACCTGCTTCATCTGCCTCTTGTGCACAATCTCAAAAATAAACAAACATTAAAAAAATTTTTTTTAATAAATAAATGTAAAGATAGTCATGAATTGGAAGACTCAATATTGTTAAGATGTCAGTTCTTCCCAACTCAATCTACACCTTCCTTTATTCACAATAAAAATCCTATCAAGCTATTTTGTGTATATTGACAAACTGTTTCTAAAGTTTATACAGAAAAGTTAAAAGACCCAGAATAGCCAGCACAATACTGAAGGACAAAGTCAGAGAAGTGACACTACCCAATGTCAAGACTTATTACAAAGCTTGCTTAGGTCAGCATCGTACTGATGAAAGACTAGACACATCGTTCAGTGGTACAGTGTAAACAGCCCAGAGTAGACCTACACAGACAGTCAACTGAACCTTGACAAGAGAACAAAGGTAAAGAAAGGATAATGCTTTCACAAATGCACTGAAACAGTTGAATAATTATCGACAGAAGTAAATAAATCTAGACAGAGACCTTACACCTTCCACAAAATATTAACTGAAAATGTGGATCTAAGTATAAATTGTTCTAAAGCTAGAACAATTTGAGCAACAACGTTAATAAAGTAGTATTGTATTATAATCAAAAATATAAAATGAATATCCATTAATCTGAACTGATACAAATACATGATCAAATAAACAAATAAATTGGGGGAGAAAACAAATCTCCCACACAAAAGAATTCAAAATAATTTATGAAAGTATTCCACCTTCAAGGAGAGAGAGTCCATCTTCTCACTCCTTAGATCTAGGCTGTGCATAGTAATGTCCTTCTGAAGAAGGCAATGTGAAAAGCTTTACAGTGGAGAAAGCTGACAAATGCTACCTCAACCAGGTGATCAAGGTCAACATCAGCATAAACATACCAGAAAGGTAAGAAGTATCCTTGATATTATGATAAAAATAGCACTTCACCTGTGATATCTTCCTCCCAGGAACCCGTGATCTCAATTTTATCATGAGAAAACCATCAGACAAATTCCAATAGTGGGTAACCTATGAAATACCTGCCCAGGATGCCACAAAACTGTCAAAATCATCAAGACCTAGAAAAGTCCGAGAAACTGCCACAGCTAAGAGATGTGACGACTAAATGTAATATGCCATCCTGGATGGGAACCTGAAACAGAAAAAGGACACCTGGTGTAAACTAAGGAAATATGAAAAAGTATGGCCATTGCTTAATAACAATGTATCAATATTGGTCCATTGATTAAAACAAACATACCATGCTAATGCACGATATTAATAATAGGGAACACTGGGCATAAGATATATAGAAATCCTCTGTATTCTCTTCTCAGTTTTTCTGTAGTCTAAAACTTCTCTAACAAATACTCTATTTAAAATTGCATTGGGCGGATTTAACCAGAACCCAGGTAGACAACTGTTGTCCCAAGTCTTCCCTTCATTCACATCCTGGAAATTCCTTACACCTACTTCCTTTGTTGGATTCCCTGTGTCCTGGATCTTGTCTTTCCTCTGTCTTAGTTTATTCCCTCATCTTGTTGAAGTTGATTGTTCAGTCACTTTCTGATAAAAAGTACATGGAAGGCAAATCTTACTAAATATCATTAATTTACACTTGCCCTTGATTGCTTGTAGAATTCTAGGTTGGAAATCACTTACACAAATTTTCAAGCATTTGTACTTTGTCTTCTTCTAGGTTGCTTCTAAGTTCTTCTTCTAGGTTCTTCTTCTAGGTTCCTCAAGGCTCTTCTAGATTGCTAAGTTGAAAATTCATCCTAATTCTGGATCCTTTGAAATTGACCTCTTTTATCTCACTGAAAGATTTAGGGATCTACTCAATTCATTGCTAGTTGTCATTTTTCATTTATCATATCAGGCTTTTGGTGGTGCCTTTAAATCTGGAAGTTCATGTCAGTCAATTATGGGGAAATATCTTGTATCAGTTCTTAGATAATTTCATCTTCCTATCTTTGAACATTTCTTTTTCTTCTGGAATTTCTGTTATTCACATGTTTCACTTTGTGGGTTGCTTTGTAATCTAAATTGTCTCCTGTTTTCCTTATCTGTCTTTTTGTTGGACATTTTGTGAAATTTCCTCAGGTTCATCTTCCAATCCTCTGTTAATTAAAAAAAATAGTACCCTAGTCTTATTCGTAGAATAGATGGTGTGTGTATGTAAATTTTCTTCCTTAATCTGTGCTCTGTTTCTCCCCTCAATTTGTTCCCATCCACCTGTTTTCCCCTCTATTTTCCTCTCTTTTTCTTTTACTTACTTGTTTTCTTTCCCTCTCTGATTTATTTCACTTTCTCCTTTGATTTTTCTTCCTCTGTTTTCATGCTTCTTTCTCTTTTAATGCTTTCTTTTTCAGTATCTGTCTCTGCTTCCCACCTGTTTTGCTCTCTCTTTCTGCCCTTCTTCCTGACATTCCCTTGTTTCTATTTCCTGTTTTTCTCTTTTTCTCCCATCATTGTTTTGCCTCCCTTTCTTGTCTCTCCCACTTTGGTTGCTGCTCGCCCATCTGTCTCTCTCTTCTTCTGTTTCTTTACCTCACTTGATTTCTCTCTCCTCTCTTCCCCCTAGATTTACACCCTCCTTACATCCCTGTTCCCCTCCCATCCCTGTATGCCTCCTCTCTCTCCTTTTCTCTGTTTAACCATATTTCTCTGATGCCTCCTCTTTTATTCTTTTTCCTACCTTATTTCTATTTCCATCCTATTCTTTATTCATAATTCCTATATTACTCCTTCTCTGTTTGTATTACAATCACTTTTCAAAATATCTTATTTCTGGTTATTCTCTAAAAATGTGTATAGCATCTATGTCTTGTTTTATGGATGTAGTATATTCCTTTTTTACTGTTTGCTTATTTATTTATTTTTGAGAGGGGGGGGAACTCTCATGAGCAAGAAAGTGGCAGAGAAAGAAGGAGAGAAAGAGAATCCCAAGCAGGGTCCACACTGTCAGCACAGAGCCCAACTTAGGCCTCATGAGATCATGACCCGAGCTGAAATCAAGAGTCGGATGCTTAACCAACTGAGTCACCAGGGGACTATATATTCTTATGTTTGAGAATATTATAATTTTATTTTGAGTTTTTTTTTTCCCTACAGGCACCCTATTTTGCCTATGCCCTTCCATATTCATTTTTCCTCTTTCCTTATTGGGTTTAATTTCTGTTTTCACATTAGATGCTTTCTAGGGCTACTTGATAGTCTGTCCCTGGCCATTTCTACTTAGGAATTGCACTAAAAAGCTGATTCCAAGCTATATGTTTAAGAATAGGACTCGTTAACTTGTGGATTTCACTGAAGGATTGCAGAATAGGATTTGGCCAGTGTTTGGGGAATCCACAATGTCAGTATCTGTAGGCATTTTTCTTAAGTCATAAAAAGAATCTTCCCTAAAAATAAAATTGTGGATCCTCTATGTACAGTGTATAAAGCAAGATAATTGATTCTGGTACCTAGCTAAGGAGAAGATCTCCAGGTTTCCCCATTCATCATGTTGACTTTCATTTAAAGTTCCTATTTTCTGTATAGAAACTCACTTTTTTCTCAATTGTGCCTGGGGTGCAGTGGTCTAAAACCCACTTGGTTCATTCTTTCTAAAGAATAAATATCCAGTGCTAGGTTGGAAGGTACTGTTTTAGCCTGGATTCCCCCCGAAGAAGAGCCTGAAACGAGATATAAATAAAAGGTTCAGAAAACAAAATCATATGGAAATCAGGTAAGGCGATGGGAAAATAATGAGCAAGGATGAAAATATAAATTGGACAATTGGTAGCAAAAAAGCACACCCAATACACCAAGGTTAGATTTAGTGATGAATTCTTCATAATGCTTATGTAATAATTTCGATGTTGAAAAAGTTGCAGAATATTAAAATCCAGAAGTTTCCTACTCATTTCATGAAGCTAGAACAAATGACATAAATGAGGCCGGATATTAAAAGAATGAAAATATTTAAAAAATTAAAAGAAAAAACTAGGGGTACCTGGGTGGCTCAGTCAGTTAAGCATCTGACTTCGGCTCAGGTCATGATCTTGTGATCCATGAGTTCGAGCCCCGTGTCGGGCTCTGTGCTGACCAGCTGCTTTGGATTCTGTGTCTTACTCTCTCTCTGTCCCTCCCCCACCCACACTGTCTCTCTCTGTCTCTCAAAAATGAAGAAACATTAAAAACAATTTTTTTAGGGGCACCTGGGTGGCTCAGTTGGTTAAGCATCATGATCTCATGGTTCGTGGGTTCAAGCCCCCCGGGGGGCTCTGTGCTGACAGCTAGCTCAGAGCCTGGAGTCTGCTTCAGATTCTGTGTCTCCCTCTTTCTCTGACCCTCCCCTGATCACGCTGTTATCTCTGTCTCTCTCAGAAGTAAATAAAACATTTAAAAAAATTTTTTTAAAGAACGAAAATATGATTATGTAATGGTTTACTACTAAAATGGTTTAGGATTAGGGGATTAGCCAAATGTGTGAGTCCTAAATAGGCCTTTGATAAGACACTCATTCCTTTTGTAAACTTCATAAGCTAGGAATGGAGAGCCCTTTTCTTAACATGATAAAGAGCCAGTCTTAAGTCAACATTCAAAACTCCCTTAACAATAAAATATTGGAAATATTCCCATTAGAGGTAGGAACAAGATATGAATGCAGGCCATGACTAAAACTTAATTTGAGTCTGGAAATTCAAAACAGCTCATGGATTCACAATCATTGTGGTATTAGAAGGTAACTACTTAAGAGTGCCAAGTCCTTCTGATTACGTAATTACAGTGCTCCTGAGGAGCTCTATTTTCATTGGAGCAAATTCTCTGAACTCACCAGGACTCTCTAAAAGTACAGAGGAAAGGGGTGACACTCAGGAATTTAGTGGAGTGCTACTCCCACTAGAGTGGGAGGTCGTCATGTGTCAAGACTGAGAGGCTAGCCACAGTAATTCCACGATTGTTGGCTTTGTACACACATTCCAGATACTCCCTGAGCCCTACTGGGAGCATGATTAGAGGTGTCCTCATGTGATAGAATAGCATCCCTCATTGGATTTGTGACTTATGGATAGTTTTCATGTATGCCTCTAAGAAATTCTTAGAAGAAATTTTGAGAGTAGGGAAACATTGATGCCTTTTTCTGTGATTTAAGTATGAGTTGTCAACAAAATGGAAACAAGATTTGAGACCCAATATCAGGGGTGGACAGATCGTGAGATCTTTGAGTTAGGAGCTCTGGGTTCAAGACCATCCATTGCTATCTAATGTAGGATAATTAAGTTACCGCTCTTTCTTGGTTGAGTTGTCAGACAGGCAAACATCTGCCTCATAGAACTCTAGAATCAACTGGGAGGAAAATCTCCTCAAACTGAAAATTTATGTGTTCCTATTTCTGAAAAAAAAAAAAATTCCTTTTCATCTGGAATGTTTTCTTCTTTGTCCCATCAATGCTAGCAGAGCGTTCAAACTTTTGGGAGGCCTGGGTCAGAGCTAGGACTGCTGACGCTGTAAAATCCTACAGTGTGAGGACACAAGGGGCTCGGCCTGCCTGGATGGACCAAGACCTACAAATTAAGGGGGAAGGTCTTTGGTTCAGCAATAAATCAAAGGACATAATGATTTGTATCAGTGGATCCAGTGACACCACAGTTCATAGGTTGGGCCCATGTTAGAATTTTCCCATGAGTCCAACAACCCTTAAAGGAATAATAATGATAATCTATACCATTTATTGGAGTGCCATATGAGAACTTTTAGCTTCAAGATCCAGTCCCTTCACTTCTGAGTCTCATGCTCTGAAACCCTGAGAGATGTTGACCACCCACTGAAATTGAAGAGTAGAAACAGGGCACAAGTCATGTAGATATGGCACATGTAGACCTCTTCACAGGGAAAGCTAAAGAAGCATGAAGTGTAAAAATAGCTCCAGTGAAGTATATCCAAAAGATTCTAGTTTGAATATGTTACTGTTTCTGTGCATTAACATGTTCATTTTTATAGGCCATCTTAGCAGCTCTGCCAACCTTGTTTCCAAGCTATAACCACAGTGGAAAGATTTCAGATGCGTAAGATGAACTTCAAAATACGGAGTATGGGGCACCTGGGTGGCTCAGTCAGTTGAGCTTCCAACTCTTGGTTTTGGCTCAGGTCATGATCTCATAGTTGTGAGTTCGAGCCTGGCATCGGGCTCTGCACTGATAGTGCAGAACCAGCTTGGGATTCTCTCTCTCTCTCTCTCTCCTCTCTCTCTCTGTCCTTTTCCTGCTCACTCTCCTGTTTCTCTCAAAATGAATACACTTAAAAATTTTTAAACAAAAATATGAATTATGACATACTAACTTAGGAAACATTTTATAAGGTCAGATTTAGTTAGTACAGTCTTGGTTGATAGATTGTATCCTGAAGGGGTTTTGTTGTTGTTGTTGTTTAAACTTAGATAACAGTTTCTATGTGATGGTTCTTCACTCTTTGCTGAAGGTGTGGTGCACCTAGTCTTTCAGTCATGCGGAGTAGGAAATGTTCATTCCACACTTGCTGTGGAGTGACTAGGGCAAACAGTATGAAATGACTCCAGAAGGCAATTTTACTGTGAAGATCATGTTGAATAAACAAACTGCCAAGATCAATTAAGTCAGTATATAAGCTGTGTATAGTTTTGTTGAAGTTAAATTCTAAGAACATATTTGCACCAAACTACAGTTTTTACACGTTTGTCCATTGCTTAGTTTACTTTGAACTATAGAGAAACAAATGGTGTTCTATGTTGCTATAATCCCTTTTAAAAATGAATGTAGTAACTTAGTAATATGGTATCCACTCTTTATAAATGTTATTTTATACTGTTCTAATGAAGTAAGTGAAGTCCTTCCATCTTATTTTCAGTATTAACATTCTTCCAGAAGGTATTTTAGTTTCAAAATGCTTCACCTGCATATATATACCTTCCATTCTGTACTAAATGGTTCAATAAGTCTCTTTATAATAGAAAATGAATAAATGAATAACTGCTGTCCTGCTTTGGAAGAGTCCTAAAGTATCTAAATACTCATTTTGAGGCCACTAGAATAATTTTTAATTATTTTTAATTTATCATGATCTTAAATCATGAGAGATTTTAAATGGTTAAATTCAAGTGTGATGAGTGTTACTCAAGGCCATTGGAATTAGCACATCTATAGAAATAAAATACCCAGAAGTTAAAATATTTTTCCTTTATTGTTGCTCAGGTACTTAAAACTGGGGGAAAAAATACTGCCCTTATTCACAGAAAAACATGCACACATGCATCATGCTTTCTTTATGGTACTTCTATAATTAGCATGCTTTACTAGGAATTCTGGGTGCGTTTTATTCTTTAAGTGACTTTAAATAAAGCTGTCTATCGCAAATATCCACATTAACTCCATTTACAGTGAATTCAGGTATTTCCCACTATTTTCCAGAAATGTAATTTCAGTTATAGACCCCTTGTATCTTAGAGGTCTTCTATACCACGGTCTGTAGCAGAAAGACCATCTACCACCAATAACGGAACGCTGCATCCCGGAGTTAAACATGATTAGTTCCGTCACTGCTGGCACTCAATAGTCTCCATTCTGCCCCTTTAGTTCTCTTCTTGAATGGTCGGCGCCAGGAGCCCTGGGAGGGAGCTTCATTTCCAAGACCCCCTTGCCAACCGGGTGTTGAATTATTCATCTCACCAATGAGATATTCTTTTCATGCTCTTGTCTGTGACCACGGGTAGAGGTGTGGGTTTCCCAAGCATGAGTTTTTTGTAACAGTTTCTACATTCACCATTGTGGATGCCATGAAGGGGCTCTGAAACCTGTGGTAGACTTTGGAAGATTGCTGACTGGCAGCTACACAGTCTCTCTGAAAACCACTGACTTGTGCTACTTAGGCTTTCATTGGTTTTGTAAACACCTACCTCTAACCTAGAGTGGTCTTTTTTTCTTATTAAACACTAAACACAAATGATCATGAAAAAATATGAAGTACTGAGTAGCACTTAGTGCCAGAGAAGCCGACCATCTGATAAGGCAGATCAAGTGAAGACAGAGAAGCTAGCAGATATGGAGAGTTTACAGTCTAGACGTCTAAGGAAAAGTTGGGGTGGTGAGCAAGGTCAGCACACTCTGATCTGGTAGAGGTAGTTAGTTTTCTATCCATTTATACTGTTTGCAGCATATGGGTTGCCCATGATGATAGAAAGTAAATGCCAACAAGTAAATCCCACGTTGTTCAGGGGGTGAGAAAAAGGCTTAGTTACCTAGTTTCCACATTTCCACTCAGTAGGTCAGTTGCATCCCCCCATCCATCTGGCAGCATTTTTCACCTAATAAGTCACTTAATAAGCAAATCACTTGATCTGAAGACGATCCTCACCACCTACTCAGGGAGCTGTGATTAGCGAGTGATTTCTGGCATGTGAAAGTGCCCAGCATAGAGCAGATCCAAAGCAAGACTAAACTGCTCAGGAAACCTAAGCACGTAAATTAATTTAGTGAGCCTAAGTAATGAATGCTCATTCTTATAAGGAATTCCACTGCCTTGTGGAACTAGGAAATCCAGATCTGGCTCTTGTCACCACGTACCATGCAGAAGATAAGCCATTAAGATAGTTTTGGTTCCTAGAACTAAAATGTCAATTTTTTTACTTGCAACTAAGTCTAGTATGCAACACCGTTCACTCCATCCTTGTTTTTATGCTGTGTCATGTTCGTTATTAAAAAAAATATTGGGCTAAGTCAAAGAACATTCCACCCTATCCTTCCAACTGAATGAACCCATAAAACCTGTACAGAATGCCTGGAGCAGCTGTTTGAAGATTCTGAAAGTGAAAAATAGCAAGGAGATTGGAGAAGACCAAAATTTGGAATACTATAAAACCAGTAATGAATTCTTTTCTTCTCTGGCATCCCCCAGCCTGGACTCAAGACAGCCTGAAACCCAGAGATGGATGTTGGCACCACAGGAGAAATCCTCCAGTTCTGATCTAAGACATGAGAAAGGGATCTCTGAGAGATCAGAGACAGTTGAGAAAATTCCTTACTTTTTTTTCCTTTTTGTCTTATTTTTTGGTTTTCTCGCATCCCATCTTTATGGCAATGACAGTAGGGACAACCAGAGAGGCAGAGACCTGCAGGTGTCTTAAATTCTAAGGGAAGAGGATGTTCCTGTCTGATGAGAAGACCTGTGGTTTCACGAGTGGGGTGAACTCCCTTTGCTTTGTTATTCTCTGTTCTCCTACGTCTCAGCTGAAATATGGGTATAGCTGTGGAAAGTGTGCAGCAGCACAGGGGAAGCTAAAACCCTGCATTTCTGTCTGGAGGACTGAAAAGGAAGCCACCGAAGACAAAAAGTAGTAGATCAATCATGAAGGTGGAGGAGTTGGGTAAGTGACCCCTATAAGTTAATGAGCTCCTGGGCTCATTCCCAAGCTGCACATGCATGAACCTTATCCTAAATAGCTCACCAACGGCTGTTCAGTTAAGAACTGAATGAAGAGATAGGACACTGCCCATGTCCCAGACTGGCCACTGGGTGGCACACATTCAAGACAGATCTAAATTGCTTTGCAAAGGCTTTAAAAATGGAACTGACGTTGAAACCACAGGAGACTACTTGGGTCTTGCAACATGAATCCAACCAATCAATTGCCTAATAAAACAAAATACCAACATTCACCATAGGACTTAAACAAGACCCAGAATTTTATAATATAATTTTCAAAGTGTTCATGATACAATCCAAAATTATTCAGCAGGTGAAGAAACAAAAAAATCTCAACTCACATGGGAAAAGACAATTGACAGATGCCAGTGCTGAGATGACATGGGTATTGGAACTATCTAACACAGACTTTAATGCATATGTTATAAAAGTGCTCTGGAAAGTAAGGGCAAATACTCTTAGAATGAATGAAAAGAGAGAAAAACATCAGCAAATAAATGGAGGATATAAGGGAAAACCAAATGGAAATTTTAGAACTAAAAATATGATAAATGTTTTGAAATTCACTGGATGAAGACAGTAGTCAAATGGAGGTGACAGAGGAAAGACACAATTATCTTGAAAACAGAACAATGGGATTATCTAGATTGAACAACAAAGAGAAAAAAAATTGAAATGGAAAATTTTGTAGAGCCTCAGGGACCTGACTGATAATACCAAAAGGTCTAACATTTATGTCACTGAAGAAACCGAAAGGGAGGAGAAAGATGCAGTACAGAAAAAGCATCTGAAGATAATGTATTGGAAGAAAATTTTCCGTATTAGGTGAAAGACATAAGTGTACAAATCAAGAAGCTGAGGAAAGTACAGACAGGATCAACAAAAATATTCACACCTAGGCACAACATAACCAAATTTTCGTAAACTAAAGGCAAAGAAATGTCTTAAAAATAGCCAGAGAAAAACAGTGCATCATACACAGAGTAACAATAATTTTAATAATAGCATTTGTCATCAAAAAGCCATGGAGGAAGCACACAAAACTGACCTAACAATTCTCAAGTGCTGAAAGAAAGGAACTGTCAATCCAGAATTCAACATGCAGCAAAAATATCTCCCAGGAATGGAGATGAAGTACGGCATTATCTGCTGAGAGAAAACTAAGAGAACTCTTTTCCAGCAAACGTACACTAAAAGAATTACTAAAAAAGTTCTTCAGAAAGAAGGAAAATAGGATCAAAAGGAAACTTGGAACTTCAGGAATGAAAGAAGAGCAACAGAAGTGGTAAATATCTGGATGATTCTAGTCGATGATTTCTCCTCTTGAGTTCATTCAAATATGTTTGATGGTTGAGAGCAAAAATTATAATGTAGATTTCTCTCAACTTACGATGGGGTTACATCCTGCTAAACACATCAATTGAGAATATCATAAGTCAAAAATGCATTTCATATACCTGACCTATCAAACGTCGCTGCTTAGCCTAGGCTACTTTACTTACTTAGCCTATAGTTGGGCAAAATCATCGAACACAAAGCCTGTTTTTTATTGAAGCATTGGATATCTCATGTAATTTATTGATTATACTGAAAGTGAAAAGCTGAATGGTTGTATGGTAACAGAATGGTTGTGTTTTTGTTTGTTTACCCTTGTGATTGTGTGGCTGGCTAGGAGCTGTGGCTTACTGCCATTACTCAGCCTTATGAAAGAGTATTGTACCACATAGCACTACTGTGAGATCAAAATTCAAAATTCTAAGTATGGTTTCTGCTAAGTACATATGGTTTCCACGCCATCATAAAGTCAGAAAAATTGCATGTTGAACTATCATGAGAGAGCATCAGTACTGTCTGATGGAGTTTTCAGTATTATGTATATATAATACATGAGACAACTATTATGAAAAGAGAAAACGGTGAAACCTATATTATTGTATTGTTTCTGCTTTCCACTTGATGTGATAAAATATTGATTTTAAGTAGACTGTGAAATGTTAAGTAGGTATATTATAATCCTTAGATTAGCCAATAAAAATTTCTATACAAAGAGACAGAGTAAAATGCACAATAGGTGGAATTAAGCACCAAAAAAGTTCACAGAGCCCTAAAGAAATAGAAAAGAGGAAACATACAATAAAAAGGTAACAAACAGGGTCATCAGAGTGGCTCAGTCAGTTAAGTGTCCGACTTCAGCTCAGGTCAGGATCTCACGGTCTGTGGGTCCAAGCCCCGCATAGGGCTCTGTGCTGTCAGCTCAGAGCCTGGAGCCTGCTCTGGATTCTGTGTCTCCCTCTCTCTCTCTGCCCCTTCCCCAATCATGCTCTGTCTCTCTTTCTCTCAAAGATGAATAAACGTTCTAAAAAAATAAAAAAATAAAAAAGGTAATAAACAAAATAAATAATAAAATGGCAAAATACTAACAGTATATTAAATGTCAATGGTCTAACCACATAAATTAAAAGACAGAGATTGTTAACATGGATAAAAATATGTGACTCAATACTATATGCTGTTATAAGAAACTCACTTTATATATATATAGGTAATATATATATATAGGTGATCACTTTATATATATATAGGTAATATAATGGTAAAAATATGGAAAAATATATATCATGGAAACAATCCTAACTTCAATGGGAAAATGTTGTTTCTAGTGAATAATAGCCCTCAAAGAGGCTGAGGATAAGGACATGGAGAGGGCAGGCGCTCCAGAGGTTGAATGGTTAGTGAGGGCCGTGGTTGGAGCTGCGATCCCATAAAACTATGAACCATCACCTTATGCTATAATTATGTGGCCATGTGAAGCTGAAAGCTGGCTGAAATAGATGGTTTAGCCGTGGTCTCTGAAGAGAGCAAACCAGTTTGGACTTGTGCCCACCATCTCATCTTTCCAAAAGACTTCCTCTTTGAAGATAAAACAACTTTTTTCCCCTACAGTTTGAAAAACTAATGTATCTATGGGGGAAAAAAATGCTACTGCACTTAGTCCCTTTTACCTCTGCCATCCTGAGCCTATCATGCCTGTTTGCCCAAGGCACTTAATTTTTGTATCGTTCCCCTCTGTAGAGGCGGTGCTGCCTCTTTCCTGAAGTGTATTGTTGCCATGCTTTGACTCCATTTCCCTCCGTAGTTTTGACCCTCATATTTATACCTCTATCTTCTAAGGAGAAAGGTTACTCTGTATTAATGAGAGAATACAGAATTCTCTCAGTCCTTTCCCTCTTCCTCCCCAAAATGTCTTGACCTGGGTCTTGCTTGATTCAACATGTTAGAAATGATAGGCATTTTAAGTAGTTAAGGGTAGAATATCAGTGTAGTTCACAGCTGGTTAACCTTCTCCTACTCTCATAGAGTAACTATTCCTGAAAACATTCAAAACAAAACACAAAACAAGTTTCCTGAGGAGGGGGAGAGAAGCCTCAGCAAGACTATGCCCAGTGCTGACATTGTTCACTAGGTCCAGGAGCCTGGACACGGTATCGGTTTAACGGGGGTAAAAGAATGAACCTGCTACCAAAACACCCCATCATACTTAAGAAATGCTTTTGCTAGGATCTGACCTGTTAGAAGTTCTTAAGATTTGAGGTTGAATAAAACTTGGTCAGAGATGTGGGTAGAAATCACAGAGGTGAAAAAACTTACATCAAAATAATCTAGCCAACTAACAAACAATGGCATTAGCATGGACTCTTGCTTTCTCCAATGACAGTTTTGCTGAAAGTATTTGTCATTGGACCTGGAAAGGAAACCACCTGCCCTTGCTAGCCATCTGTACTGACATTATTCTGATTGGGGCCTTCAGACTTCTGGTTCAGGCTTAAGATCCTGGCCTGAGTTTTTACAATTGTTGAGCTGGATATTTGGAAGGGAGTGAGGGAGAAGGTCATGAGCTGTACACATAGTCTCAAAATTAATCTTCTTAAAAACTCATTAATTCCTTGCTCAATCTCCCACTGGCTTCTCACTGAACTCTGGAGAATGTCTATATTCTTTAAACTGGCTTTCCCCCAAAGCAAACTGGTTTCACTGTCCTTTGAGGAGGTCATGCTCCTTTGGAACCTCATTCTGTTTCCTCTTCCATTCCTACCAGCATGGAGAATCAGGCTTTCCTTTGCCTTTCCCCAAATCGCATTTGAAAAGTCAGTCTCCTCTACACTGAGTCACAATATTTTTTCTTTCTTATTTTTTTCTTTATAGCACTGGTGTATACTGGCCAAAATAAGAGGCACAGACTGTCTAAGGTTAATTGTCTATTGTCTGTGTATATCTTGGGTCTGCAAGTGGATTTTAAATCCTTAGAAACCGTGGGCTCTGGCTTACATTTATTTTCCTATCACTAAGGCAAAATAGTTGAAATGTACCTTAACAAAGTTCAAAAGCAAATGTGAATACTTTTCTAGCCCATAAATCATACTTTTCCTTTGTATGTGCACATTGATGTTCCTGGCATGCTTCTACCTTGATCAAAACACATGCAGAGTCAAAGCAATGATTTTTAGTTATAACATGCAAAGTCGACACTACGGCAGAGTCATGGCTAATATCTGGGACAAAATGGAAAGTTACAAGCATAGATAATGAATCCCGGTGAATAGATTTGTTGTGATGAACAGGTGCTAGTTCTAACAGTAATTGGCACCAAAATTTTCTGTATTCTTGTGGGCATTTTGGGTGACAGATAACGTGCTGAATACTTTGCTGATTGGCTTACACCAGGTTTGTATTGCTACTTTAAGGTTTACGTTGGTTGCATTTAGATCCATTTCTTTTTGTTTGTTTCAGGGAAACATTCATAAGAATGAGCTTTTAATAAAAGGAGATGCTTTAAATAAAATGCTAATCATAAAATATTAGACCTTATAGAAACATGGGAAGAGTAAAAAGTCATCCTTCTCCTTTCCTCTAGCTCCAGATGCAACCACTGTGGGCAGTTTAGCAGAGGGGCTGGCAAACTTTTTTTGTAAATAAATGTCATTGGAACACAGCCATGCCTATTTATTTATGTATTGTCTAGGGCTCCTTTTGCACTACAGCAGTGAAACTAAGTAGTTATGACAGACACTGTTGGGCCAGAAAAGCCTAAAATATTTACTATCTGTTTGTTTTTTTTTATTTTTTTTAACACTTATTCACTTTTTTGAGAGACAGAGACAGAGCAAGAAGGGGTGGGGCAGAGAGAGGGGGAGACACAGAATCTGAAGCAGCTCCAGGCTCTGAGCTGTCAGCACAGCTGATGCGGGGCTCGAACCCACGAACTGTGAGATCATGACCTGAGCCGAAGTCGGACGCTTAACCGACTGAACCACCCATGCTCCCTGCTATCTGGTTTTTTAAAGAAAAGGTTTGTCAACTTCTAATCTAATATGGCTTATACTGTCCTAGATTTTCTACATACGTGCGAATATACATATGCTTTTTACGTGTTACATGTATACAAAAAATTGCACACATGATTGTACAACTTGGTTAATTTTCAGGAAGTGAATATTCCCCAATAGCCAGCAATCAGTTCAAGAAACAGAATATTATCAGCACCACAAAAGTCTCCCTCATACTCCTTTCTTGTCACTACCATCTCTTAAAGGTAACTTTATCCTGATTTCTAATCCTCTAAGTCAATTTTGTCTGATTTTGAACTTATCCAAAGTGGAATGTACATTATGTGTTCTGTGCCTGGCTTCTTTTGCTTAACATTATGCTTTAAGAATCATCCATGTTTTTGCATATGGTAGCAGTTTTCATTCCCATCACCCATAGTATTTCACAAGGTAAATATGCCATACTTCCTATTCTACTGTTAGTGGACATTTGTAGCATTTTCAGGTTGAGGTTATTTTAAATAATGCTGAATTGAACATTTTAACATGTCTTTGGGTGCACATGTGCTGGCATTTCTCACATGCATTTTTGAAATTGTTGAAGAATGCAGTTCTGTAACAACCTTCTATGTCAGTCCACATGGAATTACCTTATTGTGTTATAATTGTATAATATTTTACTGTATGATATTCTATATCATATTTCCCTCTTATTGGTCATCCAGTCATGTGGCAGAGACTGCTAGTTGTTCCCTTAAATCCATTGTCTTTTTTTCCTATTATCTCTTTTTTTTCCTCCACATTTTTAGTCAGGCAAGTGACTTACCAGAATAAGACTATACTTTCCAGTCCCCCTTGCACTTAGTGGTAGCCATGTGACTAGGTGCTGGACAATATAATGTACGTAAAGCATCAAAGAGCGGATTTTAGAATCCTTTCTAGGAGACAGGATAACTATCCCTCTGCCTTTCTACCTCCCTTCCTCCATCCTGCTGCCTGTAATCTCAGATTGCCATCTAATATCTTGAGTTGAGGCCTACACAGCGGAGCTGCAAGATATAAGGAATATGGGCCCTGATATAATCAAGTGTTAGACTTATCCTGGGCTGTCTACGTGAGCTTTCACACGAGCAAGAAATGGATATCCCTCTTTCTTGAGCTACATTTGTTTTTCTGCCACTTCTAACTGAAGTGCATTATAACACATACAAGTTAGTTTCCAATTTGTGTGATTATGCAACATCTTTCCATATATCTTTATATTTTTCTGTGCCTGTTTTGTAGGAAAAAATTACTACAGGTGGAATTACTAGGTTTAAAAATTAAGAACATTTTAAAGTGTAGATACTGCTGGGATGCCTGGGGGCTCAGTGGGTTGAGTGGCTGACTTTGGCTGAGGTCATGATTTCGTGGTTCATGAGTTCGAATCCCACTTCGGGCTCTGTGCTGACAGCTCAGACCCTGGATGCTGCTTCAGATTTTGTTTCTCCCTCTCTCTCTACTCCTCTCCCACTCATGCTCTGTTTTTCTCTCTCTGTCAAAAATAAATAAACATTAAAAATTTTTTAAAAAGAATTAAACATAAATTACTTGACACTGATATGATTTCTAGAATATGAAAAAAGCAATGTTAAGGGAACAGATAAAAGATAACACAAAACTCCATTCTCAGCCTTCTGGGAAGATGGAAGGGTATGAGGACCCTAAGTTCACCTCATCCCGCGGACACACAGCCTGGCAGTGCAGTGAACCCAGAAAGCAACCAGAGACTAGCAGAACAGACTTTCTACCGTCAGTCAAAGAGGGACCACGTGGAAGAGAGTAGGTGGGGTGGAGACTCAGTTGGGTACCAAAGCCCTGTGCAGACTAACCACAAATGGGAGAGACATCACAAACGTGGAGAAGGAAGGGGAGCAGACCTCACCCGAGGCACCCGCGGGGTAGGGGACCTACACTGAGAAGATGAGCCCCATAACATTTAGCTTTGGAAACCATTGGGACTTAACTTCATGGGTTTTCACAGTCATCAGGGCTTACCTCCAGATACGTTATAAATCACCGGGCTCAGCTCTGGGAGTGCTGGAGGGTGATAGGAGACTGAACCCCCACCCTTAAAGAGCCAGGATAACAAACAACCCTGCCAAGATACAGAAGAAAAGCAGAGGTTTGAAAAGTGCCTGGGGTTTACATGAAGAAGATTTATTTACTAACCTCAGAACAGTCACTGGATGGGCAGGGATCTGTAGGAGAATTCTCCAGTAACAAAGGTGCCATTTTTCCTCGCTTACCCTCTACCCCTGGCCTAGATAGCTGGATACTTGTGGGAACCAGCAGAAATGCTCCCCACTGACCTTGCTAACACTGTATACCCTGCCTTGGCATTCTCCTGAAGATCCATCCCATCCAACCTGCCCCACTTAGGGGGCGTCCCTTCAAAGTGGCCCTTGCCCTGGGGGGTGGGGAAGATAACCACACACAACAGTGCAATTGCAGCTCCGACTGTCAGCCTCACTCACCAATAACAACTGCTCAGGGGGATAGCACAGGGAAAGCGCCCTGAAGTTTGGGGTGACTGCAGCCCCAGTGGTTAGACAGTGGGCAGACATCTTGTCTAACTGCTGGCCCTGCTCACCAACAAAAGCTTGTTAGGGGAAAAGACACCCTACAGGCCCATTATACTCCAGCCCCAACAAACAGATGGAGGGCAGGCATCTCACTTGATGGCAGGCCTTGCCACTAACACAGGGACAACACAGGGAGAGTGCCCTGCAGTTTGGTGTGACTGCAGCCCTGGCAGACAGCCTGATGGCCACTGCTAACGCTGCACAACTACAAACCCACGGGATTCCAAGACTGGTCCCTTAATAGCACAAGGACCAAACTTGCCCAGTGTGCCCACTACAAGCAAACTGGGCCATTGCAACAGATTGGACTGAAAATAGAAGACACCCCTAGGGCACCTGGTTCTGGTGAACAGGGGACACTGTGCTACAGGGCACATAGAAAAGTTTCTTTTTCTAAAACAATATTTTATTGTTTTTATTTTTTAAAGCTTATTTGAGAAGGAGAGAGAAAAAGAGGGGGGGGGAGAGAGAGGAAGAGGGGGCAGAGAGAGAGGAAAGAGAGAATTCCAAGCAGACTCTGTGCTATCAGTGAAGAGCGTGCTGTAGGGCTTGATTTCACAAACTGTGAGATCATGCCCTAAGCCAAAAACAAGAGTAGGATGCTTAATCGATTGAACCACATAGGTGCCCCTAGAAACTCTTCTCTATAAGGCCACTGCTTTCAAGATCAGGAGACATAGTTGACTTTCCTAACACATAGAAACAAACATAGAGAGTCAGACAAAATGAAGAGACAGAGGGATATGCCCCAAATCAAAGAAAAGGACAAAACCACAGCAGAAGAGCTAAATGAAATGGAGATAAGCAATATTTCTGATAAAGAATTCAAAGTAATGGTCATAAAAATACTTACTGGACTTGAGAAAAAAGTGGAGGATCTCAGGGTCACCTTCAAAAAAGAGATAGAAAATATTAAAAAAAAAAAAAAAGAACCAATCAGAGATGAAGAACTCAGTAACTGAAAAGAAAAAAATTCACTAAAGGGAATCATCAAATTAGAGGAGGGAGAATGGATCAATGAGCTAGAAGGCAGTAATGGAAAGCAACCAAGCTCAACAGCAGAAAGAAAAAAGAATAATAAAAAATGGTAACAGGTTAAGGGAACTAAGCAACATCTCAAGTGTAATGACATTTGCATCCTAGAGATCCCAGAATGAGAAGAGAGAGAGAAGGGGACAGAACATTTATTTCAAGAATTAATAGTTTAAGATTTTCCAAATCTGGGAATAGAAGCAGACATATAGATCCAGAAAGGAGAGAGACTCCCCAACGAAATCAACCCAATGAGGTCCACACTAAGACAAATAATACATAAAATGGCAGAAAAGTAGTAATAAAAAGAGAATTTTAAAAGCATCAAGAGAAAAGAAAACAGTAACATACAAGGGAAACCCTTGTATGTAAAATCAGCTATCAGTTGATTTTTCAGTAGAAACTTTGTATACCAGAAGCAAGTGGAATGATATATTCAAAGTTCTGAAAGGAAAAAACCCTGCAACCTTTTTGGTTGCTCTATCCAGCAAGATTGTCATTCAGAATAGAATTAGAGATAGTGTTTCCCAAACCAGACAAACAAAAGTTAAAGGATTTAATCACCACTAAACTAGCCTTATGAGAAATGTTAAAGAGAATTCTTTGAGTAGAAAGAAAGGCCATAATCAGGAATATGAAAGATAAAATTAATAAAATTAAGAAAGAAAAAATTTCACAGATAAATGCAAACATAATAAAAGTGGGAGATTAAACCAGTATGGTGGTTAAAGCACAAAGCAGTAAAATCAATTATATCTATAAAAGCCAGTCAGCTGACTCACAAAATAAAAGGATATAAACTATGACATCATATACACAAAAAATTTGGAGGAGTGAAAATTTAGTGCTTTTAGAATGAGTTTAAACTTAAGTGATCAACTTACTATAGACTGCTATATGCATAAGATGTTGTATATAAACCTAATAATAACCACAAATCAAAAGCCTGTAATACATACACAAAAAAATTTAAAAAGGAGAAAAAAATTCAAACATATCACCTTTAGTTTTGCTTTGTTTTTCTTCTTTCCTTTAATACAAGAGGTTGGGCAAGTTGATTCTCAATGAGGAAATATTACTCATAATGTAAGTAGTAATGTAATTGGTATAACATTTTGGAAGAACATTTGGCAGTATCTACATTTTATTTATCTATCTTTTTAATTAAAAATTTGTTTAACATGTATTTATTTTTGAGAGACAGAGAATGAGCAGGGCAGGGCAGAGAGAGGGAGACACAGAATCTGAAACAGGCTCCGGGCTCTGAGCTGTCAACACAGAGCCCAATGTAGGATTCGAACTCACGAACCGCAAGATCATGACCTGAGCCAAAGTCGGCCACTCAACTGACTGAGCCACCCAGGCATCCCAGCAGTATCTACACTTAAAAATGTTCAGATGCTGAGCCATCCAGGCACCCCTAATTTTTTTGTTTATGTATTTATTTTGAGAGACAGACAAAGAGAGAGAGAGAGCAGGGAAGGGCAGAGAGAAAGAGATAGAGAGAATCCCGATCAGACTCCACACAGTCAGCGTGGCACCTAACTCAGGGCTCGATCCAACAAATTATGAGATCATGAGCTGAACTGAAACCAAGAGTCGGACACTTAAACAACTGAGTCCCCAGGTGCCCCTGTGTTTAATTCTAATATAAACCTTATTTTTCTTGTCATATTACATTGGGAATAAAATCAGAACAATATTGAATATCAGTGAACATAGTCATACTTTTTCCTCTTCCTTATGGGAATTCCTTTAGTAATTCACCAGTAAGTATGATGTTTAGAGCAAGCTTTTAATCAATGTTTTAAATCAATGTAAGTTTAAAAATGTTTAGTCTCACTTTAATACAGTGCTTTTAAATATAAATAAAAAGTGCATTGTCTTTGGTGGTAGCAGGAGAATTTCCTGCACTGGGGGTTCCCAAGTAAGCAAAGGGGCCTTTACAAAAACTGGAAGTGTGGACACTTTCATTGGCTCTGAGTTTTAGAACACTTGGAGAGTGACCTAATTTTGAGGTGTTTAGTTTTCAGAGCCAGCAGGAAATAACTCTAGAATGTACACCCTTTGTACAATATAATGCCTCTGTTTTAGGAGGTGTTTAAATTACAACATTATTTGACAACAGTTTTACTATATGAAGGATGTTTTTAAAATAAATCTAGGACCTGGACAATGCAGGTTAATAATATTTATTATTAACAAAATTTATTAATAATATTAATAATACATTATTTTTTAGTTTGGCAAGAGACTATCCAAAACTAAATCATCTGGGTTACCTAACGTACGTTATTACTAGACCAGTTACCCCTAAGACTTAGTCAACTTTGTTTCCTTTTCCCCTTCAGCCACATTCAGAATGTCATTAAGCTCTTGCATTATCTTCTTTGCTCCATTATTACCACCTTGGTGAAAGCTTTCATGTCTTGACCATGTCGCCCACAAAGACCAATAAAAATGGCGTAAGTAATAGACATAGCCTCATGTCAAGCCTCTGGGACAAAATCGAATTCAGTAGGCCCAGCATAATGCTATCAGCTGGTAGAGCATTTAGGCCTTCTTGAAAGAGCAGAACCCAAGTCTTGAGACAGAAATTGAAAACTGTTATACCTGGATATACGGTAGAACTCCAGAAAGCTCTGCAACAGAAAGCAATGTGATTTGGAGATTGCTTCACAGTCATAAGGAAATATTTTGGCCACTCCGAGGGGTGTTCCAAGCACTAGTTTGTGTCTTATCCTTGCTGCGTAAGCCTTTCAGGTCAGCAGAAAGGTCAAAAAGCTGGCCAGAGTTCAGAGTGAACATACTTTTGAGATTTGCGAGAAGGAGAATTCAGATCTAATGTCTGTAAGAACAGACCTTAGACATTCTGGCCACAATTCGCTTGTTATTGATACCATATGATTGCGATGACATTCAATGGTGTAAGGGCAATACTTTCTGCCAAGACAAAAAAACTTGTATGCAGCTTTCTGGTTTTGGCCACTCATGTAACAAAGATGTAATTTTGGTTATTTTCGTTTTTTATCCCTCCAAGGGCCTTGTCATTCCTCCCTTCAATCTCCACCTATTTTATGCCCAAATGGTCAAGATAGAACTTTTTAGATTTGTCAGAAACTATCTCCCTCAAGATTACAAGAATATGGAAAGAAACCATTTGGCCCCTAATGTACCATATAGATAAAACCTTCTTTCTTTTCTCTAAACTGTACCATCAGAATATGATTTTAAAGTGCTAATGGTTGAGAGACTTGCCCATGGAATTTTTTTTTTCTGCTGATGCTGTGGGGGTCCTCTTTTAATCCATTTCAGAGATGAAAAATGCCTACCCCTCCATGAGGCTGTATTCACTTACTAAGGATAAATGAAGTGCCTAGAATCACCTACCCCTCTAGTTGCAATGATTTACTGAATGCAGTTAATTGAAATCACCAACTCTTGGCACATGAACTTAAGCCAGAAATTGGATTATTCCTGGATGCTAATGTTTTGACTTTGGTGAACCAGTAGTCAAATTGATCCCTACTTGTTAGTCAGGTGACTTTGTTTATATCCTTGTGAGGGCCACAGTTATCTGGCTGACTCATTTGATTTTTGTCACAAAGATCCTAAATCTTCATGTGTATCAGTTCAACCACAAAATCAGAAGATGAGATAAGGAAAATGAAAGGTGGTCCACAGTTGGACCACTGAGTGGAGTATATAGAATTCAGATGGGCCTCTCCTCTGGCTAACCATTTTGCTGCAAGGGATAAGGAGACTTCTAAATCTTGGCAGTATTTGGGGAGGATGGAAAATTATCAGATCACATTTTATTACAGTTTGGGGGCTATTTCTAAAGAAGTTCTTTAGCAAGAAATAATGTCCTACCAGTATCCTTTTTATAGATGAGGTAAGGGAAACAATACATAATAGCCTCTTCTTGCTAGCCTCCAAGGATATGAAACCTGGGCAGCATCCCAGCCTCTTCCCTTTCTCAGCCATATTAATCAGTCACTTCATTATGTCCCTATTGACTGCACTCATTACCCATGTAAATGTTAGAAAGCATAGCTAAGAAGAGACAAATTCAGCTACCTTGCCACTCAGATAATTTAAAGAGTTGTACTGAGTCCAGCATTTCTGTTCTAGTTACTATTGCAACCATCCCAAACTTAGTGGCATATAATTGTATTAAAAATAACAGTTGTTTTCACAGATTGTGTGGGTCAATAATTTAGTCCAGACACAGGGAAGACTGTTCATGTCTGCTATGCCATGTCTGAGGCATTAGCTGGGAAGATTCAAAGATTGGGATAAGTTAACAGCTGAGGATAGGAATCACTTGGACACATCTTCACTCAAATGTCTAGCAGCTGATGCTGCTTATTGGCGAGGCTACTGGCCAAACTACTTATGCATGGCCTCTCCCTGTGGGTTAATTTGGTGACAGCATACATAGGCAACTGGGTTCTAAGAATAAGTGTCAAAAGAAGGCAAGGCACAAGTGCAGGGACTCTTATTATCTAGACCCAGAAGGTATGTGGCATCACTTCCATTATACTCCATTAGTTGAGAGAGTCACAAAGATCTGTCCAGTTTGGCTCCACACGAGTTCCTTTGGGGGTTCAGAATAAGAAGACAGAAAGCTTCTTTCTCTTCACCTCTTATTCTCAGAGGATACTTTATGGTATATACAGAGAAAAGTTTAGGGGTACTGTCCTGTTTCCCAGGAACCAAAAAAGAGACCATGAGAAAGGAGGCATTGGTATCTCACTACAACAGTACATAGGAGAGGGGTAAGCTGAAGTAAATAACTGGGGCAAAATTACTCTTCCCATACTCTGGTTTGGGAGATGGCGTCTAAAACCATCATGGAGTGCCTCTGTTGCTGTTGACTACAAAGCAACAAGTTTGAGAAGTCAAACCATGTGTTTACCACTTGGGAGCTCAGCAATCACCCTCACAGTCTCCAGGGTATTTGGAGACCAAGTCTTGTGCACAGGTTCAAAAACCAAAGGGACAGCTCTTGGCATCCACTTTACTGGAGATATCACTCAAACAAGACAACCAGAAAATCCAGGATTAACAAAGAGTCCTCCAACTTGCTTCCTATAGAAGTCATCAGGAATGACAGCAACAAAGTAGCCTCAGTTCTGTAATCCTGCAGCAGGATTGAGAAACACCTGTTACCCTGGGGGAATAGGAGTGATGCAACCTCATAACATAAGTACAGGGGCTTAGGCCAAGCAGGGAGATGGTTATAATTATACACCACCTATGTTGGGGTAAAAACTACGTGTAAGATTCTATTAGATCCTTGAGTACCCATATGATGAATAAGGCAGTTGTTATCCTAGAGGAAACTCTGGACCAGTGAATGGCAGGTGTATTAGAAACTAAAGATAAAAAAAAAAGAAGGCAGAAAATTGTCCTGGTATTATCGGGCCATCCTTGCTTTGCACAGTCCCAATAATAGGCAGATTTCAGTTGCTAGTTTAATGATACAAGTATCCCAAGAAGACAGTTCAGATTTCAGTTACCACTCTGAGTAATTGCATAAGGTAGAAACTTCTTTGCCACATCTTCAATGTGAAAATCACTGCGTAAATAACAAATGCACATCATGGTCAGTGACCAGTCACATCACTTCTTGCAAAGTCTTTCCGTGATTGGCCACCACATATCTATTACAAGTTACACACAGAGAGCAAAGCACACAGTTACGTCGCCCCCTTGTCTTCCAAGGATAAACCCACATAATGTTTGAAAAGATGGATGACCAAAAAAGGAAATTGGTTAAGAGAGGAAGTGCAACAAAGGTACAAGAATTGATAAAGCTGCAAGTGAAATTCAAATTTAACATAAACAGAGACATGAAAGGAATTACTGACAACTGTCACTGTGTGAGAGACTCTCAGATGCGCAACCAGAAGAACTCAGTGAAGACAAACTTAGGGACACAAATGAAGAAAATGAAAAGGATGAAGATATCCCAGAAGAAAGCACACTGGAAACACACACACACACACACACACACACACACACACACACACTAAACCGGCATTAAAGAAACTCTTATAGGCGTTCACTGACATTAAAGACAAGTGGGCAGTCGGAAGCGTATCCAAATTTAGAAGGGAGTGTGACAGTTTGCCAAGACCTACATGGAGATGCTCACTCCATACTGTATGCAATACAATGAGAACCAGAGGGTGAGCACTGCTCAAACTACTCAGTATGACTTCTACACAGAAAAAACAAACACTTTACTGCTAAGTGTTTCTAATGTTTTAAATTACAATGTGCTAAAATAAAACCTAACTAGATTGCAGTGTACTAAATAAATGTTAGTTTTTCTGTCTTTAAATTTCCCTATAGGTTTATAACCTATAGCAAAAGAGTTTTTAATGTGTTGACAAAAAATTTTAAAGGTCTCAGAACAATTGTAATCCTTACCCCTCCTTTGATTAATAAGGTTTTTGTTTGTGTAGTCATCTTTATGATCTCTAATTTCCATGCACACCAGGGACTACCTGTATATTTGAGCCAGGATGATCGCAGGTAGAAGAAAAACAAAATGGTAGACATGAAATGAAGTAAAATTCCAATGACCATGATTGAGTGGTTGTGAAGTACAAGGTTGGAGATCATGGTAGGTGTGCTTAGCGGGGGGCCAGACTAAGCACAGAGTTATTCGAAGAAGAAAAGTGGTAAGAGAACCTTTGTGTGGAAACAGACTCCAGGAGAGATTTGGTTTAGAAACAAACAGTCGTGACCTTTGGAAACAGTGTGATTATTTAGGAAAGATTCAGATACATGAAATATCAGCTATGATGGAACAAACTTTGATGATTTGTGATACGGTTGGAACAGGCACACAAACTATTGTTGATAAGAATAAAGGAAATACTTTTCATTCTCATACCATCTCATGCACCAGTTACCATTTCTTTCATGGCACACATTTATTTTTTAAAGCCTACTTTTAAAAAGGGTGGAAGAGTTTCTGCATTTTCTAAACCTAGCTGATTTGGGCATGATTTTTTTGAAAGACACATTATTCTCACTGAGGATTTGCCTTTTTGATGACAAGAGTCATTTTCTGTATCTTCAAGAGATGTGATTTCAGAATTAAGGCCAACAAAGGCAGTCAGAGGAGGGATGAGTGTCAGGGTGTCCTTGGTGCCAGAAAAAAAAAGAAGAACTTGTCCTGGGGAGGAGCTATGAACAAGCACATCCAGCTGACCCAGAAGACTGTGCCCAGCAGGGGGGAACTGGAACTGATAGATTCCTACCCTTCCAGAGGTTTAACTAGACAGGCTATTGTTCTGTAGCATGAAAAACACACATCGTTCGCCACAGTTGGTTGACATCATTTATAAGTTGAATCAAGTACAGAAAAGAGAAAGTCTTTATGATAGGCCAGATTCCACGAGTGGGAATTCCTTGGAGTCAAATAGGGAGAGAATACGCCCCGGGTGTTAAAGATTTTCCAGAGACTGCTTCCATTTCACTTTCCACCCCTCCCTGAATCACTCGCCAAAGAAATTCTTTGCTGGACTGAAGTGGCCACAGCTGTGGTCATAAGAAAACATGAGGATATAAAATGAATCATGCTCTCTTTTCGTGAACTTTTTTTTTTTGGAGTATGCAGGCAGGGTAAAGGACAGGTGCTATTAAGATAATAAACATCGTTAAATGTTTGGAAGTGCTGCCCAGATTCCATGAACAAAAGCTTTCCAAAGAATCGTAATCATTTGTAAGGTCAATGAACTAAAATTTTCCCCATATAAGTATTAAGAAAAAGGTCATTAATGCTTTAGGGGACTGTAATGAGTCTGGAAGAGGTTGACTTGATCCTCCCCTTCGGCAATTCTCTATCAGACCACTCTGTGACCCTCTTTGACCTCCGGACCCCTCTATAGCTGGAGTTGAGCCAGTGACTGAGTCCCCGACCAGCCATGCAGGGCCTGCATTTACCCTCCACCCAACTGGCAGAGTCTTCCATGACTTACAGTGTCATTCTCAAATGAGGACCACCACCACCACCAAAAACAAACAAACAAACAGACAAACAAACAAACAAAAAACGCCTGAGGTCAGTTTTCTATGCCAGCTGTGAGAAAGAAGGGGGAACTGCAGTCTTTTATTTTATCACTGTTGGGAAAAATCCTTAGGTGTCCCAAAGCACCTAGGAATGCAGGTCTGAAGAGAAAGTCCTTCGATCATAACTGAGTTTCAGTTTTACCCAGGGAAAAAAAAAGAGAGAGAGGGCAAGTTCACAGATGCTGCAAGTATTTGGACCCCTATCTTGTCCCTGAAGCCAACTAAAGGGCTGGCCTTGATGACTCTTTTGCCATAGATGGCGTCTCTTGCGACCATGATCACAAACTGCAGGGCTTTGAACTTGTGCTACATCCAGGATGTGTGTGAGTATGTGTATAATATCTTCTCATTTAAATCCCACAAATTCATAACGTAGGTGTTTTTCATTACACAAACGTGATAAGTGAGACTTAACTGTTTTTTTCCCAAACCCACCAATTTTAGCTTGCCTGACTGCCAACACTTGCAGGCGATGAGGATTCAGGTTCCTTCAGGAAGACTCCTTGTCTTTAGCTCATCAACTTTCAGTTACTGACCACGCTGTCTTTTCTTCATAAGATTCTACATATCTGCTTCTAAGCCTATCTTGAGCTTTTCATCCACAACAACTCTCACTTCCCATCTCAATCCATCTAATGTAAGAAGTCACAGACATTTCTTCAGGAAAAGAACTGCCTAGCCTCACATAATTCCCGTCTGTTGATTTGTAGATAGCTCCATTAACATAACCCATGTTTAATTTGCTATATATTTCAAATTAGACTCAGTGCTCAGACAGTAATCTTCATCGATTTGTCTTTGTTCTCAATAGCAGCATATATAAAGTAATATTAGGTCACTGTCCTTTTAAGAATTTACTTTCAGGCATGAATACAAATAATAGATAAATTTCTCAAACAGGCTTCTTTTGTAAGAAATTTATTATGAAGAAACTTAATCATCAACGGGTTTGTGCAATTTGTGAAGAGTAGCATAATCCAAATGCGTATCATTAAGTTAAACATGATTTCTGCCACAAGGGTAATATTCACCCCTTTACCCTTATGTTAAACTCTGGACTTGGCTTCCACAGCTGCCGTTAGCTCTGCGGTCTTCAATTCACCACCCACAGGGTTCCAAACACACACCCTACTTCACAACCCCATGCAGAGTTACTGCCTCTGCGCCCACACAGCTGAGCTCCATGGGGTGTTTTAGCAATCACAGGATCTAATTCTCACATCTTGTTCTGAGAACTGACATTTATGATCCCAATAAAGATTTCAACAGAAAGATGAGGGTAAATTGCTCAGAGGACCTTAGTTTAAAATGTTGCCCTGAAATTCCCCACTCATCATCCCATCTATCATGGGTCAAAATAAAAGCACATATGAGCTAATAATACAAGGTCTAACAAGGTGAAAATGTTTTGGAATTAGTAACAGCCCCTTCCGAACCATGTATTATCTCTGAAATACCTTTTCGGAACATTGATCTTGATTTGAAATAAAAATAAAAAATAGCAGCCATGGCTGTTAACAAGACAAATAGTGAGTGACTAAGGACACCCTGAAAGCAGACATCAAGGACCTCAACTTCTAAGGGACATTTACTTTTAACCCTTTTAACAAGGAAATTTTTACTTATTTCTGGTATACGAGATGTCTAGCTAGTCCCCGAGGGAGCCTCACTCAGCCTCTCTCTCTAACACCCCTGTAGACCCAGACCCGGGATGAGCAGCACACCGCTGCTGGGAAATCAAAGATGGCAGCCAACCTGGTGCCAGACCCTGGGAAGATTGAAACCATGAGGCCAACCAGACTCAACCAGGAAACACAGGAGGTGACCCAGGCCTAGAAATAGAGTAATTACAAAGTCCTGGAAAAGGAACAAAGGTATTTTGTCTTGTTGCTCATTTATGCAGAAAACTGGACTGCTTTTCATTGTTGTGCGGGCATTGCTTTTCAAGGCAACCAAAATGGTATCTGCATGCTCTTGCTGATTCCCCATTCACCTATCATAAATCAGAAACACCTCTATTGTACGTTATAAGTTCTGCTTTTCACCCCTCCACACAGCTTAAAAAGGCGAATTATGGAAGTCATATATGCCTGTTAGGGAGTCATAAAACTGCAAAAGAAAGAATCACCAGAATTACCCAACATCAATAGTTGAGTGTTTTGTACCAGTAGTCTGTTTTCGCATAGCCCTTTAGCAACCTTGGTGCTGCCTGTTGGCTGTAGCCCCTTCACAGAGGATGATTTCATACTCTCTTCTCTTTCCCCAAACCTCCACACCCCCTTTCTCCCTTCTATTCTCTCTTCTACAGAAGCAATCAGAATGGAGTTTTCTCCAAAATACACCAGGCACAGGCATCTGTCCCTTGCAATTTTCCTTCCATCTGTGCATAGGATAAACTCTCCACTTTGCACTGGATCCCATTCCTCTCCTCTCCTCAAGGACTTTGCTCCTATAATTATTTTCACTCCTGCCTCGTCATTTCCTCCCCTTCTTTAGTGGGTCATTGCCAAAGGAAAAATATGCAACACATCTGTTTTAGAAGGGCCTTGACTTGACCCTCTATCTATCTAGGCTCCTGTTCAGTTTGAAGCTTTCCCACTCACAGGGAAGGTATTTGCCAGAGTTGTCTATGCTCAGTGTTCTTACTCTCTTCTCTTTTTCTCTCTACAATATAGGTTAACCTGAGCAACAACCACATCCAAGTTGTTAAATCCAGTGATCACTGTTCAGGCCAAAAATAACTTGGCCTTGCAACAGCTTTTGAGACTGTCGATCACTCTACTCATCTCCATACAATTTCTTTACTTGGTTTTTATCACACCACTAACATCCTTGCTTGGTTCTCAGTCTATGTCACTGGCTTTAGACCTTGCTGAATCCTCTCACTCCCAACCAGGACTTGCCACATAATTTGCAGGGTGCAATACAAAATGGAAATGCTGGACTCTTGTTGAAAATATATTAACAATTTTAAGACGGTGAGAGCAAAGCATTAAACCAGCACTGGGCCCTTTTAAACATGGTGTCCTGTATAACCATGAGGCTGGCCCTGATCCCATCCTCACAATGCTTCAGTACCCATGGTCCAGTGCTCATCTATTTACATTTGTTCCCTAAAAGACCTTATCTAATCCAATTGGCTTTAGATACCACATACAGCAAAAAACTCCATTTTATCTTCATTCCTAACTTCTCCCTTTGACTCCAAATTCAGATACTCAGCTGTGTATTCTCCAAGTGTATTCAGTATATTAAATGCATCTTAACTCAACATGCCCAAAATATAACTCTTATTTCTCACCCAAATCCTTCCCACAGTCTTCCCCATTCCAATAAATATCAACTCCATTTTTCCAGATGTTTAAGCCAAAATCATAGCCATCTTCAATTTCACAATTTCATTCCACTGTACCAGCAAATCCTGTAGGCTCTATCTTTAACATATTTCCCAAATACAACCAGTCAGGACCTCCAACCACTTGCACCCCTGGTGCAAATCTCCATCGTGATTAATCTATTCTAGTAGTGTCGTAGGTCCCTGGGCTCCCACCTCTGCCCTTGACCATCTCTTCTCCACGCAGCTATCTGTCATCCTTTTAAAATTCAAATCATAGTTTTGTTATTCCCAAATGGTAAACTTGAAAGTTTTGAAATACTTCTCATCTCACTCATCATTTTTTAAAGATATCCTACGAGGTTCTATGCTGCTTTCTTCTGGCTACATCTCTAATCTCATCTCCTATCATGACCCCCTCAGTCACTTCACTCAGCTGCTTTAAGTTTCTTGTGCAGAAACTTTTGACTTTGTGGCTTCCTCCATCTGGAATATTCTTCACTTGGTTGTTTGAATGACTTCCTCTCTCAATTTAGTGAGACTTCAGCTTAAATGGCACCTCTATAGAGACCCTTCTATATTTACCATAAACCTTGTATGTCTCCTCAGATTCCCTTATTTCCTTTGTTCTGGAGATGCCGCCTATCTCCTGGACCAAGCCACACCACTGCCATGTTTTTTGACCTCCATAAGCTGATAGGAATCTGCAAATGTCCTGTCAGCTCCACACCTCCACTCATTTTTATATTTAGATTAAGCACCACACTATTGGGCATGGGCTGTACTTTGTTGGCCAGCCACATAGGGGCTCAATGATATGTGCCCGAAGAGCAGGGGAGTTAGCTTTTCATGACCAGTGGAAAATAGGAGACTACAGGAGTCAAGGAGAAAAGGAGGTGAGTAGATCGGGATACATAAATATTAATTAGTATACCCTCTGTCCTCTTACTGTTTATTCTTTTTATTGCAGTCTGATATTTATTTTATATATGTACGTATGCCTGTATGTATGCCCTTTGATGACAAAGATTCCATCTTTTGTGTTTAATTGTGATATCACTTGTGAGTGACCAATGAGTGGCACAATAGTAGGCACTAAACAAATATTTTTGTGAAAGAATGAATGAAGATGCAATACTATATTCATAATTTCTCATCTTGTTCTTTTCACTTAACACAATACTTCTTGGTTTGTTTTTTTCTTTTTACATGACTGAAGTATTTTTTCTGAAGGAAATGACGGTTTCTTTGGGGAACGTAATGTAAATATACATGGAAGTAAAGGTACTACTGAACTAAGTTGTTTAAGCAAGATATATGGAGAGCATTAGTGATTTTATAATAAATAACGTTATCATGTAGTTTAGCTGATCAATAAAAAAATAAAGGTGTTTAGTGATGACTAGAGCTCTTAGAAAAGGCATTTGGTAGGTAAGTGGCAAAAAATAAATCAGAAAATTCAGAGCAAACACATAAACTAAAGATATAAGGTAGAAATGAACTGGTGGGGGAAGGAAATTTCAAAGGAAGAAGACTGACCCTGTCAGAACCCTTTTTCTGAGAAGTAAGCATGGCTATTTATTTATGTAGAGAGGTAAAAGACTTGAATTGCAGAGAACAAGAGTTAGTCTTTGTTATGTGAATATATTTAAAACATAGTAGTTTGAGAGACACTAAAGAGATTTTTTGTTACTTTTTTGTCATAAATTGCTCATTCCTGAAAATGAAATTCAAATGAGCCATTGAGCAGATTACTCCTAAAACAAGCTGGTGTCATCACCAGTACTAAGTTTTGTTGATAGTATGTAATTTGATATAATGATGTGAGAATAGCAGTTAATGTGGTCTTCCCAAAATTCCATACCCCAAATCCATCTAGGAGGAAAACATTAAGCAATCCAAACTTAAGGGACGTTCTATAAAACAACTGGCTGTACTCCTCAAAACTATCAAGGACAAAGAAACTCTGAGAAATTATCAGTCATGAGGAACATACGAAGACAGGATGACTAAATGTAATGAATCCTACCTAGATGGGATTCTGGAACAGAAAAATGTTAGGTAAAAACTAAGGAAATTTGACTGGACGATGATGGTCTTTAGTTAGTAATAATATGCCAATAATAAGTCATTAGGTGTGACCAATATACCATAGTAATGTAAGATATTAACAAAAGAGGAAGTTAGGTGCTCAATATATGAGAACTTTCTGAACTATTTTAGCCACCTTTCTGTAAATCCAAAACCATTTCAAAAGAAAAAGTTGATTTAAAACAAAGTATGAAGCTATGGAATAAATAATAGGTGCAGGAAACTTGTACTAGACCTTTTTAATTAAGAAGTATCAAATATAAAATGAGATTTATTATAATGATACTAAAGTGTTTCAAAGATTTTAATAGCAAAAAAAAAAGTGGCTGAACCTCAGGAATTTGGAACAAAGCCCTTAAAACCCAAGTAGGCTTCTGTTTTTCCCATCCTACCTCAATCTCTACTCCTTGAAATATTTAAGAAGAAAATATATGCATAAAACCAGATTAATCTCCACGAGGGTTTTTTTTCCCCTAAAAACTAAACCTTGTTTTATACATACCTTCTCTTTTCTAAGAAAATGGAGATAGTGGCATAGTGACTATAAGAATAGAAAAATCAATCTAAGAGTCTCTCCAAAAATTCTTTTTTAAAATTTTTATTTATTTATTTTGAGAGAGAGAAAGAGGGAGAGAGAGAGAGAGAGAGAAACCCAAGCAGACTCCACACTGTCAGTGCAAAACCCAATGTGGAGCTCAATCCCACAAACCGTGAGGCCATGACCTGAGCTGAAATCAGGAGTCACTTAACCAACTCAACCACCCAGGCATCCCTTTCCCAAAATTCTGTAAAAGAATAAAGATAGAAAACAGAGAAGAATGAATGAATGAATGAATGAATGAATGAATGAATAAATGGAACAAATTAGTGGAAATGTATAATCTAAGTGAGTGACATTAATTCTTTACATGTTTTATAGGAACTTAAACTTCATACATATGCAAAGCTCTATATTTGTTTTATTATCTAAAATTATATTTATTAGAGAAAGTTTAGAAAGTAGCTATCAAAAAATTGGGTCAGAACAAAAACTACCACTATACAAATTTTGGTGTATATTGTCCTGAATCTTCTAGCCAGAACAATTAGGCAAGAAAAAATTAAATAAAAGGCATCCAAATCATAAAGAAAGAACTAAAATTATCTCTGGCTGCAGATGACATGATCTTATATATACAAAATCTTAAAAACCCCATACACAAAAAAAACTATTGGAACTAATAAACATATTTAGTAAAGTTGCAGGATACAAAATCAATATATAAAAATCGATTGGATTTGTATATATTCTCAGTGAAGTATCCAGAAAAGAAATAAAATCTCATTCATAATAGTATCAAAATCAATAAAATACTTAGGAATGAATTTAACCAATCAGGTGAAATCTCTATACAGTGAAAACTCTAAGACTTTAATAAAAGAAATTGCAGAAGATACAAACAAATGGAAAGATATACCATGTTCATGGATTAGAAGAATTAATATTATTACTATATGTATACTATTCAAAGACATTTATAGATTCAATGCGATTCTTACCAAATTTCCAATGGCATTTTTAAACAGAAATAGAAAAAGAGCCCTAAAATGTCTATGGAACTACAAAAGACCCTGAATAGCCAAAGCTAACCTGAGGAAGAACAAAGCTGAAGGTGTCACACTTCCTGATTTTAAACTGTATTACAAAGCTATAGTAATCAAAATGGTATAGAATGGGCATACAAAAAGACTGACAGAACAGATTGCCCAGAAATAATCCATGTATATGTGGCTTGTTGATTGGAGTTGAATAATCAATGGAAAAAGGACATTCTCTTCAATAAAGTGTTGGGAAAACTGGACATTCACATGCAAGAAAATGAAATTCACCCCTATTTGATACAACTCACAAAAATTAACTTGAAATCAACTAAATACATAAATGTAAGAGCTGAAACTGTAAAGTCCCTAGAAGAAAACATAAGGTAAAAGCCCCTTGACATTGGTTTTGGCAATGATTTTTTGGATATGACACCAAAAGCACAACAGAAAAAGCAAAAATAAAAAATGTAACTACATCAAACTAAAAGGCTCTACATAGCAAAGGAAACCATCAACAAAATGAAAAGACAACTTACAGAGTGGAGAAAATATTTGCAAACCATGTATCTGAGAAGTTAATATCCAAAATATATAAAGAATTCATACAACTCAACAGCAATAATAATAATAATCCAATTTAACAATGGGCAAAACTGAATAGATAGTTTTCCAAAGAAGACATACAAATGGCCAATAAGTACATGAAAAAGTGTTCAGTATTACTCATCATCAGAGAAAAGCAAAATAAAAACCATAATGTGGTATCACCACACATCTTTAGAATGATTGGTATCAGAAAGAGATAAATGCTAGTGAAGATGTACAGGAAAGGGAACCCTTGTACACTGTTGGTGAGAAAGTAAATTGGTGCAGACACTATAGAAAACAAAATAGACGTTCTTTAAAAAATTAAAAATAGAACTGCTATATGATCTAGCAACCCACTTATTGCTATCTGAAGGAAATGAAATCTGTATCTGAAAGAGATAGCTGTATCCCATGTTTATTGCAGCATTATTCATAATAGCTAAGACATGGAAGCAATCTAAGTGTCCATCAACAGGTGAATGGATAAAGACATTATGATACACACACACACACACACACACACACACACACACACACACACTGGAATATCATTCAACAATGAAAAAAGAAAGAAATTCTGTCATTTGTGACACCATGGATGAGCTTTGAGGACATTATGCTATGTAAAATAAGTCAGCTAGAGAAAGACAAATACTATGTGATTTTACTTAAACATGGAATCTAAAAAAGCAAACTCAAAGAAAGAAGAGTTAATTGACAATTTCCAAGAGCTAGGGATGGAGGAAATGGGGGGATTTTGGTCAAAGGGTACAAACTTTCAGTCATAAGATGAATAAATTCTGTGGATCTAATATACAGTATAGTGACTATAGTTAACCATACTATATTGTATATTTGAAAATTACTGAGAGAGTAGATCTTACATGTTCTTACCACACACACACACACACACACACACACGTAACTGTGTGAAGTGATGGATGTGTTGACTCACCTTATTGTGGTAATCATTTCACAATATATATGTATATCAAATCATCATGTTGTTCCCAGTGTTATATGCCAATTACATCTCAGTGAAGCTGGGGCAGGTGGGGTGAGAAAGAGGAAAAATGTGAACCAAAACAAAAATAACCACTATAAACATTTTGATTTGTAATGTTCCAAATGTTTTTCTATTCGTTTATATAAATAAATATATTTAGATATATAGTGGTGAAAAATTGTGCTCATCACTGTTTAATAATCTGCTTTGTTGATGAAATAATCTTTGTGTATTTATCAAGATAATTGTGTTATTAGGAGTGCTTGGGTGTCAGTCACTTGATTTAGGTTCAGGTCATGATCCCAGGGTCGAGGGACTGAGCCTGCATCAGCCTCCACACTGAGCATGGCGCCTGCTTGGGATCTCTCTGTCTCTCTCTCTCTCTCCCTCTCTCTGTCTCTCTCTCTCTCCCCCCACCCCACTCCCTCTACCCATCTCCCCAGCTCTTGCTCAGTCTTTCTCTGTCTCTCTTTCTTTCTCTCTGTCAAGAAAAAAACCAAGATAATTATGTTATTGTTTCTCTTAAACTATTAGTATAACAGCATATCTTGATGATTTTCTAATATTGAACTATCTTAGAATTCAAAACATAAAGAGAAAAATAATATCAAAATTTTACTTGGTCATGACATACTAGTATTTTAATTTGAGGCTGGCTTGATTTGCTAATATTTTACTTATAATTAGGATTAGTCTGTATGTTTCTTTTTTCAATTGATTTACTTGAATGTCTTTGACCCACAATGTTAGTAGTTTCAGGTATATAACATAGTGATTCAGCAAGTTTATACATTATGCTGTGCTCACTGTAAGTGTAGCTACCAACTGTCACCATACAATGCTATTACCGCGTCATTGACTATATTCCTTATTCTGCATCTTTTATTCCCGTGACTGGAAGCCTTTATCTCCACTCCCCTTCCCCATATTGCCCATGCCTCCAGTCCACTGCCTGTGGAAACCATCACTTGGTTCTCTGTATTTATTTGTAGGTCTGATTCTGCTGTTTGTTTATTCATTTGGTGTGTTTTTTTTTCAGAGTCAACATATGAGTGAAATCATATGGTATTTGTCTTTCTCAGTCTGACTTATTTCGTTTACCATAATACCCTCTACATCCATCCATGTTGTTGCAAATGGTACAATCCCATCCTTTTTTGTGGCTGCGTAATAGTCCATAGTCTATTTCTTTCTGTGAGATATCTGTCAGGTTTTAGTTATCAGGACTGTGCTAGCTTTATAAAATGTTAGGATAACTTACATGTTTTCTATACTATAGAACAGTGTTTTTCAAATGATTTATGGTTAAAGGCCCTTTCCCCCCTTAGTTTCCAATCCATCATGCACTGCTGCTTTTGCTAAAACAAAATGAAAAGGAATTATTAGAAAGGTGAAATGAAAAAACAAAAACAATCAAGGTATAAGTTAAGTTTATTTATTATTAGAGTTACTAGACATACAGTGACTCTGTCAAATCACTTTAAAGTTTCTCAACACTGAATCTCAATTGCTATATTTATCGTGGACCTGAAGCACATAGTTCATGGCCACTGCCCGTCCATGGACCACACTTTGAAAAGTCCTGCTTGAAGAAAAGGTATAACATTTTTGATGATGTGTACCTATCAGCCAAAGAGAAAAATGATGTTAGAGTATAACTGTAATATATGCATTTTCATTTATCTATAAGTTCTATCTATAACTGAAATTATTAATAATATACTATATGCTTAGATTTTTTAAAAAACATTTTTAATGTTTATTTATTTTTGAAAGAGAGAGACAGGGTGTGAGCAGGGGAGGGGCAGAGAGAGGTAGACACTGAATCTGAAATAGGCTCCAGGCTCTGAGCTGTCAGCACAGAGCCCATCACAAGGCCCAAACTAGATCATGACCTAGGCCAAAGTCGGACGCTTAGCTGACTAAGCCAACCAGGTGCCCTGAGATGCTTAGATTTTAAGTGTCCTGTATCCTGATGATCCCATCCTTTTCTTAGTAACAGGGTTAGTATACACTTGGAGTAGGTTTTGTTGTCAATACTGTGTAGGCTCCTAGCTACCAGTAACATTTTTTAATTGTTTAACATTATTTGGACTGATGTTTCTCATATCTGGTTAGATCATCTTTGTGTTTGTCTTGTAATATGATTGATGAAGTTTTTTGTTTGAACTGCAAGTAGGAAAAATATTATCTTATTAGGAGTGTTCCCTTCCATCTGTGGCTTCTATTCAGTAATATAATTGTGCCACTGGTCCATTTTGTAGGGACTCGTTTACCGACAACTGTATAATAAAACGGGAACCCAGGAAAATTGCAATGCAGTATTTAAGCGTAAATGTGATAGTGAGGGGACAGGTGGCACCCATCTTTTTCTCCAAGGACCTTGCTCTGCCGATCTATGTGTGTAGTGTGGCCACCTGACCTATGGACTCCGAGAGAAAGCCAGTTCAGTCAGTAAAACAAATACTATAAATTCTTTCTTTGATTAGGAATAAAAAATATATAGAAGTGATACTATTTTCCTCAGCCTATTGGATTTTTCATGCTTACTTCATATGAAAGACCACGGCTTTAAACAGGTTTCTCAAAGGATAGCATGGTTCTCTAAGCATCTGTTTGTTTAAAATTCAGATTCTTGGGTTCCGTAACTACTGCATCAAAGTTTCAAAGAGAAGACGAAGGTGGAGAAACAGGTTTCTATATGTTTACTAAAATCCCCAAGTGGTTCTTGCACCTAGATATTTTGAAAACCAGTGCTTCAGAGCAATTTTTTAATTATGGGAATGATATATGATTCTTAAAGGCATCACACATAAGTTGGCATCATTATTTTGAGATAATTTAGTACTTTGACATCCTCTCCAATCTTTTTCTTTGCTTATTGGTCCTACTCTGTGTCCCTTCTTGAGTCAATTTTTGGAAATGTCTTTTCCTAGAATATCATATATTTTAGCTACGTTAAAAAACAATTGTTTTGGGGCACCTGGGTGGCTCAGTCAGGTAAGCATCTGACTCCTGATTTCCATTCAGGTCATGATCTCAGAGTCCGGGAGATTGAGCCCTGCATCAGGTTCTGTGCTGACAGCGCAGAGCCTGCTTGGGATTCTCTGTACTCTCCTGCCCTCCGTATTCTCTCTCTCCAAGTAAATAAATAAACATTAAAAAACTAAAAATTATTTTAATCAAATTATATAGAGATGCCATTTGGTGTAAGGGGAATAGCAAGAAGGGAGTTTAAGGGAAGTTTTGTTTCCACATAAAGAAAAATAGTGAATTGTTTTGAAGATGATAGTTTTGAAAGCTTTTGATTTATAAGAACCAAGCCTTGTGAGGGAATACCTTCTGAAAACCAAACCACAAAGATTTAAAAGATCAAGTTATAAAATTAGTTGATAAATAATAAATCAGACCTGCGATGTTCCAGGGAGTAGTTAGGAAGATTGAGGGTCTGACAAAGATGGAGGTCAGGGTGACCTTCTGAACAACCTGGGGGGATCACAGAAAGAAGAACAGAAATCACAGTTAGAAAGAACTCCATTTCTACTGGAGGAAAGACCATCATGGCCAATTGAGGAACATGTGATGGAGCCAAGCCAATGCCAAGAGCTACCCACCGTCATTCAACAGAGCCTGGCCTGTCATCCTACCTGGGGGGGGTGCTAGCGTGAAGGTCTCCCCCTGAGAGCTGTTTGCACCTCACTCTGTGATCTGTGCATATCCAAAAAGCAGTGTCTCCAGTGCATATCCTGAGATTTTACTCAGACTATTTTAACTCTACCGCATTTCTTTTTAGTAGTCTAGAACCTTCTAAATCTCCTTAAAAGAAAGTGAAACCCTGGACATCTGAATAAACTATGGTGGGGTGCGAGGAGCCAGCCCCTGCACATGTGGGATACTAGATGAGAACAAAAGCTCAAAACTTCATCTTGAGACAAGACAGGGGAACTACCCTCTCTTGTTACATTAGTATGAATATTAGTGGAACATGCTTAGGACAGGCTTTAACCTTTTTCAACCACCGCTCAACTGATCTCACTGAAAATATCCTATCTTTCCATCTGTTTTCTACATTGCTTACAACAACCATCTTCCAAAAAAAAAAAAAAATCAAAAGTTGTGATGTTGCTACTTTCGAATTTTCGTCACCCTATCATTACTTACATACCAGAGAAAGATCAGACTTTGTAGTATCCACTCTGCACTGTCTTTCAGAACCCAGCCCCAGCCCAAGATTTTAGTGCCATCATGTAGCCCATGATTAAACCTATGCTTTGAGCTGTTCTAAGCCTGAGCTTTTTCATACTGTTGAATATTTACATAGGGGTCCTTCCTACTAGGTTGTTATGAGCTCCCTTTTCTGCAAGCTCCTTCTTCTCATTGCAACTTCAGATGTCATCCCAGCCATCCTCTGCTGGCCCTGTGGAAGTTACTTACTCTCTCCTCTGTATACCATGAGTGCAGCCTTCACACTCACTTAAGAGGGCCTTACCAGATTTCTTTTATCGTGATGTGCTTCCTGTTTCTGTGTCTGCTGGACTGACGAAGCCCTGAGAGTGTTAACTTGCACTTGCTCATCCTCCCGTCTCTGGTTCCAGACACAGAGGAGGCACTCTGCAAATGTTTGTTGAATGATTCAGTCCACAATGAGCGACACAGCTGGCCAGTAAAGCTAAAATGCCCTTTGCTTACATAACATCTACATTCATTTTATGTTCTGATCCAGCTGTTTCTTGGGCTTAGAGCTCATTTTGATTATCCACTGTACACCATTCCTTTTGATTTGGCCGATCATTCCGCTCTGACAAGACGGTTTTCTTTTATCTTCTTTTTAAAAAGTTGAGTCTATCATCCAAGGAATACACTGCTCCTTCCAGCTGCATCAGCAGCAACGTTTATTATCGTGCCATCAATTTCTTCATCCAAGTGATAAATAATTCTGGGCAGGGCCTTTTACATAACATTTATCTTATCCTCCCTAGGATTATAGTTGTTTTCTTCTCTTGTTTTGTTAACTGGAAAGCCAACTCCTGAAGACACACATTGTGGCTCACTCACATTTTTACATTCCTGTAACTTTCTTGAGATTAATAATACTATGAAATGTCCTAATGTCCCTTGATGGCAGTAGTAGGAAGCTACTTCTGTAATCGGATGACGTAGAATGAGATCACGCCTCTCCACATGGGGGACAGACTTGTGCAAGTCACTGAAACCCTTCCAGCTGTGTTTTTTTTTTAAGTTTCTTTCTTTATTTTGAGAGATACAGAGAAAGTGTGTGTGTGTGTGTGTGTGTGTGTGTGTGTGAGGTGGAGAGGGGCAGAGAGAGAGGGAAAGAGAGGATCCCAAGCAGGCTCCCCACTGTCAGCGCAGAGCCCGAGGCAGGGCTCCATCCCGCGAACTGTGAGATGGTGACCTGAGCCAAAATCAAGAGTACACGCTCAACTGACTGAGCCACCCAGGTGCCATTCCCAGCCATATTTATAACATTTTTTCCATATACAAAACGTGGTTAATCTTAGTACCTACATCGTAGGATTGTCTTGAGAGAAAACAGATAATGGATGTAGAATTCTTAATTCTATTCTTAACTCAGAGTAAGTACTTAATATTTATTAGGGATTATTTGTTTTACAGGTGCTAGTTGAACAAAAGAGGAAATAACAATTCATTAAATATGCTAATCTGTTCATCCCTGTTTACCACTGATGCTATAACAATGTACAACAGTCAGGGTGGCTTAAAGAAGAGACATTTATTTTTTTGCAATTCTGGAGGCTAGATGTCCAAGATCAAGGAGTCAGCAGGTTGGTTTCATTCTGAGGCCTCTCTCCAGGGCTGAGAGACGGCCATCTTCTGTCTTCACATGGTCTTCCTTCTGTGTGTGCCCTAATCTCCTCTTCGTCTAAGGAGGTCCTAAGGTCATAGGATAATAAGATCCTATAGGATCATAGGTCCATAGGTCATAGGATTAGGGCACACTTCAACGCACTCATTTAACCTTAATCACTTCTTTAAAGACCTTATCTTGAAATACAGTCACAGTCCTATGTAGTAGGAGTTAAGACTTCAACAGGTGAATTTCGAGGGGACACACTTCAGCCCATCACAATTCACAATAGACATCATACACATTATATATAATATGTAAGGAGCTTTGGCAGACGGTACAGCCGTTAACGGCTACGCACTCACCCTTCTTTTAAGAGCATATATCCTCATCCTCTGCAATTTGACTGTCAGCTCCAGGAGGTAGGATCTGCCTTCATGCTCCACTGCCGTCAGCTCGGCTGTGTGACTTGGTTTGGTCAGGGGTACGGGAGTGTGGCCGGCATACCCTACTCCCAAGCAGAAGCTTTAAGAGCCACTGATTGTCTTCACCTCTCTCTTGCTCTGTTCTGTCTGCCACAGAGACGGAATGTCTTAAACGAGGGCTGCTCTTTCACCCTACAGCCCAGAATGAGAAGGCTGACAGAGCAGAGCTGCCAAGATGATGAGCAGCCGCTAATGTGTAAATCCCGGTGCCAAGTAAATGTTTTTGTCTAAGTCGCTGGGATTTAGGGATTGCCTAGTACTGTACAGAAGGCGCCTAATGTGATAACTGACAATAATGATCTTTTAAAGAGCAAATGCATATAGACGCTTATTACGTTTCCTTGCAAAAGGCATAGAAACCCAATATGCCATCTATGAGGTCATTCTAATACAGCTAACCTGCAGAGGATAAACAGTTCCATGAGGACCCCACACCCCATTGGACAAACTGCTTTTCCCGTTTATGTGTAAGAACACGCTGGCCTCCCTCATGGTTAAATCTCCTCTCTTGAGACTAATGGGATTGCACCACTGCCTCGTTTGCAGCGCCTCCCTCTCCCCGTCCCAGAGAGAGGCCCTCCTCTGCTCTTAGAGAATTACAGTGGATGCCGAAAATTAGAACTGTCTGCCGTCACTCGGCGAACACCAGGAACCTTTGAACCAGTACAGCTTCACTCCAACCAGTATCAGCTCCACCAAAGCACATGCTCTAGGTTCACAGTGTATTTCAGTAACCGTACTTCAGCACCGTGAAGTCCCAGTTACTGAGGGAAGGTGACTATTGAGCTAGACCCTAAGGAGTCCGTAGGATTCGGGCAACTGGAAGAGGAGAAAGAAGAAGGACATTTAAGGCAAAGGTTCAACAACAGCATAAAGTACATTCCGGGAAGATTTGCAGCAGAGGGTGGTTGTAGCAATGGGTGCAGGAGTGGCTACAAATGGTATTGAAAATGTAGCCACAGGGGCGCCTGGATGGTTCAGTCCATTAAGCATCCGACTCCTGCTCAGGCCATGATCTCACAGTTCTCAAGTTCAAGCCCCACGTCGGGCTCTGTGCTGACAGCTCAGGGCCTGGAGCTGCTTCGGTTCTGCGTCTCCCTCTCTCTCTGCCCCTCCCCTGCCTGCGCGCTCTCTCTCTCTCTCTCTTTCGAGAATAAACATTATATATATAAACATTACATATATATATACATATATATATAAGAAAATGTAGCCAAAGAGCTATCCCTGACAGCCACTGTCAGTGGTTCTAAACCTGGGCACAACTCAAAACCCAATAGGCAACACTTTAGATTTTATGCATCACAAATGTATGCATTCATATCTGAGTTATGTTTAATAAATATGTAATATTGCATAGCAGTTCGACTTCTAGAATGACAGTCGTGGAATATCACAATACATGCAAGATGCTTGGCAAAATACCTGAGTCAAAGGAAAAGCTCCAGAAAGAGTACTCGCTGCCAAGCTTACTGCTACACCGTTGTTCAGAAATGAACATTTAGTCATCTGCCTCTATGAGACTTGACAATCTGTATCCCTTGGTTTCTGACATCCCCAAACCGCTTCATATCTGTCCTAAAATGTGTGCAAGACAGAGCCAAAGAGAGGCCCCCGATCATGTCACAGGACAGTCAGTGACATACGTAGCTTGAGCAAAGGGGCCCCAGCCACGCCCATCACTTCGTGTCTCAGCCAAAACAGGGCTAAGCTCCAGCAGCTCCAAAGCAGCTGTGGGCCTCACGTCAGCTGTGAACAACAGACACGGGCTCAGGGCAGGGAAGAACCGGAAACACCTGGCAACAGCCCTTCGGGAAGCGACCTGGGGAATCATTCCTCTTGGTCACTGTCAAGGCTTCGGGGCAGCCTAAGCTGAAAACCGTGATTCCATAGTAGAAGGTAACATTTTCTCCATGAGACTGTTACTTTCCCTTTCTTGACTCAATCGCGGGCTTTATTATTTTGGGACTTAGGAGCTGAAATTTCTGCCTTCCTTGAACAAACCCTGTGGTTAGGTCGTGGTTCTTTTGTACTTATGCTGATGGGTAGTTTTGAAGAAAGGAGGGGGAAAGAAGGAAAAGAAAATGATGAGGATAAAACCACCAGCTGGCCTTTTTTTCCCCTCTCCATAAATATTGTCTAGTTTAGTTTTAGATAAAAAAGCATTCAATCAATGGATCTTTAAAACACTATTACTGTACTGTGAGAACATTGAGGGAGTGTTGTCATGGGAATGGGAAGTAATGCCATCCAGAATCATCTTTCCCATTTCCCACAAAAAGTAAACAGATGCGCACAGTCCTCGAAGAGACAGCAAATATTGATTTTTGTTTCTAGGGGCTCCCTCATTCTTTTCTCTTACATTTAACCAGAAAGGCTGCTTCTGTTATTAATCAAATGATCTTATACACTGAGCTGCTCTATGATATGTTGTATCATCCTGAATGTAATACCTGCTTTTCATTACTGATGGGATGAGTGTCCTCCTTAAATATCACATTTTTATTTGGTGATATTGATTATTCTACACAATGTTTTAATTAAAAGAATTACTCAAATCAACTCCTTCTCTATTTCTCTCTTCTCTCTCTGTCTCCTGTCTGTGTCCCCTATTTCCTTCTCTACTTCTGTCTTTCATCATTTGTTTATTCAGTCACTCATTCAATCTACATTTATTAGCACTGAAAGGAGCATAAGAGGTAAAGAGTGAGGTAGACTTGGAAATAATCATAATTCAGAAAGCCCCTCAGTCTGAATGATCAAATTTCTCAGAACACCCCAGAAAGAAAAGTTTATAGAAACTTTCACACTGAGAATCTAAGCCAGGTGAATGCCTGAAGTCACATGTAATTCTGTTAAAGCCTATGTGTTTATTTTAATTGCTCACAAGGACCACAATAAAACGTCCACTGCTTTTCCTGCTTTCAGGCTCCAAGTTCATGACTCCCTCTGACTGGGTTCCACTGAGTTTCCAGAGATACACAGTGGCTGGAATATTGATGCAGAGGATTTAAAAAATGATCTTAATACCTGGTTGATTTGGTTTTGGTTGTCAGGCAAAGGAATTCATATACTCCCCTGCCCAAATTGTAGGGTCCAGGGTAACCCTGAAGTTTTGACACCTGGGGCATTTTCTTGTTCATCACGGAAACCAAGATGGGAGACTTTGGTGCAGAGAGCATCCCAGAGTCTGTCAGAAGTGTTCCCTGGACTGTGTATTTGCCCCACGCTGCTCCCCGTCATGCTGCATGGAAGGAGATATGGAATGACTTAAATATGCTTCTTCTGAAGACATGAAGAGACAGGAGTCCCCAGACTGGAGTAGAGCTCTTTGATTAAAAAAAAATAAAAAGGCAAAAACACCTGCTGAGTAGGGTAAAAGAGGTCTGCCATTTGGTGGATCTCCAGTTATATCCACGTGGGTGTACATCTAGTTACAAGCACTGCTCTGTGTGTATGTTCCATCAAAGACAACTATCATCTCAGTCACTGGCTCTTATGGAAACAGCTGCTTTAACTTAGCACAATGCCATGACAAACCCCTTGGGATAGCAGCCGAGATGGTCACTGAGTACACTGGTTAGGAAAGAAATGAGGAAGGAAGGAAGGAAGGAAGGAAGGGAGGGAGGAAGGAAGGAAGGGAGGGAGGGAGGGAGGAAGGAAGGGACGGAGGGAGAGAAAAAGAGTGTTCCCCTGCTCTCAATTAGAAAAGGACAGGAATACAAGAACCAGAGAGAGGAGAAAAGGAAGGAGGTGCAGTTGCTGAAGGAGATGCCAAGCAATGTGGGGCAGTTTCCAAGAGACTCTTAAATTGTCCTGTTCAATCTTGGGATGTGTTCTCTGCCATCTGTCAAGTCCTTCTGCCCGCCCCCAATTGCAGTAAAGACCTTGAATAGTTTGTTTGTGGAAATAATGGAAAGGTGCAGAGAATGATTCAGGAGTGTCTGAAAGCCCTGGCTGGGGGAGACTATGGGAATTGGTACCCCTTTAGGAATTCACAGGACACAGGTAATGAAGACAAAATGCTGGACATGGAAGAAAAAAACCCTACAGAACAAGAGACACATATATTGGGATTACCCAACCCTGGAACTCATGGCTGGGGAGTGATTGCTAATGGAGGATTATAAAAAAATTAAATTAAATTAATAAACTTTTGGATTTAGAGACAGAATGACTGAGTTGAGTAAAAGGGAATTCACCCTACGTACATTTGCCCAATATATCCCATGAATGATGACTAGAGCAGACAGTTCTTGCCGGACAAACTTCACTTCCAGTTCCTTAACAAAACATTCTTGCTGTGGGGCAAGTACAATGTCTTTAAGGAGGCTATGGTTGGAAGAGCCCCCACACCCTTCAAAGATCTTCCCTATGTGGTTCTCTCTGAGCTCTCTCCTGCCCTAACGGGGTTCGGCATTGGGCCGCTTGGAGTGTCAGCCAGGTAAGATAAGAATGAGAATTCTGCTTTCAGGTAGGGTCATGAAGCATTTAAGGGCCTAAAGCAAGTCCAGTATGACCAGAGAGTGGCCCAGGAGGCAAATCCATAATTAGTACTAGTTACAGCCAGTAAAAAACAAAAAACAAAAAAAACCCCACAAAAACAAAAAAACAAAAAAACAAAAAAAAGACAAGTCCAGGTGTCAAAGAGTATGAACTGAGTCAAGTCAGGAAAGCAAGCTTGACTGGAAGTAAGAAGTGCACCAAATGAGAGAGATTTCAGAGATAGGGCAGAGGGGATTGTCTCCCACAAGCTGCTAGGGCCCTGGCTTGCCGGTCCTTGCCATCAGCCACGTGGTTTGGGTTCTGGATGAGCTGGTATCAACTTAAATGTATAGGTTCAGGACAAAGCATCTTGAGGAAACAGCCCAGAGAATTAAACGGGGGGCTGCATCTTCATGGGCATGACGGAAACTAATACTACTCAAGCGTTCTTGCTAATTCACCAAATCCATGACCTAGGCTTTTGGTACAGTAGAAAGAATATCACCTAGAAAATAAAGAAAAACGGTTGATTCCCAACTCCTCTGACAAGATACTAGCTTTTTTATTACATTCAAGAGACCCATTTTTATGTTCTGAGCCTGTAAACGTTAAGATTAAAAAAAATACCTACCTTTCTAGACCATTCGTGAGGATCCAATAAATATATCCATGAAAGAAGATTATGCAGTGTTCAGTAAATACCAGTTTAAATCTGTTCCTCCCTCCCTTCCTCTTCCCTCCCTGTCTCCCTGTCTCCCCCTGTTCCTCCTGTTTACCCTTCCCAGTAGATACCCGTAGAAGCATCACTGCCTGAGCATCAAACCCACCGAGACTGCCAGTTCAGTCCTATTTTCCAGCACTCATGTAGACCTTGCCACAGTGACCTTCAAGTGCATTAATCTGCTGGCTTCCGCCCACACCAGCTCAGTGAGGGTGATGCTCTGTGCCCACATGGACGTAAGCAGAGGGTGATTGTAACCCTGAGTCAGGGTCCCTCAGGGAAGAGGAGCAGAAACCTCAGCAAACTCAAAGCATGTGTTTTCTGTCAGGAGAGCACGAGGGGAACCATGCGTCCAGTGTTTCCATGTCAGACGGGGGGCGCCTTGCTGAGAGCACCCACCCATCGCTGCTCAAGCCTCCCTGAAGGTAGCTCATTCCCCTGGGCCCTGTGGCGAATCCATGTCAATAGTCCAGAGGATGTGGACTTGGTAACATCTTCTAAAAAGAGGTTATACACAGAGTTATAAAACAGGGTTCAAGACCATATTGCTACTCACATGACCAAAAGCATGCGGTATTTCTTTTGTGAGGAGAAGGGAAGGACAGCTTCAGTCCAGGGAAGAGTTTTGGAGGCATTTGCAGGAGGTAGCTGAGACCAGGCAACAGGACGAGATCACTCAGGGAGGGGGTGGAAAGCAGTATTTTAGGAGCAAAGAAAAACGACATTGAAAGGCTACTCAGAGTAACTGGAATATACCAGAATAAACTAGTATCTTCAAACAACCGAGGCTAAGAAGTTCAAGAAATTATGAAGGTAGGGGGCTAAGAGTACAGCTTAACATACACGTTGAATAAGACAGAGAAGCATTTCAATGGTTTTCTCTTTCTCCTAGGATAAGTTCTCAAATACCTCACTTTGCCCAAATGCCTTTCAGCCTCATCTCATACCATTCTCTCATTTTCCTACCTCCATCTCTCTTTTCCAGGCCCTAATGGAGGCTTTAATGGAGCTTTCTTTTAGTTCCTGTAATGAACCATGTTCCCTTGTACCACCGGGCCTTTGTACATGCTGTTCCTCTTCCCCTAAAGTACACTTTAATTGGTCCTTGCAATCTCAGATAAACCATCATTTCCTCTGTGAAGCCTTTCCTGACAGACCCAGGTCAAGTCAAGTTCCTTAATTATATGCTATAATAAAATCATAATTATTTCTATCCTAGAACTAATCTCAATTTATAATTTTTCATTCACTTGTGTTATTTGATAAAAATATTTCACCCACTAGATTGTAAACTTTTTGAGTGTGAGACTCAAGGAATTCTTAGTACAGCCCTCAGGATTTTAACCAAACAGCAGTTATTGCCAGTCATAATCATGTCTAATGTGGACAGAGACTTTATGTGTTCTCTGCCCATTAATATATGCCTAAGTAACCCCATCAAAATCACTGTGGTGTTTCACCATGATTCGTCACTCGAGATATACCCTGGCACATGTCAAGCCTATGAAGTTGCTGGTTGGGTTGATATAAGATAAGCCAGTAGGTAGATTTTCTAGCCCTTAATCTTTGGAAGGGCTACAGACTCCTTTAAGAATCCAGTAAAAGCTATGGATATTGAAATGGGTTGAATTGCATCTCCTCCAAAAAGATATGTAGGAATCGTAACCTCTGGTACCTGTGAATGCGATCTTGTTTAGAAATAGGGCCTTTGCAGATGATCAAGGTTAAGATGAGGCCATTATGCTTGGCCCCAATCTAATATAACTGATGTCCTTAGTATAAAGGGGAAGTCTACACACATACAGAGACAGACACATACAGGGAGAAACGGTGTGAAGACACAGCGAAAGTACCATCTGTAAGTGTACCTGAGGACCCCAGAATCTAGGGGAGAGGCTTCCAGCCACCCAGAACTACAAGACAATAAATTTCTGTTGTTTAAGTCACTGAGTTTGTGGTCCTTTGTTAAGGCAGCCCCAGGAAACTAATACCGATCCCCTATATTACACAACTCGGCATGTAGTTTTGGGGTGTTCACAGACTCACTAAAACCTGGGTTAATAATTCCTGCCCAGATGTTATAATATTCCTGTACCCAAATCCCCTGGGATAAGGACAAAGAAAGAAGAGAAGAAAATTGGCATCAGTAACTGCTGGCTACGTGTTTGACCTTAGCTAGACACTTGGCATTTGTTTCTCATTGAACCCTTATAAGCACTCCACATAGTAGATGTTAGTATGCTCATCTCAGACGGGAGGAAATCGAGACCCTGAGAGATTTAACATCATGCACGAGTTCACACATCGAGAGAGCAGTTGTGCTGGGAATATGGCCTGAGTTCATTTACCCTGAAACCAAGGCTTTTTCCATTCTTACCCTGCCTCCGAGCATGAGTGATATGTGAGATCCAAAGCACATGATGTGTGGTTTCCGGGGTTATGAAGCTACAGAGAGACCAGGGTTATACATGTGTCAGTGGCTTCGAGGGAAACAGGAGAATAGCTTTTAAAAAAAAATTAAAGAAAGGCTAGTCGTTTCTACTGTTTTCCTTTCGTTGTTTGCCACTATAATTTCTTTTGAAATAAGGATTTTGGTGTAGAAGGACTTTTGCTCTTGCTAGGCAGAGATAGAGACAACAAAGGATTAATTAAGTCATACTGATGATAATTATCAAAGGAAGTTTAGGATTTTTATGGATGGGACAGTAGTGTGGATGAGACAGCAAAGAAAGTCAATCTCTCATTCATCAAAAAACTTATTGATCACCCACTCACTGGCTGACTCCGTGCTCTTCAAAGTCTGGCCACATAAAGCCTTCAATCTAGAGGGAAAAACCAAGTTACATCAGTCAATACAATAAAGTTAAATGTTGTATCATAAGCAAAAAAGAGTGTACTATATAGCAAATAGTGAGGTAACTAACTGCTTCTAGTTGGGTAGAAAACTGGATCTGAGTTTATCCCAAAGTCTGAGTAGTGAGTACCCTGGCACAGGAGATGAGAGAGGGGTGATTCCAGGCATGAGAAACACATGCAAAGGTCCTGGAGCAACAGAGAATATAATACATTTGAAGACCTGAACACAATTCATCACAACCTGAGTGTGGAATGGGAAGCGCCAAAAAGTAGACAGTGGACAGGGTTGCAGAAGCTAGACCCCGAAGGTCCCTGAAAGCAGCTGTGTGATGGAGCTGTCTCTCGTTTCCTCCAGAACTCAAGAGCAGTGGGAAGCCATTACAGATTGGCAACAGAGGCGGGGGTCCTAGAGAGAGGGCTACTGGCTATGGAATCCAGCCAGTCACTTAGTCTCTCTGGGTCTCAGTTGCCTCACCCTCAGAGATGATAAGGGCCATGGTAGAGACTAAATGACTCATTCCATGCAGTCCTCTGAGAATGGTGCTCTAGGCAGCATCGGCTCCTGTGTTATAACAGGAGTACAGGCGAGACCTGGGCCCGTGGTACTGGCAGGTGCGGTTTTCCAAACACAATGCCTTTCATTGCACCTGTCTCCTGATCACTGCTCCCTGGTGGCAGTGCCGCAGTGGCGCTGGCCCACAGCGCTGCTGGATCACACACGAGTTTCCAACAGGCGTGACCTATTGGTCAGAGAGTGAGGCGTTTCCTTCTACCATCCTCACACACACTGTGTCAGCTTGGTGCTCACCAAGGCTAATGTCATTTGGGGTTGTGGGGTGGTGGAGCCCCACTGTCTGAACGCATATGAATCTTTATGCCATAATTCTTCTCTGTTTTGCAGCTTTTTAAAAAAAAAAAATGTTTACTGATCTTTGAGACAGAGAGCACAAGTTGGGGAGGGGCAGATGAGGGAGGGGATGAAGAATCCAAAGCAGGCTCTGCTCTGACAGCAACGAGACTGATGTGGGGCTTTGGACTCCACGAACTGCAAGATCATGACCTGAGCCAAAGTTGGATGAAGGCTCAACCGACTGAGCCACCCAGGTGCCCCTGTTTTGCAGCTTTGAAAAAAAGCTTAAAAGGTTTGGGGTTTTGCTTCATTGAGGCCTGAAGGAGGTAACACTTAAAATCATCACCCTGCCTCACTTGTCATATAAAAAGTTCAGAAAATTCAGTTTAGTTATGGGCTTCCCTCCTGTCTCCTTCAGGTGCAGTTTTAGAGCCAAAATATGTGTGGGTGTGAGTGACAGTTCTTTCAGTGCCGTGGGACCTGAGGGTTAAGGTCACATGTATGCTGTCCCCAACTCCACACCAAGCATCTGAGGATGGGGATGGAACCCAGAGATGTCTGGGAACTAGATAAAGCAGACTCTCCTTGTTCTGAAGATTTCTTTTCATTAAAGACAGAATCTCATACGTGCTGAGCACGTGCACAGCCCTACTGTAGCTGTTCACCCAGACATTATCCTTTACTCCGATAAACCAGTCAAGTAATTATTAGGAGTCTCATTTTTATGGCTATGGAAAATGTGGCCCAAGGAGGTCTATAGATTGGACCAGAATCTCACATGGGTGGTTTGACTTAAAAGCCCGCAGGTTTCCTGTCCCTCGTTGTAGTTCAGTGTCGTTGGGCCCGAAGCTCTACACAGGACTTAGAGCCTGACCTGTATGAATCCAAGCTGTTTCACTTCCTGGCTCTGTGGCTTTGACCCAGCCACTTACTCTTTCTGTACTTCCAATTCCTTAACTATAAAATAGATAATAAAAATATACATCTAATAGGACTGTTATGAGGTAAGTGAATTAGGACTTGTAAAATTCTTAGGACAGTGCCTAATGATTAGTAAATGCCATAAGCAAGTTGGCCATTACTATTATTATAACTAGAAAGAGCAGCTTCATCAGGGGAAAGTAGGACATTCCCCAACATCTCTGGGATAAAAGTAAATACATATATAACCAAATAAACACATTTTTTAAAAGACAAAGAATATTCAATACTCAACCACAAAATCTCATTCCAAGAAATCTTCCCAAAAAAAAAAGACAAAAGAGAAGAACCTTCCAAGGCAGATACATGAGAACTGTTGGTTTTTAAAAATTGTTTTCCAGTAAAAACTAATTCCGTTATATGCATCTCTTACACCCCATCCCGTTTCCCCCACAGCTTCACTAAGGATAGGGATGAACTGAATAATACTATCTCTGTATCTCTGTCCCATGATTATCTACCATTATTATTGGCACCCTGAAGCAGAGCACATCCAGAGAATTCTAAAGAAACTTCACACTCATTAAAATCTTCAACCTCAAAGTTTATTCAGCTTATCCTCAGCTCCAACTGGGATGATAGAAAGGATGGGGATTTCAGTGACATTCCTTGATGGGGCTAAGCACTAAATCCTAAATTGTAGCTGTGGTTATGGGCCCAGAACCCCCTAGAGGCTCTTTCTTCTCCAAGTTTGTTGTTTTGTAAGTTTAGTTCAATTAGCAAATCTACATTGATCTTTTGTGCAAATAACTACAGTGAATGTAAGGAAAGTTTAAAACAGGGACTGCATTTGAGGAAAATGGAGTCTAGGAGGGAATCCATGAACCAGTCTCACATTAAAAGTAGGAAATGACTGTCAGAGTCTGGCTGGGTGAGGTACTAGAGCCAAAATATTTGGTATTATTACCAAAGTGTCCCTTAGACACTGGAGGAAATGTGATTAAAAGCCTTTCAACATAATTTTATTTTTTTAATTGAGATACAATTGATATGTAACATATTAGTTTCAGGTGTCTAACGTAAGGGTTCGATATTTGTACCTGTTGCAAAGTGGTCACCCCATGTAGTTAACATCCATTTTTTTCTTGTGAGGAGAACTTCTGAAATTTACCTCTTTTTGCAACTTTCAGTTAGGTGGTTAATACCTTTTGACCACCTTCACATATTTCCCGCCGCCAGCCCCCACCTCTGAAAACCACAAACCTGATCTCTGTATCTATGAGTTAGGGTTTTGGGGGGTGGGAGGGATTCCACATATAAGTGAGGTTATATGATATTTGTCTTTCTTTATCTCACTTATTTCACTTAGCTCAGAGTTTGCCCAAGGTGTCACAAGTGGTAAGATTTTCTTCTTTTTTATGGCTGAATAATAGTCCATTGTATACATCTAGCACATCTTTACCCACTCATCCATCGTTGGACACTTTAGTTGCTTTTATGTCTTAGCTATTATAACTAACACTGTGATGAACATGGGGGTGTGTATATCTTTTCAAATTAGTGTTTTCTTTCCTTTGGATTAATACCCAAAAGTAGAATTGCTGATAATATGGTAATTCTATATTCAGATTTTTGAGGAACTTCCATACTATTTTCTATAGTGATTGCACCAATTTACATCCCCACCAACAGTACACAAAGGTTCCCTTTTTCTCCACACCCTCGCCAATACTTATTATTTTTTGTCTTTTCGATAATAGTCATTCTAACAGGTATGAGGTGATATCGCAGTGTGGTTTTGATTTGCATTTCTCTGGTGACTATCGATGTTGAGTACCTTTTCATGTACCTGCTGACCATCTGTAGGTATTCCTTTGAAAAATGTCTATTCAGAACCTCTACCTGTTTTTTAGGTTATTTGTTTTTTACTATTAAATTGTTTGAGTTCTTTATATATTTCAGATATAAACCTCTTAGCAGATACATGGTTTGCAAATATTTCTACCCATTCAGTTTAGTTTCCACTTTATTTTGTTGATGGTTCCCTTTGTGGTGTGGAAGCTTTGTAGCTTGATATAGTGCCACTTGTTTATTTTCACTCTTGTTGCCTTTGCTTTTGGTGTCATATCCAAAAAATCATTGCCAACACCAATATCAAGGAGCTTACCGTGTATATTTTCTTCTAGGATATTCATGGTTTCAGGTCTTGCATTCAAGTGTTAGTCCTTTTTGAGTTAATTTTTGTGCATGGTATAAGAAAGTTGTCCTGGAGCTCCTGGGTGGCTTAGTCGGTTGGGTGTCTGACTTTCGCTTAGGTCATGATCTCGCGGTTCGTGGGTTCGAGCCCCGCGTCGGGCTCTGTGCTGACTGCCGGCTCAGAGCCTGGAGCCTGTTTCAATCTGTGACTCCCTCTCTCTCTGACCCTCCCCTGCTCATGCTGTCTCTCTCTCTCTCCTAGAAATAAATAAAACATTTAAAAAAAAAAAAAAAGAAAGTTGTCCAGCTTCATTCTTTTGCATGTGGCTGTTCAGTTTTCCCAACATTGTTTATCAAAGAGACTATGCTTTCCTTATTGTATATTCTCAACTCTTTTGTCATAAAGTAATTAACTATTTATGCATGGGTTTACTTCTGGGCTATCTATTCTGTTCCATCAATCCATGCGTCTGTTTTTATGTCAATACTTTACTGATTTGTTTGAAATCAGAAAGTGTGATGCCTCCAGCTGTGACCTTCTTTCTCAAGATTGCTTTGGCTAGTGGGGCTTTCTATGATTCTATACAAATTTGGGGGATTTTTTTCTATTTCCATAAAAAATGCTTTTTAAATTTGATAGCAATTACATTGAATCTATTGATGGATTTGTGTAGTTTGGACATTTAGACAGTATTAATTCTTCTAGTCCACGAGCTTGGAACATCTTTCCATTTTTCTGTGTCTTCAGTTTCTATCATCAGTGTCTTATAGTTTTCAGTGTATGGGTCTTTCACCATTATTTTATTTTTTTAACTGTCAAATAACTACTTTTCTTGCTCACCAGTAGTTTTTCAACAGCAACAGCATCAGCTGGGAGCTTAGAAATGCAAATTCTCTGACCTGACCCCAAGTCTATCAAATCAGAAACATGGGGGTGGGATCAGCCATCTGATCCATCAACTCTTCCAGTGATTTCAATTCATGCTGCAATTTGGGAACCACTGCTCTAGGATTTTTACTTTATTTCTCCACTCGAAGTTGGCCAAAGGCCTGTGGAGGACACAGGGGTTTTGCCTGAATATGGACATTTTGAAGAAAAAGGGGTCTAAAGATCCCATGGCCAGGAAACAGAAGACTCCAACATTTTAATAGCCCAACAGGTTGAATTAACACTTTATGGTAAAAGATAGAAAACTGATGCATAGAAGATTGCCTCAACTGTCAAATATTAATCAAGGGAGTGCCAATGTTTTCTTTAAAAAAAAAAATGTGGAGCCGACTCTAAGAAATGGCTAAATGATTCATTAAAACTTTAAAGTTCTATAGCAAACAGCCAGACTGCAGGGAGTTATCTTGAAATAAGTTTAAAATTGGTGATATTAAATGCTCATCTCAACAATTTGGGGATGGGAGTGGAGGAGATGGCGGCATAAGAAATTTTTTAAGGCTGTTGAGTTCATATCACCAAGACCCTTTCCAGAAATGTGCCAAAGTACAGGTCAGCAGCTGTGTTTCAGAGTCCTTAATGTCATCATCCACTCTTTATGTCACTGAGAATTACAGACTGGTTTTTTAAAGTTTTATTTATTTTGAAAGGAGAGAGAGAGAGAGAGAGAGAGAGAGAGGGAAAGAGTTTTAAGAGCAGGGGAGGGGCAGAGTGAGAGGCAGAGTGAATTCTAAACAGGCTCCGCGCTATCAGTACTGAGCTGGACGTGGGGCTCCAATTCACAAGAGAAGAGATGACAACCTGAGCCAAAACCAAGAGCCAGTCACTTAATCGACTGAGCCACTCAGGGACTTTTTAATATTCATAAATCAAAGAAGGTGAAAATGTCATGATAATGTTGTTTACCTTGCATGTCTTTGATCACTACTGAAGTAGGACACCACTTATTGGTCATTTATCTTTCTTCCTTTGTAAATTGTGTATTTGTGCCCTTCACTTATTTTCTAATGGCTATAAATATTTTTATATGATATGTAAAATGTTGTATTATATAGAAAATACATTGTAAAATATCTTTCTCCATCTGTCAATTATCTTTTCATCTTTATATTACATACATGATATATGTAGGTTTTTGTACCTATACATATATATATCACATATATAATTATTATGTGATATTATATATATACACACATACATATATATGTGTGTCAGTTCATTTCCTCCAAGGTATTTTTGTTTGCTTAAACTTTTCAATCCAAGAAATGTTTCCCTACCTAATGTCTTGGTAGCCTTCAAAAATTCTAAGGTGGTTTCACACGGTTTTTACATCCATCTGTTTAATGCACTACAATTTATCTCCGTGCACAGTATGGACAAAACTAGAAGTGGGTTTTGTTTCTAAAGGCAACACACGATTTTCCCAGTAGTTTTTTGGTAAGAGAACCCATCCCTTACATGGGTTTATGATGCTTCATTACAAAATGGTACATTTGTGTGTCTGTTTTAACACTTATCGCACTCAATGATTTATCTATGAATTCCAGAGTCTATCCAACTTTTTATTTAACACCTCATTTTATAACTAACATCTCATCGGGAGAGCCCACAACTGCTCTCTCTTCCTCTCTAGTCCCAATTGTTTATTTTACTAGATAAACATTAAGATTACTTTGTCAAATCTCAAAGAAAACCCTTTTGGGATTGGAATTGAATTAGAATCTCTGTAGTAGGTGGGAAAATATAGTTCTATAGACTAGTAGGTAAATTCAAAAAGTGATTTAAAAAACATTATATCCTGCTGGATGTTTATGAAGCTTATGAATTTATTTTTTTTAGCATGGAGACTCCACAAACTTCTTATAAAGGTTATTTTCAAGGAGCCTTTGATGTTCTGGTGCTGGTGTGAATATAACAACTTTTACCTTTATTTTATTTCTGATTGTCCGGTATTTTAAAAAGTTGATTTTACAAATATTTACCATCTGCATTTCTTCTATTGAAATAGATCTTCAATTGGGTAGCCAGCGGCCGGTTTCCCAGGGGGCAGACACATTCCCGGTTCACAAACGATGTGGGCTGGGGAAGGCCGGGCCTCCATTCCGAAGACGTGTGTGCCCTATACAACACTCGTCTCTTCAGAGTCCTCGTTATTACATGACAGGGAGGAGAGTCATATATACTCTGTCATATACACGGGAGAGTGCTAGGGCCATGCTTAGTCTTTAACTTATTTCTCACAGAGCTGGAGGCTGGGAAGTCCAAGAGCAAGGCACCAGCAGACAGAGTGTCTATTGAGGCCCATTTTCCGGGTCATGGACGGCCGTCTTCTCACTGTGCCCTCACGTGGTGGAAGGCGCAAGGGAGCTCTCACAGGCCTCTTTTTTTTTTCCTTAAGTTTATTTTTTGATTTGTTTTGAGAGGGAGAGAGAGCGTGAGCATGGGGGAGGGGCGGAGAGAAAGGGAGAGAGAATCCCAAGCAGACTCCGCTGTCAGCACTGAGCCCCACGTGGGGTTCAAACCCATTAACCGTGAGATCCTGCCCTGAGCCAAAGTCAAGGCCGACACTTAATCTCAGGCCTCTTTTGTGAGAGCATGAATCCCATTCATCTAATTGTGTGCCCAGAACAACCTCCTAATATAATCACCTTGGAAGTGAGGGTATCAACGTGAATTGGGGGAGGAAACAAACATTCGATCGACAGCAGGCCAATTCTCCATTAGTAAAAGAAGGTGGGGCCCTGGGTGGCTCAGTCGGTTAAGCGTCGGACTTCAGCTCAGGTCATGATCTTGCGGTTTGTGGGTTCGAGCCCCGCGTCTGGCTCTGTGCTGCCAGCTTGGATCCTGGATCCTGCTTCAGATTCTGTGTCTCCTTTTTTCTCTGCCCCTCCTCTGCTGGCGCTCTCTCCCTCTCTCTCAAAAATAAATAAAACCATTAAAAAATTTTTTTCAAAAAAGTAAGTGGCTGGCTTCAAGTGCTGGTGGCTCTCTGAATTTTGTCGTCAGCACAATTCCATGTGAAAGAAGAAAAATTCAATTTGATATCCTATTATGCAGCATCACAGGCAGACATGGCCACGCATATATGTACATTATTTGTAACTAATCAGTGTTGCTTATAGTTCTAATTGTACACACACACACACACACACACACACACTCTTCCAGACACTAGACTGAGGAAAGATTTTCTCTTTCTTTCTTTATCTAGTTCTCCGAACCTGAAGTACATTGAATCATAACTAACACTTGACTAGAATTTCCTTGATTCCTTCTTCCTCCTCACCTTCCACGTCTAATCCATGAACACATCCCACTGGCTCTACTTCCAAACACACCCTGACTCTGGTCCCTTCTCCCCAGCCCACCACTGCCACCCCCGTGCAAGCCGCCTCCATCCCTCCCCTGGGCAACCTCGACAGCCTCCGAAGCTCTTGCTTTCNTTTCCCTGATGAGGAGGGATGCTGAGCATCGTTTCATGTGTTTGTTGGCCATCTGGATAGAAGGACCTTTTTTAAAAATACAGGTCAGGGGGCCTGGGTGGCTCAGTCAGTTAAGTGTCCAACTTCAGCTCAGGTCATGATCTCACAGTTTGTGTGTTTGAGCCCCACATTGGGCCCTGTGCTGACAGCTCAGAGCCTGGAGCCTGCTATGGATTCTGTATCTCACTCTCTGACCCTCCCCTGCTCATCCTGTCTCTCTCTCAGAAATAAATAAAAAAGAAAACATTAAAATCAGGTCAGATTTTGCAAGTCTCTGCTGCACACCTTCCATCATTATTCCAAAGCTCCCCATTGTCCTTGGAATAAAGTCCACACTCCTTGGGTGGCTCAGTCAGTTAAGCATCCGACTTGTGGCTCATGTCATGATCTCACAGTTCATGAGATGGAGCCCCATTTCAGGCTCTGTGCTGACAGCCTGCTTGGGATTCTCTCTCTCCTTCTTTCTCTGGCCCCCCCCTTTCATCCTCTCTCTCTCTCTCTCTCTCTCTCTCTCCCTCCCCCTGTCTCCCTCTGTCTCTCTCTCTTTCTCTCTCTGTCTCTCATTTTCTCTCTCTCAAAATAAACAAATGAAAACTTCAAAGTCCACACTCCATGCTGTGGCCCCGAAGCATCTGGGATCTGGCCCTTGCCTGCCTCTTCCGCCCCGTCTAGGACCACTCTCTTTGAAGGGCTTGCCCACAAACTGCATCCACTTGAGCCTGTAGGTTTCCTCAAACAGGGTGAACTCCTTGCACACAGACCCTGGATCCTTCCATGGCCAGTTGCTTCTTGTTGTCAGATGTCTACTTAAAGGGCACTGTGTCAGAGGCCTGCCCTGGCCGTCTCCATTGGAAGTAGCTATTTATTCACTCTGCTCTCTCGTCACCTTCTTTTTGTTCTCAGTGTCGTCCTTGTCGCTCTCTGACCTGTGAATGGTCCGTCTGTGCCTGTCTGCCCACCCACCACCAGAATGAAGCTCCCTGAGGTAGGATGGTGCCTGTCTTGTCCCTCAGTGCATCCCGCTGCCTGGCAGGCAGTCTCATAGACGGGAGGGTCTCAGTAATGCTTAATGAGTGAAGGGGTTCCTGATCACCTGGACGGGTGATGGAGCTCAGGAAATAGCTGTTTCCCAGTAGGGGAGACACCTGCTACTTTCTGACCAATCAGGCCGGACCTTTGGCAGGAGTGATAATCATGGGTGGGAACACCTTTCTACCTTATTCATACTTGTTCTGTTGTTCTTCAAAGCCTAAGAAGGGAAATGGCCATGACTCTCGCTCAGCCTAGTGCTCGAATGGCTAGTTAGTGGTGATGCTTACACACCTTGGCAAATTCCAGGTGGACACTTCTTGTTTCCAGTACTATTGCGACTTTATATTTTTTGTTTCTTTATTTGAGTGGACATTTGACCATGAAATTGGGAGAAAGAGAAGAAGGTGCCACCACAACCCAGCTGCCAATCAAACCGGAGGTGATAGTGACATAGTTTTATATTCAGCCCATGTTCAAAACTGGTGGTAAAGAATTGTGTTTTCATGTATTCATATTAGCCTTTTCTTCATTTAATAAATGTGACTCTTATAAGTAACATGCTAATTGCATACACCTGCCAGATAAAATAATGATTGAAAATTGTTATCAGTTATCTTCCCAAGTCAAAGGCATTTGAAGTGAACCTCAGTCTTCTCATTTATGAGATGGGACTAATAATAATAATGGTAGTAAATAGTATCTAGCTTAAAGGTTGTTATAGAGATTAAATGAGAGAATCAGCATAAAACTCTGACTGGAGACCCTGACAAAAATTAAGTGCTGGTTAATGTTCTCTAAGATTGAGGTTAATATTATTTTGATTTTCTGAATCCTTAATCCAGTGTATGCAAAATGGAAAGAACCATGGGAACCGTAAATATGAAGAGAAAGTCACTGTTATTTTACAAACTAAGGTTATCTTATCCCCAATTGTTCCTGAGCATGGCTAGGGAGAAGCACGCAATTCTGCCTGTGGGTATCTAACAATGGAGAATAGACATGTATCTCAGAGAGCAGGCCGGTTAATGGGGCAAGGTGGGCGCAGAGAGGGCACCAACTCCGTGGGTCACCACAGACCACATCTAATCCTTTCACGACTTACAAGGTCACAAAAGTTTGATTTTGTTGATTCACGGAGGATTGGTCAGACTCTCAGGGGAAAGACAACAAAGGTGGGAAGTGTCTGACATTCTGGGTGCCTATTACTCGCAAAGCTGTCTGTTACACACTTTATAAATGGGATTTCGTTTAATCCTAACAAAACCCTTTAAAGAAGTAAGTAGACAAAACTTAGGCTCATGGGGGAGTTTCAGTAACTCGTCCCAGGTAACAGGTGACCTGATCAGCATTTGAACACAGGTATGGATGATTTCAAGCACTCGTCCTTTCTATTATACCACACAGCCTTCCTCAGAAGCTAAAATACCCTAACAAACTTAACTGCGACAAGAGGCTGGTATATACGCTAGAACAATGCAGTATTTTACAATGGTGTTTTCAGCCATTCCAGCGAGTGGAATACTCAAACCTGCCACTTAGGACATTCACTTGTGATGACAGATTTCTCAAGAAGGAAATTTCCAACCAGAAACGAATCCACCAAATCTGTAAGAATATTCCAGACCACAGAGTGTACTGAATTCTGCCTGACCCATACACCTGCCCAAATCTTCCTCTCGGTTTTTAGGGTTCTTCTTCATGCACGTTGGCTAAGGCTCTGACCCGCCAAGGTCTAGGCAAGGTAGCAGTAGGCATTGAGGCCAATACTTTCTTCCCAAGTCCTTGCTCCTTTTCTCTGGGGCCAGTTGGTGTGCTCTGTGGCCCTTTTTGCTCAACTAGGAATACTAGGATTTACGTGAGCTGCGGTTCCTAATAGAGTGGACAGACGTCATCATTTAGTTGGCTCTGGGCTGAAGCTCCTTTGGCTTCTACTTCCTCCAGTTGGTCCGGTCTACTTCACTAGAGTTCTGCAGAGGTACTTGAAGGCCAAAGCCTCAGCTCAATAATGGTGATGATTCCCTGGGCCCTGTCTTCTGAGCTCACGCCTCTGTGGATCCTTGACAGAAAGAGGGAAGTAAAACCTGGGTATTCTTGGATCCTGGCCAACATAATAACACATACCTTTAATCTTATATTTGTCCCCAACATTCTCCACATATCTGCCAGATCCCGCCATTTTCTCTCCTGGACGCGGTTCGGTGAACACTGCCAAATCCTTGGTCTTCGATTTCTTAGCTAAACTCCATGTAAATCAACTTCTTTCTTCTAAAACATTTTGTCTGAAAACAAAGGGATGACATTCCAGTGCATCAACCCCATTCTAGCAGCACCTGGTTGGGACTGCATCCCAGTGGTGATCTTGCTTTAATTGAACTTTATGATTTCTCCAGCTTTTTAGCCCTGGGCATGCAGACCTTCTCCTTCTGTGGCTTGAATCTCTGAAGAGCTCATTTATCCTTTCATTATGAGTTGGTCTTATTCTTTCAATCACAGAATTTAACCTTATTTCCAAGTTGGGAGGTAACTAACTTTAGCCCATTTATGTCCGACTTCATTCAGTAAAAGTGTTACTTATACTTTTCCAGAGACATATGGGACTCATCTAAAGGAAGAATTTATTAACAAACTTATTTTTTAACAGACTGCTTGTACTGAATGATTATACATAGCAAGAATCTGGGAAAAACCTTGGGGCGCCTGGGTGGCTTAGTTGGTTAAGCGTCCGACTTTCACTTAGGTCATGATCTCGCGGTTCGTGGGTTCGGGCCCCGCGTCGGGCTCTGTGCTGACTGCCGGCTCAGAGCCTGGAGCCTGTTTCAGTCTGTGACTCCCTCTCTCTCTGACCCTCCCCTGCTCACGCTGTCTCTCTCTCTCTCTCCTAGAAAAAAAAAAAAAAAAAAAAAAAAAAGAATCTGGGATAAACTTTATCTCCATTCCAGGAGCATCTGCTGCAAAAACCATAATAAACTCTTTTATTATCCAAACTATATGAATTATCTGAATTGTTTCCCACTCTTCCTAACCCTTGACCCAGGAAATACAAAGTTTTCATACCTAAACTGGGAAGATAAGGGGTTTAAGGAAGAGTAAGATAGACCAGTGAGTTTTCAAAATCACGTGGTAACCCACTGTTATCCAGGAACTGTCTGCATAATAATATAGTTCCATAAAAGTTAAACTGAGAAGTGTCCCACAAGGTTCAATTACTACACATCTGAGCACACCAGAATACTGAACATTAGTTGTTCTTACTAGACAAAATAAAAATTATTTCACATTTACTGAACTGAAAAGCAGTATTCCCCAAAACAGTAGACGTTCTCCTTCAGGCTCTTTTCCTTCCTCATAAAATGGCAACATCTACTATTGGGTGCATAGATCCTAGGCATGTGAATACTTCTGAATTTCTGGTAGAAGGGGCCAGTGGTTCATAGTTCAAGGAAGAACTGTCACTATGGGAATGCTAACTTACAGGGGAGATATCTGAACTGAAAATCACTCAGGTGTTGCCAGTAATGGCTTGAGCTGTTCTCATATCTATTCAATATACATCAATAGCTCTGGATTGAGAATTGATGATGATACACCAAATGATGTCTCCTCCTCTTCCTTCTCTTTCTCTCCTTTCCCTCTCCTTCCCTTCCCCTTTCTCCTCCCCAATCTATCATTATTCTTCAGTTCTCTTTGCTATTTGGGACATACACCACATGTGCTAGAATATATAAGATTTCTAGAATCATGATATGTGATGATATCAAATAGGACACATAGGAGTATTGGGACCCTCCCAAAATCTTTGCAGTGCTATTGGTTACTTTTTGTGTAGTGTGAATCCTGGTGATAAGAACTTGTGTGTAGTTGCTGATTTGAGAGGAAATTATAAAAGTTGGTTAAGTGAAGGGAAGTTTAGCCAAAAAGAAACTTCACAAAAGCAGACAGCTTTGTTGAGCTTGAGACCTCACTTTGAGTTCATCCTCATTTCCATGATGCTAATGTATACCATAAATCAGTAAAGATTCCTGAGATTGTGCAAGCCAGACCAATCTATGTATTCACTTTATTATTATCCCCAAGCCCTTAAAAAGGCTAAAGCTGCTAAGAAAAAGTCGTTTAACACTTTAAAACCAAAAGGTTCTGCCAAAACAAAGAGCCTTGCTAAAAAGAGACAGAATTGCGACTGTTGATCACACATACCCATTGACCAATGTGATTACAGAGTGTTTCAGAAATAGCTTCTTTTTAATGTTTATTCATTTCTGAGAGAGAGTCAGAGCGTGAGCAGGGGAGGGGCAGAGAGAGAGGGAGACACAGAATCTGAAGCAGGCTCCAGGCTGTGAGTGGTCAACACAGAGCTAGACGTGGGGCTTGGACCATGAGATCATGACCTGAACCGAAGTCAGACGCTTAACCAACTCAGCCACCCAGGTGCCCCAGAAATAACTTGTATCTAAGTTTTTTTCTCATCAAAAGTGTTCAATACAACTTGATTTTTCCTGGTATTCTACATGTTCCAATGGACTTTGATGAGAAACTTGGCTTTGCTGGGATGTACTCACTCCATTAGGTAGGACAAATACAACATGACTCTAAGCAAAGGTACTGTTTCCACCACAAGGAGTGGAACAAAACCAAGAGGCCCTACATTGATAATAATATATATAACTCCCCACGTGTCTAACCCAAAATGCTACTGTTAATCAAATAGGTATGTGTATTTAGTTAACTGAAAACTTCAGTAGTTTAGGTTGGGGCCTCCTGGTTGGGAAACTAGTACGTGTTTTCTCAACCTGGAGAAAGGTTCTCAATCAAGGAGATTGAGAAGTTACTAAATAAAGTACTTCAGGTTCAAAAAATCATTTCATAAGATAACCCATTGACTTATTATTTGTACTTTTTGGATAATTTTCTTTATTGAAACTATAGAGCTCAGCTGAAAATTACAATGACAGCAGTCATATTTTAGTAAGAAGAGTACCAGTTTTGCCATCAAAAATTATCCGAAGGGGGCGACTGCGCGGCTCAGTCAGATAAGTGTCTGACTTTGGCTCAGGTCATGATCTCGTGGCTCGTGGGTTTGAGCCCCACATCGGGCTCTGTGCTGTCAGCTTGGAGCCTGGAGCCTGCTTTACATTCTGTGTCTCCCTCCCTCTCTCTGTCCCTCCCCTGCTCACGTTCTGTCTCTCTCTCCTTCAAAAATAAATAAACATTTTTAAAAGTCTTTAATTATCCTAAGGAAGGATAAGAACACTTAGCTATATGATTTGAGCAAATGTATGTTAAAATAAATATGAAGTATGCCATTGGGAATAAGGTAGCAGCTGCAGCAGCCTAGCACACACACGTATGCTCAGATTACCTACACTGTGTATGTTGTATTCACTGCAAATCATTCCCAAGTTATAGAATAATTGATTGCTGAGGCTCTATTACGTTTTCCACCATTAAGTATGGAATAGATATTATAAATGTGCATTAATTTTTGCTCTAATGGAAGCAATGTGAATTTTTAAATTGGGATACCATAAAAGTGAGCATCACTTTCCCTGAATACAATATGCAACAAATTATAGGCACAATCTTTCTCTTCACCTGTAGCTGAGCTACTAATACTGCCTTAAAACAAATAAAAAGGTATTTTGGTCATCATCCTAGCACAATTCCTAGTAGAAAAGATGATCGATGCTGAGAGATCCATATATAAAGCCAACTTTGTCTTTTATTTATTTTTTATTTTTTTTAACATTTATTTATTATTGAGAAACAGAGAAAGACAGAGCATAAGCAGGGGAAGAGCAGAGAGAGGGGGAGACACAGAATCTGAAGCAGGCTCCAAGCTCTGAGCTATCAGCACAGAGTCCGACACGGGGCTCGAACCCATGAACCATGAGATCATGACCTGAGCTGAGGTTGGATGCTCAACCGACTGAACTACCCAGGCGCCCCAAGTGTGTCTTTTAAAGAGATGCCTTTAAATCTCATACATTATTCATGAGCCTTTGCCTCCTCCAGCTGAAGTCATTTTAACTCAGTGAGAACAGCAAGGACGCCATTACTACATTTAAGCTGCTTTCAACTGAAGGAGGAAGAGAAGAGCTACATGCTTGGAAAAACTGAAAAACACCCTTTGTGTTACAGGTGAATACATAGGCAAAGTGATTTAAAGTCACAGAGGGGTGGGGCGCCTGGGTGGCCCAGACGGTTGAACACGCAACTCTTGGTTTCTGCTCAGGTCATGATCTCACCATTCATGAGATCGACCCCACATCAGGCTCCGTGCTGACAGTGAGGAACTTACTTGGGATTCTCTTTCTCTCCCTCTCTCTCTGCCCCCGACCCCACTCATGCACACACACACTCTGTCCAAAATAGATAAACATTTAAAAATATATAAAAATAAAAATCACAGAGGGAACATGCAGAGGGTGGAGTTTATAAAGGAAATCCAGCAAGAGGTAAGTAAATGACCTTCCAAATGGTGTGGAATTTAGCGCGGGGTGGGGGTCGGGGAATGAAGAGACTGTCAGAAATGTCCCCAGAGGTCTCAACTCTTTGGCCTTCTTAACACATTTAAATAATCTTGAAACATGTTTCAGTTTTAGGAAGTGCAACATTATCTCAAATAGCAAAACTTCGTGCAAGAAAGTCACCCTGATAAGAGAGCGGTGGGGGACAGAGAGGCCAGGCCCTTCGCCTCCCGTGGGCCAGTGAGAGCAGGACGGAAGGCGGTGGCGAGGGATGGGCCCTCGGAGTTGGAGGCGGAGGGTAGAGAACACCCAGCACGTGCGTGGGTCCTGGCACCTTGTCTCGGGAGAGGTGGAAGCCGCTCCAACGTGGCCTAAGGTCAGAGGCACCGGGCGGTCCTTTCATTTGTAGGAGCAAGTCCCTGCCCTCCGCACCAGCCCTCTTCTGTATGACTCCCACGTCCCCCAGAGAGTGTTTCCATAAGACTCGTGACTAGGGAAGGCCCCCCTTCTCAGGCTGGGGTGGCAGCTGGGAAAGAGAGAGCAGCATGAGCGCTGAGGCTGGAAAGGAGGCAGGCCTGATCAGCAGGCCAGGGGGCACGGCGCTAAGGAGCCTCCCCTTCCCTTGACACAGCAGGGGCCCAGAGGACACCAACAGAGGTGGAGTCAAGGCCCACTGATAAAAAACCCTTCTGCAGGGGCGCCTGGGGGGCTCAGTCGGTTAAGCGCCCGACTTCAGCTCAGGTCATGATCTCATGGTTTGTGGGTTCGAGCCCCGTGTTGGGCTCTGTGCTGACAGCTCAGAGCCTGGAGCTGCTTCAGATTCTGTGTCTCCCTCTCTCTCTGACCCTCCCCTGCTCATGCTGTCTCTCTCTCTCAAAAATAAATAATATGTTAAAAAAAAAAAACCCTTCTGCAAGAGAGACTTTATTCATACCTGCAGAATGGCTCAACTACTAAAACAGGCCAACAGCAGCACGCAAGGGCATCTGCATGCCCCTGAACAAAGGAAAAGGAGTTCCTTTCCTTTCTGTGCACTGGGGTGGGCAGAGCCTGAGATCCCAGGCTGAGGGGACACGGGCCCCTCTGCAAGGGTTGGGGACCATCGTGTGGGCGGAGAGATAGGAAGTGGGCAGACGCTGTCACAACGGCTTTATCGGGCTGGCCCGGCTCGAAGGGAGCTAGAAGGCCCCGTGTGTGCATTCCAGATGCCGGCCTTGCTCGGGCCTCGCTCTGCTCTGAGACCCCAGGGGCGTGGGCCCTGGAGATAACGGGGGCTCAGTGCCGCCCTGGGACTCACAGAGCAGAGGATGGCTTCGCGAGAAAAGAGCAGGGGAGACAGAGGCTGTGAAGATCTCGCAAAGGCCAGCGAGCATAAGAGCCTGGACCTGGATGGAGGCTGAGGGGGACCCACAGGAGCTACGCTGACATGCTCGGGACACTGATTGCCTGTAAGCATACAGGAGAGAAACGGGCCGAGAATGCCCAACTTCCAGCCCAGGAAACGGGGCCTTGAGAGAAAGAGCAAGCCTTTGAGAGAGGACAGCGACCCCAGGAGACACCTTATTATTCATCAGAGAGGAGTTTCAACTCCCGAATAACCAAGAGAACCCACATATATGACAAGACTAAATGTATGAAAGAACACGAAGTGCAATTAAACTTGTTTATTGAAATAAACTGAGTAATACAGATTGTTTTCAGCATGTTACAGATGTCACACATTTCTCCTACTAATAGGCGATAGCCAGATGAAACGCAATCGCCGAAAAATCTAGAATAATAAATTTTATTACTTAGACTCTCCCTAGAGGTCAGCAAACCCAACCGAACCCTTGAACAGATGAGGAAACTAAGGACCAGACAGGCTGGCGTCCCCCACTCTACAAATGTTTAGGGCACTGACCATGTGCCAGGCACTTATTCGGTGCTGGGCATATAAAAGTAAACACGACGCGGTACCCGTATTCAAGCAGCTCGTAGCCAAGCTAGTGGGTGACAGTGTCCAGTAAGCAGGAAGCGAGCACACAGCCGAAGCAGTATCATGAGAACAGCATGCTCAAGCTACAGGGTGCACCCGATCCGGGCTCGGGAGCAGCATTCTGAAGGTCAAGTGCCGGCTGGCCTGCCAGGGGTGAGCAGAGGTCATACAGACACAGAGGGTGTGAAACAAGTGCCCCAGGAAGGCCCAGGTGAGCGAAAGGTAGTGCATTTAGTTCATCAAAGGAGTTCAAGTACAAAGGAATCCCTCTTCTGGATTTTGAAGACAACAGTCTCCTGACTTCCGACTCAGTGCTATTTTGAGAATACTACCTGTCTTTCTAGATCCCCCGACAAATACGTGATGATTCCGCACGTATGTATCAATACTCTTGCATAGTAAAAAAGGAAGCATACATAGCTCATGCTTCCCCAGGTACAGACGTCAAGATTTTCAAACCCTCTCGTTTTACAGTGTCTCTTGGAGGCATGATTACTTTGCTTTATGGCCTTTCGTTTCCTCCCCAGATTTACATCACTCGGGTCATGCCATAGAGCCCTTACTCCTGGAAGGGAGTTTAAGGAATCACTACGTCGGTGGCCACAGGTGCAGGAGGTGGGGCTGGGGGAGGACTCAGCCCCCGGCCCGGCAGTAAAGGAGCCGTTGTCTGTAGAGCGCGTACAAGTTAACAGTAACACTGACCAAGATCGTCCTGCCTTTTACTGTCACCCGGTGGCAGCTATCTTCAGTCACGCCAGTGATGAAACACTGCTCCCCGCCAGGCACAGCGCTCCTGCCGGCCCCGCCCGCGCACGCCAGTGCGCCTGGACACACCTGCGCACGCGGGGGCACGCCTGGACACACCTGGCACGCGGGGGGCACACCTGCGCACGCGGGGGGCGCACGCGGGGGCACATCTGGATACACCTGGCACGCAGGGGGCACACCCGCGCACGCGGGGGCACGCCTGGACACACCCGCGCACGCGGGGGCACACCTGGACACACCTGCGCACGCGGGGGCCAGCGCCCGTGCAGGCTGGGCGCCTGACTGAAGTCCCCGGGTTGCCCTCCCTTCCGTTCCTGTCCCCGCACATCCTCCAGTCCAGTCCCTTCTGTAAACAAGGCGCGAGTAGTCAACAAAGTATGTACAGAGAACCCCGATCGACGTGCATCTTCCTACAAGGAGGACATGTATCTCCAGGGGAGGTTCTTACTTCTCGAAAGCCTCACGTCCCTTTCGAGGTGGGGATGACGTCCGAGGCCAGCACCTCTGCGCTCACGGGCTTCCCACGAGCAGTCGCCCCCCAGCCACTCCGCCCGGGCCGCCTGGCAGGTGCTGGGCGGCGTAAACACCGAGGGGTCTTCAATGCCCAGCTGTATGTCGAAAAACCGCGTGGACAGTATCACGCTGTAGTTCTTGGTGAAGGTTTCCTGGACGGGGTAGCAATCCTTGGCTGTGTAAATGCCAATCCAGGTTTCATCTGTAAGAGGGAGGGAGGGTGACTTTGTGATGTAGAAGGCAGGCGGGACGACCGTGTTGTGTTTTTTTTCTCTTGTGGGAAAATATGCATAAAATTTACCATCATAACTATTTGTAAGTCGTTCAGGGGCACCAAGTACGTTCACATTGTTGTGAAGACATCACCACCCTCTGTCTCCAGAACTTTTTCGTCTTCCCCAGTTGAAACTCTGTGCCCTTTAGCACTAACTCCACACTCCCCTCCCCCAGCCCCTGGCACCCCCCCCCATTCCACTTTCTGTCGCTGAGAACGGGACTACTCTAGGCAACTCACGTAAGTGGAATTATATAGTATGTTTCCTCTGCTGACTGGCTTATTTCACTCAGCATAATGTCCTCAAGGTTCATCTACGTGGTAGCATGTGACGGAATCCCTTCCTTTTTTAGGGTTAAATAGCAATCCATCGTCTGTTCTCACATTGTCTGTTCTGGGTATTCATTATTCTGCTGAGGGACACCTGGGTTGGTTTCCACCATCGGGCAGAATTCATTCATTCATTATTCACTCATTCCTTATCATGAAGAATGCAGCTGCAAACCTGGGTGCACACGTATCTTCTTGAGCCCCTGCTTTCCGTGCCTTCAGATGTACACTCAGCAGTGGAATCGCTAGGTCATATGCTAACTGTATGCTAAACTCGGCGGCGGGGGTGGGGATGGAGGGAACTGTTTTCACACGGTTTTGGCCTGTTTCCCACACACGCCCTAACGCCTGTGTATCCGAAACAGCCTCGGGGTGGGCATGCAGAGGCACCGCCGAGAACAGCTTCCATTCTGTACACAAAAGCAGATGCTCAGAATAATGGGAGTGGATCTGGACACTGTAATTTGAGGAAGTGACACAGGGACTCTAACATATACCTTAGACAGACGTCTTCCGTGTCCCAGATCTCAGGGTTATTAAACGTCAGAGCCAAGGCTAAGCCCATAACAGCCAAGGTGGTAGAAAGGTACAGGTGGTGCTGGAAGGCGGGGGTGTTTCAAATAGGCTTACACCCTGGAGCTAAACGACTAGTAGAGTACACACGGGGGCTCCGAAGCAGGTGGGGGGGGGGGATGTTAAACAATTGGATTAAGCTTTTAAATGTTAACTACCTTCCTTAGTGGACTTAACCTTTTTTCCCATCATGCTTCCTGGGACGCAGCCCTTGGATATTTTTTGAAGCCTTACACGATCTAGCCGACTTCCTGTCAGACCACTCCTGGACGGTGATCTGCTCTAGGGGTCCCCCGATGTAGTACTGGTCCTCAAAGGTGGCGTTCTGAGGAATGTCTAGAGGGTCCCAGGGCTCCGTCAGGGTGATCTTGGAGCACTGCTTGGTGGCTTGTTCAATCTGAAACATCACTCCATCCTTATAGAGCAAAATATATTCAAATAATCTGAAAGACAGATATAAAGAGACCAGATCAGGACTTTGTTATAATCATCATGCCTTCGGTCAGCGCACCGTCCAAAGGCCTGCGATATAAGTTACTCCTGGAATAGAACAAGCAGAAAAAATAGTTTGGCTTGATGGGCAATCATTTATTTGTTTATGAGCACCAGGCGCTTTGATAACCTAAATACAAAACAATTAAGACTAAAGAGTTCAAAACTGAATATCAAATAACTGAGCACCTATTATATGCCAGACTCTGTGCTTAGGCTGCAAACATGGGGAAGACAGGGCCCTGGGTTAACGGCTGGTTTGTGACCTTGGAGCACAGGGACACAAGAGGATCTGGCTTCGGCTTGGTTGAGTTGTCCCTGCAGCACTGAATCGGGAATTACTGGGGTGCATCAGGAAGCTGCTGAGGTCAGACCACACACCTGTGCCCCATTGCCTCAACTGTCAGTCATGAGTAATGGGCTTTCGGGGTGAGGCACAGCTGCGTGAGAATGGGCCCTCCTCCCATACCCGTGGGGGGCCGAGATGAGCAGGCGGAAGGTGAGGGGACCCCGGAATGACTGGTTTCCCGTGCAGCTTGTCCACATGCTCTAGGCCTCGTCTCTCCAGCCCACGCGTACGCCCCACGTGTGGAGTGAGCCAGAGGTATCCCCGGCTGGGCTGGGAGTCTGCAGACGCCCCCCGTCACCCAGCACATGGCACTGTCACACGTGTCACACAGTCCTGCGTCTAAAAGTTAAGCAATCCAGGAGAGGGATTCCGAAATGTGTCTGATCGTCAGTCTAAGACTCAGGCCACTGCTGCCGGTCCAGCAGAGCGGCTGCAGCCCTGAGCTCACCCAGTGAAGAGCCTCGAGGGGATACTTTCGATGAGCAAATAAAAGGCAGCCAACGTATGACCTGTGGTATGTGAGGCTCACTCCACTCCAGCCTCCATCTGCCTCCAGGGCAAGCCACCCCACGTCCAAGCTTAGAAAGTACCTTCTGGAAAAACCATTATAAAGGATCACTATCTATCTGGTCAAAATGGTACCACAATTTTAGTGTTATGCTCCCGTTTTCTACGGAGCCAGTATGGAAATATACACAGGACCTCATTTTATATATTTAGATATACCTATCCTGCTTCATTCCAGGAAACACTTGAAATGGCTTATGAGGGTCAGACCCATGCACAGACTTTTAGAAGTGGGAGTGATCGCAGAAAGAGAAGGAAGCGTTCATTTGCTGCGACACTGCTCCCATAAACGTGGAGCCGACCTCTCATAATAATACACGTGCAGGGTCCACACCCTCAGAAAGCCCTTCGAAGGAGATGGGGCTGGATTGTCACTGTCCTCTCATGCCCAGTGAAGTCCCTGGCACGTCAGTCTAAACATTCGTGGAAGGAGCACAGACACCTGGGTACCCGAGTGGCTCAGTCTGTTGAGTGCCCAACTCTTGATCTCTGCTCAGGTCATGATCTCATGGTTCGTGAGTTCGAGTCCTGAGTCCGGCTCTGCACTGAGCATGGAGCCCAGCTGGGATTTTCTCTCTCTCTCTCTCTCTCTCTCTGTCTCCCTTTCTCTCTCTCTGACTCCCTCTCTCTCTGCCCTCCCCTGCTTGCACATACTTTCTAAATAAATATTTATTTTTAAAAAAGGAGTACAAAGACATTAGTATCAATATTAGAGCACTGTCCGTTCATAAACACGGGACTCTGTACAGAGGCCTGTTCCACGGTCCTCTCGGTGGCGGCAAGCCCCGCAGAACGCCTGCCCCGTGCGCCCTCGGCGGGGACTGTCGTCTGCGATCTCCTCCTCGCCATCAGCAGCCCCCCGTGTGCCTTCCCAAGCCCCAGGCATCCAGCCCAGACGGCTGTTGGTCACTGTCGCCAGAACTCCGGCGGGATGCTTCTCACAGCGCGGGGCTGCGCCCTGGACGGTGCGCACCACGGGCGGGCGTGGGGGGCCCTTCCTGAGAACAGCCCTTAGCCCCCGAATCCACAGGGCGCAGGCGGGGGGAGCCGGGCAGCCTCCACAGAGCTCCCGGGGACAGAGGCGGGCGTCCCCCCCAGGGGAGACCATCACGTCCTCGCCCCCTAACGTGGAGCTGTGGCCGCGCAGGTCACAGGTAGGCTCGGAGGCCGTGGGAGGCGAGAGTGAAGCACGGGGCGGGGCGCGGCCCCGGCACGCTGGGATTCCAGCCGGCGGCCACCTCCTGGACGCAGGTCTGTTTCCTCTGGTGTCAGGAACCTTCCTTTCTTCTGCTTGGAACTTTTTGTGTGGCTCATAACCAGGCCTCCTCTCGAGGGGAGTTGAGGACCCCACGGGTCCCCCTAGGGCCCCGGAGAGCAGCCGCTGGGACGGCCGTGGGGTGCTGTGGGGCAGCACAGACCCCCGGCCCCCGCTGCCCGCCCGAGGAACGGCCACCGGCCGCGGAAGGGAGGGCTCTGCCTGCTCCGCTCTGTCCCGAGGCCAGCTCTGCCCCGCCACAGAGGTCAAAGTTACTTTTAAAATGAGAACTCTCTGGAGCATCCGACTTTGGTGCAGGTTGTGATCTCGCGGTCCGTGAGTTCGAGTCCCGCGTCGGGCTCTGTGCGGACCGCTCAGAGCCTGGAGCTGCTTCTGACTCTGTGTCTCCCTCTGCCCCTCCCCAACTCGTGCTCACTTGTGCTCTCTCTCAAAAATAAATAAACATTAGGGGCGCCTGGGGGGCTCAGTCGGTTAAGCGTCCGACGTTCACTCAGGTCATGATCTCGCGGTTCGTGGGTTCGAGCCCCGCGTCGGGCTCTGTGCTGACAGCTCAGAGCCTGGAGCCTGTTTCAGTCTGTGACTCCCTCTCTCTCTGACCCTCCCCTGCTCACGCTGTCTCTCTTTCTCTCTCTCAGAAATAAATAAAACATTAAAAAAAGTTTTTAAATAAATAAACATTAAAAAATTTTAAATAAAGCAATAAAATTAGAACTCTGGACTTGAAGTCATCCTTATAAAATGTTAATGTTTATTACTTCTGGGTGGTCTGAGCACAGGTGTTTGTTACAGTGTTCTCTGTACTCTTCTGTTTTCAAAATATTTAGTATTTTTAAAAGAGGCCATAATCTGATACTGAGGTTGTGTTGACAGTGCCTTAAGTAAAACAGAAAATATTAATTTAATGGGAAACCAAAACTAACCGAAATCATTGTTTTTCTGTTTTTCAAAAGCCCAAATGGGTAGAAAAGCGAGTACTGATCCACACGGAGTGTTGGGAAAGGAGCCGCTGAGGCTTGGGTGTGCGCGGGAACACATTCACAGTGCAGAGGTGAGGCGCTCCGTCGCAAACAGGATACAGGCTCCAGAGCCCGAGACAGAGCCATTAGGTCAAAATGCAGAGATCAGCCAGGGTTGAAATGAATCATCTGCCCGGGACGCTGTGCGGGTTCTTCCCTGCGCAGACCCTAAGGGCTGACGGTCTTCAACAGAACCTCGGGCCCGGGAAGCGAGATCAGAGCCTGGCTCTGAACTGAAGGGCGTTGCGAGGAAGGGCGCCGTCCGTGACACCCCCGGGGTGCAAGCAAGGTGAGGCGCTGGGAAGGGCCTGGAGGACAAGGCAGCCCGCCAGCCCTGGGCCTGCAAACCCCTCCTTGCTGGCCAGATCCTGAGCACAGCACGGTTCCCGGGAGGGCCCGGCGAGGCCTCGGCGGTGAGCAAGGTCAGGCCGTCCGGGCCGGGCGAGGGGACAGCGGGCTGAGCTCTCACCGCAGCCTCGGTGCAGACGGGTGCCCAGGCCCCATTCTGCCTCTCGCCTCCTGGCACCGAGGACTTCTGTTGCTTCTGACGAATTTCTCAGGCCGCACTGACCATTTCTCTTCTTTCCTGAAAAATCCATTTTCTTAAAAAGTAGCTTCTACCATCCCCATGTTCTCCAAAACACTGAAAACCTGCAGACGTTTTAGATCTTTTGAACATGGGTGTCTGGTTTTGGTAAAACTGATTCATGTTCAAAGTAAAAAAAAAAAAAAAAAAAAATCCAAACAGAAATGGAAGATGACGTAAAAATGGCCCCCCAGAATCTCGAACTTACGGAAATAACAACTCTGTACCTCTCTGTGTCTAAACATACAGTGATATTTTCATTTCAATTTCTTAAAAGCCGGTAAAATAGACAGAACATAAAATTTACCACCTTAAGCACTTTTAAGTGCGCAGCTCACTAGTGCTAAGTGCTCTCATTCTGTTTCCAGAACTCTTTTCATTTTGCAAAACTGAAACCCTGTGCCCATTAAACAGCTCCCCATGTCTCCCTCCCCCAGCTCCTGGCAACCACCGGTCTCCCTTCTGTCCCCGTGAACTTGACTTATTTAGGGACCTCCTACAAGTGGAATCATTCGATAGCCAATCAACTGTGTGATTGGCTCATTTCACTGAGGATAATGTCCTCACGGTGCATCCATGTTGTCGCACGTGTCAGAGTTTCCTTCCTTTTTAAGGCTAATATCCCATTGAAAGTATACAGCACATTTTGCTTACCCATTCATCTGTGCCGGGCCCTGGCTTGTGTCCACCTTTAGGCTACTGTGAATAATGCTGCTATGAATGTGGCTGTACAAATATTGTACTGAGTTTTCATTATGTGTCTTGGACACATTTTACAAAAATGAGTGAATATACTGTCTTCTTTTTTTTTTTGTAATGAATGAATATAATGTTCTCTAACCTAAATTTCAATTTAATTTTTTTTATCTTAATGTTTGCTTTGAGAGAAAGAGAGGGAGAGCACGTGCAAGTGGGAGAGGGGCAGAGAGAAAGGGAGAGAGAGAATCATGGGGCTCCATCTCACAAATCATGAGAGCACAACTTGATCCAAAATCAAGAGTTGGGTGCTTAAACGACTGAGCCACCCAGGCACCCCTCTAATGTACATTTAAAATTCAACAATGTGTCCTTGATAGCCTTCCATGTCAAAAAATATGACATCTATGGAATCATTTTGTCCTAATTCATTAAGAAATGTTTTTTGAATGTTTATTTCTGAGAGAGAGAGAGAACGCAGGGGAAGGGCAGAGAGGATCCACAGTGGGCTCTGCACTGACAGCCACAGGCCCAGTGTGGGGCTCGAACTCACGAGCCAGGAGATCATGACTTGATCCAAAGTTGGATACTCAACCGTCTGAGCCCCCCAGGCGCCCCTGAAATATTTCTTAAGTGCAGAAGAGCTGAAGGACTAGTACAATGATCACCTTTGTATCAACCACTTAGATTTTGGCATATTTGCTTTTTCTAAATATTTGCTAAAAACAGGGCCTGTCTTGCCTCTGGGCCGCACTACCATTATCACACCTGAAAAATTAAAATTAAGTCCCTAATGCCAGCTAATGTCTGCTCCATAGTCAGCTGTCTCCCCAGAACTCATTTTAAACTCTTTTTAAAAATCAGAACGCAGTCACGTCTCAAGCATTATATTTGGTAGTTACATCTCTACTGTTTTAAAAATCTGGAACACTACTCCTATCTTTTTAAAAAAATGTTTTTAAATACGTATTTATTATTGAGAGACACAGACAGAGCATGAGCAGGGAGGGACAGAGAGAGAGGGAGACACAGAATCTGAAGCAGCTCCAGGCTCTGAGCTGTCAGCACAGAGCCCGACGCGGGGCTCGAACCCACGGACCGTGAGATCGTGCCNACCTGGGCTTGAGTCTCTGAAGACCCCAGCTCTGCACACAGTCCCCGTTCTAGATTTTTGTCAGTGTCCTAACTTAAGTTGTTGCTCTAGAACCTGTCATCCCTCCCAACTGGACATGGGTTCTAAAGGCTAGATGTGCTCTGGTTAAAGATTTTTGGAAAGAAACGGAGAAGGCTGCGTACTTCCTGGTGCGTCACATGCGAGGACAAGGGATGTCCCAGCCCACTCTTAGCGCTACCGACTTCCATCACGTGTCGTGACTCCGGATGCCTTCACATGACGATGTTTCCCTTCAGAGTCAGCAAGTGATTGATCAGTAATACTGTGTGAAGCTGGGGATAGCCTGTTGGCCAATAACTGTCACCTAAAATTATGTCCTGAATCAACTATGTCACCAGAGATGGGTGGGAATGGTACCAACGGTATAACAAATGACATCTATCTATTTATCAATCATCACTCTGGACCCAAGAATTTTTATGTACTCAGTGTATGACAGTTAAAGGCATTATTCCATTTGATGCTCAAATTGTCCCAAGTTCCCTCAGTGGCAGCTGTTTCCAGCTGGTATTTGTAGCTTTGATGTGGCCCCTTAGTGTTCGAGTGCTTGTGTGTATATATGTATGTGTGTGTGTGTGTGTGTGTATGCTTGTGTGTATATGTATATATATGTATGTGTTTGTGTATACACACACACTATATGTATGATATGTGTGTGTACACACACACACACACACACACCACGTTTTGCTTCAGTGGTCCCCTACTCGTGACCACTTAGATTATTTCCACAATTTGTTAATATTAACAAAGCTGAATATAAATTGGAGAGAAACCCTTTTGCCTTTCTCTGTTTACAACCCTATGAAAAGTTTATAGATTGGAATTGTTGGATCAAATAAAATTCCCATTTTATATTTTACAAGATACTACTGTTTCCCAAAAGGAATACCGGGATTTTTAACTGGATGTAGAGCTTCACTCACTGTTTTCATTAGAAAGGTGCTGACAGGGCGCCTGGGGGGCTCAGTCAGTTAAGTGTCAACTTCAGCTCAGGTCATGACCTTGCCATCTGTGTTCCAGCCCCGCATCGGGCACCTGCTTCAGATTCTGTCTCCCGCTCTCTCTGCCCCTTCCCTACTCATGCTCTTTCTCTCTCTCTCTCAAAAATAAATAGACATTAAACAATATTTTTTAATTTTAAAAAAAGTACTGAAAATCTGCCCAACTAAGGGCCCCTGGGTGGCTCAGTCAGTTAAGCATCTGACTTCGGCTCAGGTCATGATCTTGTGGTTCGTGAGTTCAAGCCCCGCGTCGGGCTCTGTGCTGACAGCTCAGGGCCTGGAGCCTGTCTTTGGATTCAGTGACTCCCTCTCTCTGCTCCTCCCCTGCTCATGATCTCTCTCTCTCTCTCAGAAATAAATAAAACATTGAAAAAAATTTTTTAAAGCATCCAACTCTTGATTTTGGCTCAGGTCATGATCTCAGGGTTCGAGAGATTGAGCCCCACACTGACAGCATGGAACCTGCTAGGGATTCTCTCTCTCTCTCTTTCTCTGCCCCTCCTCTGCTCTCTCTCTCTCCTCAAAATAAATAAATAATCATTGAAAAAGTTTACCCAACCATACTAAGGCAGGGGAAAATCTTTCTGTCTAGTTCAGGATAAGGTTACAGACACTATGAACTGCACTGTACCAAAGCTGAGGTCGAGAACTCCAGGTTCCCAGTCTATTACTGGTGAGCTGTGTGATCATAATTTCAGTCTCCCTATGTCTCAGAGGTAACGAGAGACCCAAATTTTGAAGCTCAAAGCATTTGTATGAAGATGATTTAAGACGGCAGATATAAAACTGTTCTGTAAATGCAAGGGATTGTAGCTTTGCAGGAACGTCGGGAAGTGGCTCTGTTTACTGTTACCCATTAATGCTTAATGAGGAAACAACTCATTTAACTTGTGTACATAGACTTGATCGGCTGTGTAACAAAGAAGGTCTAGTTCATCCGGGTGGGACGAAGGATGAAGGGGAGACCAATCCTGAGTGCAATAGCAGACCCCTCGGCCGCAGCCCTTTCTCTCTTGCTGCCTTTCAATATAGAGGTTAAGTATATTCATCTATTCACTTCCTTAGTTTCCCTTAGAGCTAGGGGTACAGTTGGCTCTGGCCTTGGAAATCTAAGAGGAAGTCTGTTGGGAGAGGAAATGCCCTGGAGATTTCTCTTCTCCCATAAAGGCAGACTCCCTGTCCCCTTGTATGTCTTTCATTTCCTGCCTTTGAATAAAGGGAGAGAAAGCTCAGAGTGGAGGCAGCCATCTTACAGCCATGAGGCAACAGGTCAGCGGGCCATTTTGCAGCCGTGAGCGAACAGTCTCTGGAGAAGACCCAGGGGCCTGGATGATACTGTTGAGTCAAACCTAGGAGCACGTGTCACCAGAATTCTGAGGTAAATTACAACCATCCTCGTAGTTGAAGCCTCCACTCATCAATTTTCTGACACGTGCGGCTGAAAGCACCCTAGATGAAATAAATCAAATCCACTGCTTTATAGTTATTATCAGATCCATTTTTTTAACAACCCTCCAGGAGCCCTTCATTCCAGAATGCGCAGGGCCCGAGGATTTGGCTAAGCCCAGAACCCACAATACCAGAGCCTGACCTGGGTGTGGGGAAGCCTGAACAGCTACTGCCCATCCAGCCAGGACGCAACTGTTTTTCTGTCTTGAATCAGAGCAGCGAAGGGGAAAAAATACAGTCTGAGGCAGAGGTTACAGACTGGCAAATTCAGCTGGCTGACACATTATTAGCTTTTTCCTTTCTTTCTTTCTTTTTTTTTTTTAACAGATGAGAAAATATGAGGCTTGGAGCATAACTAAGTAGTAAATGATGTGCCGGGATTGGACTCGGGGTCTGATCTATCAGATCCGTTCTAATTCACTAATGCTATGATCCTTCCCATCCACATATAACTGCTTGGCCATCCGAGCAATCTTCAGTTACAGAAAAGGGAGTGGACAGATATTAGATTGTGATTTCAAAAGGACTTTGGCTTTTGTGGAAGAAATTGGACAACCTCTGGATTTGTTTAATATGCAATATAATATATTAGTAATTCGTGCCAGCTCTGTGACTTGAGGCCGGAAGAATGGAGTTTCGGCCACTTGCCATTCTGGCGTGTACCGAGGTTGAGTTACACCCTACAGTAATTATGAGACATAAAAGAAAAACGCTATTTCAAAATTGTGTTAGACACCAACTTCATTGTGTAGGCTGATACCAACCACATACAACAAAAGGGATATTAAATTACTGGATAATGCAGCCCTAGGAGAAGTAAAATCAAAGACTAATTTTGCGTGCAATTTAAGAAGCTGTACGGTGATGGAACTCCACTGCTTGGATTCTAGTTCAAAAGAGGAAAACGCTGCTCCAGAAACTGAAGCGATTTTCTGTTTTTCCAAAAATGTTTCAGGATGAATACTGGCGCAGGCATATACTCTTTCATCTGATGGAAGATCATGAAAAATGTGTCATGAGTTCAAGCTGTCTTTGTTTTTCAGCATTAAAAGGAAGATCCTCATTAGTACCGAGGTACCCATGTTGTGATTGCACCTGGTGATTTCTGGAACCACATATCAGAAGGTATAAAGAAGTCTGGGAGGGTATTAGGACAGTCAGGTTCATACAGTCAGCACCCTGCTTTTCAGGAGAAACTTCTCAGTTGCACTGTGTGTAAATATAAACGCAGACACTCTTCCAGCTAACAGTTACTGACTCTGTAAATCTTATTTTTTACTTTCTTTGGGATTTGGGATAATACTGAATTTAAGAAGAGAATAATGTGTGACCACAACAATAGCTCTCTACTAAAGACATGATTGAAAATATATGGGTTATGTAAGAAAAACATGATTACCGAAATAGCAAATGCAGCAGAGGCGACACAGAATACTTTGGGAAACAAAGAAACAAACAAACAAGAAACAGAACAGTGAATTAAAAGGTATGATTCCAGGACTCTGGGAAGAACATGGGAAGGGATGAAAAGGCTACTGGAAAGTTAAGAAATTTGGGGGAACACGGGGTGCCTGGGGGGCTCAGTTGGGTAAGCATCCAACTTGGGCTCAGGTCATGATCTCACGGTTCGTGGGTTTGAGCCTCACGTCGGGCTCTCTGCTGACCGTGTGGAGCCTATTTCAGATCCTCTGCCTCTCTGCGCCCACCCCCCTTTCAAAAAAACATTTAAAAAAAAGAAATTTGGGGGAACTGATATAAGAGAACCAACACATCTAAGTACAGAGATATTCTACAAGAAATAAAGAGAGAATGTTTTCCTTCTTGCTTGTAGAGTATCAAGACTTCAGAAACAGCAGATGAAATCTCCCCTAGAGCTAGACATGACCTGGAGGTGTTAATGATGTTCCAGGATAACAGAAACAACCTATAAAAACTGGGGCAGGAAAAAAAATTATTAAAACTAAACCAAAATTAGTTTGGTATCAGACTTCTCTTCTAGAGCTCTAAATGCCATATAGCAAATTTTTAACAAAAAATACTATTATTATGCAATGAATTGTTTACTTATTTTGAGAGAGAGACAGAGTGAGTGGGGCAGTGGCCGAGGGAAAGGGAGAGAGAGGGAGGGAGAGAGGAAGAGAGAGAGATCCAGGTGCCTCTGTGCTGGCAACACAGAGCCTGACAGGAGTCTCAAACTCAGGAAACTGTGAGATCATGACCTGAGCCAAAACCAAGAGACAGATGCTCAGCTGACTAGGCTATCCAGGCACCCCTATTATCCAATGAATGGTACACACCCCAAAGTTACCGTTACGTAAAACAGCAATAAGGAGATGTTCTCAGACATTCTAAATTTCTGGAAGTACACACTGGCAACAGTACCCTCTCGGAGGAAAATTAATTGAATACATTTTCTAGCTGACATAAACATGAATCAAAATAAAGGATTCAGATAGATAAGAATATTAGCAAAGAAGAAATTGCGGTGAATAATAAAAGGAATAAATAATGTATGTTTCTTTTGTGGCAAAGCTACTTAGAAGTTCGTACAAACACACAATAAAAAGTCCTCTGTGTTTAACAAGTGAGGAGGTTGACCTTTTAGAGGCTTGACTCAGCGGAGTGAAAGAAGGAAGCACTAGAAGCCATGCAAACACTTTAAATTCTTTTCAGCCTAGTGAGTGGGACCTAAATAAGCGTGCATCCTTTATAAAAGAAGTTGTATTCTGGTAACAGAGAAGTGGATTCCTTAGGGGAACTGAGACATCNGCTGAGGGGGATCACTGTCCAAAATACAGTGTATGACAAAGAGTCATGCAAAGGGTAGAAGGCTCAATTCAGAGAGAGAGAGGACTTCCACACGCAGAAGAAACATATAAACCACATCAGAACATGGCGCTTAACCAACGGCATTTCGGTGGTTATTAACTCTGGAGCAGATTCTCTCTCCAGCACCTCTGCTCCCCAGGGGGTGAGCTGGTAAAACTGCACACTGGTCCACTGCCCTGTTCCAACTCAGACAACTCCATGGTTTCTCCGGCATCTTCCTCAGAGGAACATCTGCCTTTCACAACTTGGCATCCTGGATTAAGAGATCCCTGGTGAGGCATTCTGGGAAGGAGGATTTATAATTCCTGGGAATACAGGATGTATCTCAGTAAGGGACTCAGTAAGGTGGCGGGTTGGGGGGGGGGGTCTGTTTTAGAAGCTTTGGAGCCAATGCAGATGGTCTGGTTTACCACAGTGCTCCCTGCAAGGATTTTCCAGCAAACTCAGGAGACCTTGCATCAGGGGTGAACCTGGAGGCCACGCCAACCAGCGTGGTAGTTCACGGCGCCTCATACATTCCTCCGAAGTTACATCTCACCTGTAGCTGATGACGCTAAGTCAGCCTGAGGAACTCATGTGCCCCTGGCCCTGTACCACCACCATCTTCCCGTCTCACTACACCTTCCTTGGCGACTTCTGAGACACTCCAGAAGAGCAGGTTCTCTGGGTTCCACGATCTGAGTGTTTGTGTCCCTCCTCCAACCACCAAACTGATCTTGAAAACCTAATGCCCACGGTGATGGCAGGAGCAGTGAGGTCTCTGGGAGGCGATTCATGAGGGTGGAGGCTTCACGGATGGGATTAGCGCTCTTACACGAGAGGCCCCAGCACGTGAAGATACATGTGAAGATACATGCTGGGGCCTCCACCGTGTGAAGATACAATGAAAGGTCTATGACCAGAAGGGAGCCCTTCCCCACCCATGCTAGCACCCTGATCTCAGCTGTCCACCTTCCAGAACTGTAAACAATGAACTTTTCTGGTATTCATTACAACAGCCTGAACCTCCTGAGGCACTGGGGGAGCTTGGAGGGGTTACTTTGGTGCCTCCTCTCGGGCAGGCTGACGTTTCTCACTCATTGGCAGAGCTCACACTCCGGAACTTTCCTCGCTGATCTAGCGTTGGCCACAACAAAAGCAGCCTTCCGTGAACGGGGCAACACAGCCTTTTTGTCCAGCGACAGCTGCCTTCTGTTTAAAAGCTGTCTGTCCAAAAGCTTCTCCATTGTTTGGAGGGTCTGAGGGCCAGGGGGGAATCCCGGGGTGGGGGTGGGGGGTCAGATTCCTCAAACGTCCTCTCCATTCAAAGAGGCACTGATTCTGAAGGAAGCCATTGGCACTTGGGAAAGTCGCAATGCCCACATGGGGGAAAATTCTCCAAAACTGGGACTGTGGAGCAAGTGAAACTCTGAAGATAGTGTTTGATGAGGGAAGAGCTGGGGACGAGCTCGTGGATGAAATGAACACGGCGGATCCATTTCAGCAGGTCATGGTAGCTCTCCTGGCGGGATCCACCTCAAGCCTGCTTACAAAACTATACAAAATATGGGTAAGCAGTGCCATCTGAGGTCAAAAATTGTTCTTGATAAAGGAGATACATGATGTACAGTATAAATAATTAATAAACCATAAAACCCTTCTGTAAATCCATAAGTTGATTGTCAACATATCATGAGGGGAAAGAAAATACAAATACAGAATATTGAGAAGGAAAAAAGGATTGATAGATAAGGTGGGGTTGTTTCAGAGTTCAGAGAATATCATAGAAATGTATTAGGATGATAACTATAATCTTGATGAAATGGAAGATTTTCTAGGAAAATATAAATAACCAAAACTAATGCAGAATTAAGCATAAAGTTAAGGGGATAAATGGCCAGAGGTGGGGAAAAACCCTTAGAGGGGTCTAATGAGGTCTTAGATCTTTGATCTCAAAAGGAGATCAATGAGCTACTTTTCCAAAAGGGGTTGGGTCCTAATGGTTTCAGGAATTATTTTTTTCCAACCCCAAGTCTGTAGAGCAATAGAGACATATAGAAAGCTTGCCAATTCTTTTATCATTTTACAAAGCTTTTTCTATATTAAAGTACAGAAAGCAGAAAAAATAAAAACTAAAAACAAGCTGAATTGTGGCTAGGGATTAAAAACAAATCTTAAATATCAGTGAGTCAAATTAAGCAGACTACTAAAAGACTAATACATAATGATAAATTAGAACTTATTTTAGGAGCACAAAGATGGTTACTGTAAAGCAATCCAGTAGTACAAATCCCTAGGTTTGTGAAGTTTCGTATCCACCCCGATTAAATTCTTTATAAAATAGGTCAGAAAAACATGAAGGAGTGTCTTGGTGAAACCAACAGCCCATAGGAGACTTATGTGTAGAATTTCAGAGACAGTCACAACACAGTGAGAGTCACAATAGGTGTGACAGCACTGTAGGCATGTCATCGTGCACTTGTTCTTTCTTCATCATTTTAGAAATCAGTTAAAGATAATTAGCCTCCTGGGGCATCTGGGTGGCTCAGTCGCTTGAGCGTCCAACTCTTGATTTCAGCTCAGGTCATGATCTCAGGGTGGTGGGATCAAGCCCAGTGTCAAACTCTGCACTGAGCGTGGCGCTTGCTTGGGATTCTCTCTCTCTCTCTCTCTCTCTCTCTCTCTCTCTCTCCCCCTCTGCTCCTCTCCTCCACTTGCTCTCTCTCACTCTCTCAAAATAAACATTAAAAAAGAAAAGAAAGAAAGAAATTATTCTATTAATGGTTACTTTAGTATGAGAAACATGTACAACATTTTGTTAAATATAAAAAAGTGCAGACCATTTTTCTATCTTAATTTTCAAATTTCATACACAGGAATAGGAAAAGAAATCCAGACACACATGCATCAGGGTTCTTAATCTATATGGAGGGACTATGAGCCATCTTTACTCTCTTTACTCTGCGCTTCTGTGTTATTCAGGCTTTTCTGCCGTGAACACGCATAATGCTAGTCATCCAAAAGCCATAAAACTGGTGTTTATTCGCTCAACACACATTAATTGAGTCTTACTACGTACCACGCACTTCTAGATGCTGGGGTTTGGGTGATCAGCCAAACCAGTAACATTCTCTCACTGATGGAGAGACAGATAAACACCGGACAAATTAACCGACCAGACGATGTTACGCAGGGATCACGCCCTGAGGAAAACAGAACAGGATGTGACAGAGAGTGGCTGGTGGAGGGGGCGTCGCAGAGGGTCCCTCTGGGGAGATAGCGAGCTGAGACCCGGTGAGAAGCCAGTTCAAAGATGAGCGAAGGGGACGAGTCAGCATGGATGAGCTCGCACAGTGAAAATAAGCCGGTTGTGAAACGGTATGTGCTACAGGATGCGTGCCGGGCGTCGAAAAGTCTCCTAGGACATTCAGAAGATGCTAAGAGTAGTCATACTGGTTGAGCAGTTATGGATAACTTTTTCCTCTTTGCTTACTGTATTCTGGATATCCTTCTCCAATAAATAAATGTGTCAGCATTATTACTCACTCCCTCAGTTATCTCCCCATAACTTCAGTTATCTCCCCCCAAAAATCTAGTTCTGTGAGGCTAGAGATACAGCAGCAACCAAATCAAAGTTCCTAACAATGATGCCTTGCTTTGGGGCGAGGGGAGGCAGAGGAGATGAGGAAACAGGTTTAAAAAACATTAAATAGTAAGTCAGTTAGCAGTAAGTATCTTGAACATGTAAGGCGGTGACGTGGAGTGTGTGAGAATGTTGGCAGGTGAGACAGTCAGATTTGGGAAGGGGTCGTGCGGCTTTTTGGGGAAAACGCTTTCTGTGCGCAGGAAGCAACAACACAGGTGCCAGCAGTGGGGGAGGGGAGGAACATGCTGAGCCCTGGGCTGGAGCGCGCTGGCAACCAGGGGATGCTACATCACAAGGTCAGGGACACGGTACGGAGGGAGCAGACCCCTTAGGGCGGCTGGGCCCTTGTAAGGACATTTATTCTCAGAGACAGAAAGGCACCGGAGGCTTCTGATCAGACAAGTGATATGATACAATATTTTTAGTGGAATCACCATTCAAGCTGCTATGCTGAGAACAGAAAGGGGCAAGTGTTGAAGTAGGCGGACCCATTAGGAGCCTAGTGCCAAGAGCCCAGGCAAGAACATTGAGGGTTTGGACCTTCGGAATGGTACTGAACAGGGAGAGTGTGAGTCTCCACCAAAATTAGAGACGATAGGATCTGCTTATGGATTACCCGTGGCCTGTGGGAGAAGAGGAAATCAGAGGTGGCTCTGAGGGTTGGTCCTGAGCAAATGGAGTAGCAATTAGCTGAACCTGAGAAACCTGCAAGAAGGATGACTTTCGATGTGCCTGTTGGTTTGTTTTCAGGGGAGGCATCGGTTTGGGGTGTGCTGAGTCTGAGATGACGATCGGAGATCCAAAGGAAGAGGTCAACTCAGCATTTGGATATAGGGGCTTTGGGGGAGGGTACAGGACTGGGGTCGGGGGAGCTCTGGGCTGGAGACACGCATGTGGGCGTCCTCTGTGGGGAGATGCCATCTAAAGCCATGACTCAGCTGAAGGCACCAACTGAGGGGTACAGACAGAAGAGTAAAGGGATGGAGGGGCGCCTGGGTGGCTCAGTCGGTTGAGTGTCCAGCTTTGGCTCAGGTCATGATCTCGTGGCTCGTGAATTCAAGCTCTGCGTCGGGCTCTGTGCCAACAGCTCGGAGCCTGGAGCTGCTTCCGATTCTGTGTGTGTGTCTCTCTCTCTGTCTCTCAAAAATAAAAATAAAACATTTAAAAAATTAAAGAAAAGAAAAAAGTAACGGATGGCAAGCCTGAGCCGTGGGACCTTCTACCATTAATGGTCCACAGGAAGACGAGGAAGAACAAAAGGAACTGAGAAAGAAAGGAAATGAGATGGAAGGAAGGACATGGGGAGAATGTGGTGTCTTGAAGGCCCCGTGAACAAAGATATCAAGATGGAGGAAATGAGCATCGTAAAAGGAGGGCTGATCAAAGATCAAAGTTAGTAATGTGAAGCGTGCTGCTCTCCAGCTGAGCAGTCTCAGGGGAGGTGGGTTGCTCAAAGTTTGGTTGGCGGAGGTTCAAGAGAGGATGGGGCGGGGGGGTCAAAAATTGGACTTAGCTTGAGATTTGCTTTAAATAGAAGGGGAGAATGGGGCTTCAGCTGGTGGGATCGAGACAGGAATTTTTTCTTTAAAAATGGGTAAAATAAAAGAAATTATAAAGGGGAAAATAGAAGATTTTTACTGGAATTGGGGAAATATAAGACTATCACATTTAGTCCAGGAAAAACAAACCACTAATTGGTGGAATATTTTCAGATCTTTGGGCACTGTGCCCCTGACCGCCATCTTCGAGGGCAGAATCAGGAAGAAACGGCTCAAGGTCAACGGAGTGAAGTAAAGATGCATTCCGGGCAGTTGGGGGGCCACCTCCGGCTTCTAGTTAGAAGTTAGTCTTATACCCACCAGCCCTGTGACTCTGTGGGGCTTGTCTTCCTTGGCACTTAAAGTTCCTTGCTGGCTGCTTCTCCTCTGCCTCCCCCCGAAGTCCAGGGTCGACACACTCACTGAACTAAGACTCAAAGCAAACTTTACAGGCTTCCAAGAAAATCTCTTCCTTGAAGAAAAACTCAGTTTTGCAAATCAGCATGGTTTATTTTCGAGGATCAAAAGGCCACAAGTGGTCAGATTTCCTGAGCTAATAATAAAAGAAAGTGCTGGCTCTTGGTCTCACGAGAGATCAAGAGGAGGGAAGAAAGGCAAAAAGAGTCCATCTGAAATCTGAAAGTCATGATTTCTTCAGATAGAAGCCTAATCCAGGCAAAACAAGGTTTGCAATTAAATAAATCCATGGAGCACTTCATACTAACTGACCTCCCCCAGCCACACAGATACATTCTGAGGACTGACAACCATAAAGTCCTGAGAAATCCAAAAGAAGACAAACATAAAATATATATATATATATACATACACATACATATATGTATATATACATACACATACATATATGTATATATATATACATACGCATACATATATATGTATATATATAACCTGATCTTCCCCTTTCTCTCGTTCAACAATGTTGTCTAAAGTCACAAGGTAGGGCCAAGCAAAGTAGCCATCAGCATGGCCTGGTTGAGGGTGCAGAGCCCAAGTGCAGTGAGGAGGACACCCATGTAGGAGGGGACATCACAGCCATGCACAGTTGGTTATACTGCGACTGAATAATGGGAACCAGTTTTCTCTGAGAAGGGGCCTATGAAAACAAACCATGTGGTAGTGGGGTGAAATTGGAGGTTCTGGGGCAGATACATATGTGGATCAGAACTGGACGCATAGCAATGTATGCACATGTAAATCTATGTGTATACGTAAGAGTGACTCTGTGTGTGTGTGTGTGTGTGTGTGTGTGTGTGTGTTGAAATCTATATTCCCTTTCCTTTGTCCCCTGAGAGGGTGTGGAAGCAGCACCACCTAATAGCCATGAGCATAATGAAAGCAGAGATCTTGGCATCCAAATATTATTCTCCGGTAAAAGTTACCAGAGCTTCTTGAGAAATGGCTCAAGAAATGGCGCAAATCTTGACTTATTACAAGACTTAAGCAGAGAGGGTACAGATGATTTGGGGATGTCTTATTGTGGCAACAACAAAAAAAAAAGGTGCTCACAGAATAAGAGGTACGTGTTAAAAGAACATAAAAGCCAACTTAGAGAGGTGCCTATTGGCCACATCTGGGATAACGTGAACATCAAACCAAACAATGAGAGCAAATGCATCACAGTGAGAATCCTTGAATCTGTGCTGATACAAGTAAATGAACAAGTTGAATGTCATGAAAAATGGGGTGCGTACCTGGTTTTATTTTGTACATGTATCCATGCGTTACAAAGTTAAAAGGTGTCACTTAACAGTGAAGAGACTTTGTGGCCACCACATAACCAAGCGATCAGAGGGAACATCGGGGAGCAGCAAGAACAGAATACTACCTCTGTGATATTCCTACCACGGGTGAATAACTAGAATATCATCGTAAGGACACATTCAACTAAAAACCCAGACATGAGGAACAGTCTACCAAATAACTGGTTTGCCCTCTTCAAAAGTATCAAAGTACAAGAAAGACTGAGGAACCGTTCCAGACAGAACACCTAAATGCAATGCTTGAATATAAACTGGGTCCTTTTTGCTATAAACAGTATAAAAGAACAATTGCATTTCAGATGGTAGAAATGAATCCGTGTTAATTTGCTGATTCCTAGGGCTGCGTTGCAGTTACACAGGAGAATATCCTTGTTTGCAGGAAATACACACTGAAGTATCTGGGAGTTGTAGGGATATCACGTTGGCAATTCACTCTCAAATGATTCAGGGGGGGAAACTGGCTGTGTACTATCACTGCAACCTTTCTGTACGAGCGAGACCATTTCAAAATAAAATAAAATTCTATATCTCTAAGGGTAAAAACCCTTATCCTGTTGTTGAAACACAATGACCGTTGAAGTTGCCTAGTGTGATAACAGCCCTTGGGATTAATCTTCCACAGCAGATATGTGGAGGAACATTCTGGAAGCAGTGCTGTTCATGCCCTAGTGTGCTCAGAGCTCCCCCACAGACGAGAGCCTTCTGAGTGTGCAGCCAAAGCACTTGAGGGTGGTCCCTCTTTTCTCTAGCCATTGAATACAGGTTTAGGTGAAAAAGAGAAGGGAGAAAAAGCATTTTGGTTTTATCCATGCAAAGGGACAAGCTGAGAAAAGAATTAGAATCCATGTCAAGTTCATCGCATCTTGGTAGAAACAGGAATCAGCCTGATGTAATAAAAGCATGATTAATATCATTAAATCATTAAATGATTAGTATCATTTAATCTCTAAGGAAGAAGGCCTAAATAGTATTTAGTATAAACATTGTAGATCCTTAAAATTAAATTCAAAGACAAGAAACTGATATCCTGAGAAGTAAGGGATATCATTGCAGTGGGGAAGCCAGGGCTCAAGGCCATGTCTGGCATCCCATGACCCTCTCACTGCACGTCTGTGCTCTCTCCACAACACGATGTGGCTTTCTCCAAAAATACGAAACAGAAACGATATTCTGCTCTCCGAGAAATAGAATGCCCAGGCAAAACTGAGGCTGCCAGGAACTGATCAGAGTTTGATTGAGAATCCATTTTCTTTTCATCTTTTTTTTTTTAATTTCTAGGAGAGAGAGAGAGAGAGACAGCGTGAGCAGGGGAGGGTCAGAGAGAGAGGGAGTCACAGACCGAAGCAGGCTCCAGGCTCTGAGCTGGCAGTCAGCACAGAGCCCGACGCGGGGCTCGAACCCACGAACTGCGAGATCATGACCTGAGCGAAAGTCGGACGCTCAACCGACTAAGCCACCCAGGTGCCCCTTCTTTTCATCTTTTACCCCCGCCCCCCCCAAATCCCCAAAGGTGTAGGATTGGTAGTTGAATGGTCTTCTAAGATATGCTCCCTAACACAGCCAGGCATATTTTCTTAATCCCTCTCTGCTCACTCTGTATCAGTAGTGTCATTGATTCTAACCCCCAAGCCACCATTTTGTAAGTGGGCGCAGTGAGCTACTGGTGGCCTAATAAAATTCATTCAGTATCTACACTGCTTCTCCCACAAAGTTCAACACGTTCACTGAAATATGAAAATAATCTTCTTGCTTTTCCTGGGTCTTCCAAATGTGATACTTTTGAGTTTAGCCAAGGAGTCAGGAAGGACGGTTGGAACCAGAAAACAAAATAGTATCAATTACTAATATTTCCCATTCTCTGCTAAGGCTGTCTTATCTGAAGCTTATAAAGTCGTTTAATCTTTTCCATCATCTCAGGGAAAAGAAAGCCTGGAAAATCCTAGTCATTCCACAGTAACTATCAGTGGGATTTTCCATAACTATCTGGATGCAAAATAAAAATCTTAAGAAGTTGATCCAATTCTAAAACTTACTTCTCAACTTACTAATAAATATGAAGAGACAACCCATCCATTTTTTCTTCAAATAACATCTGGTTTCTTGGCCGGACTGCTATACCTGAAAAAGCTTCCGAGTTTATTCCAGCAAATCTACATTTAAAGAGCTTAAAAATGCATTTATGCACTTAAACATTCTTTCCTACATCTGACTTAAGGCCTGAGATGGGACTGTGAGACAGGAACTTGCCAGGAAACTGGGAAGATGGGGAATAAAATTGCCTTCTAAAAACTAAACTGTGAAATCAACAACTGACAGGCCAGGACAAAGGCATGAGAAATCACTGCATGGGGGGGACAAAACCCTCTCGGTGCAAGACTTGGCCGAGACCAACCAACTAACGACAGAACACATGCACATAAAGGCTATAGTAATCGATCGTGGAGTCATGGATGAAGAAAGGTTGCTGAGACAGCCTGAACAGTACTCGCCAGAGTGGAGGGAGTCTGGCCCAGCAGGGCCGGGGTAGCACAGAACCATTCATGGACGAGACCTGTGTCTGATGAAAATGAACGCATCACTTCGTCGCAGCCCCATTACCCTGGGCCGGCCTGTCTTGTTCGTGATGGAAAGCTCAACGCTGCACGTACAGCCTGGCCAAGAGCAGGCGATCATTAGATTCAGTGACTCTGCTCCAACTTTTTGCTCACAACCTCCTGATTATAATTTGGCTCGCCTACAGGGAGAGAATGACCTAGTCTTGTGGCTCTGAGCATTCTGGCCCCCGTGCCAGCCACAGCACTCGCTGAAACATACGTTGTAGCTGTGAAGCCTCTTCCTGTGAGTCACCTCCCAAAGGAAGGGCCCTGGAAGGTCCAGAGGGTCAAGCTGCTGAGCCCACAGGCTGGCAGCGAGTCTCTGGGCCCAGGTCAGTTTACCAGGATGGTGACAGTGATGCTGGTGTCGGAGACGGCCGAAGCCACGCACTGAGCATGGACTACGTGTCAGACCCCGCACCACGTGCTCTACATCCTGGAACTGGGTGAAACCCCACGGCAATCCAATACATTAGGCACCATGAGTATTCCCATTTTGTAAATGAGGAAACTGAGGCTCAGAAAGCTTTAGTAATCTCCCCACCGACCCACATCAGGATGCCTGCACTCAGACCCAGACTTACCCAACTCTAAAGCCTAATCTCTTACCTTGTGAGAATACAGCGTCTGGGGGAACGGAGCCTGACCCTTCTCCTGGCCACACCCCTCTGCTCAGCAGTGCTCTGGGCCATTCCAGTCCGTCTGCGACATGACCGTCCATCGGTACGCCAGCCTCCCCATCAGGGCACTAAAGGCTAGCAATTTCTCCCCGGTCAGAAGCGCGCAAAGCCAACCGTATCTCAGTGAACAGCACCAGTATCTCCTTCACGCCATCAGAAGCCCAAGATGGCCACCTCTCCTTGACTCTTCCCTCTCCTCACCTCCTCTTGTCGGTAAACCCCCTCCATCCGTCCCTAATGAGTCTGCTTCTCGCCACCTCCATGGCGGTTACCCATCTTACACCTGGACCCCGACAAAAGTCCCCCAGATCAGGTGTTTGCTTCCACCCCTGCCCTCCTTTATTGGAAACCATACACCCAGTGATCAGCCCGTAATGCAATCATGACATTCCGCTGTTTGAAAATCCTTCAGTGAGTCCCAACCTCTCCACATCCTCCGTCTTCAGGCCTAACAGTGACTGGTCTGCGGTCCTGGGTACACACGCAGCCTGTCTGCTCCAGAATGTGCTGGAATACACCCGCAGCCCCACCCCAGCCCCAGCAGTCTTCCCTCCTCAGGTCACTGGTGCAGGGGCTTTGAGCCTCACGCACGCGTCAGCTCCTGCAGGGAGCCTGGGTTAGCGGCCCGTCGAAAGTGCACCCGTTACACTCAGCACATCCTTCATCTCACCGAGTGGGAATTTTCCTTCATGTAGCTCTGCTCCCAGACCGGGACCTCCCCAAGGCCCAGGACCCACTCTGTTTGAACAAAGTGCTTGCCATGGAAACAATGCACGAAGAATGAATGAGAGCCTGGTAATATAGCACAGGTACCGGAAAGCACCCAGCTTCCTGGAGTCCCAGCTGAGTGGTCCTGAAAAAAAAAACTGTTGAATCTCCCTGGACCTCAGATTCTCGGTCTATAAAACCAAGATCCTTAAGTTTCCGCTGTTAAACGGTTGTAAGATTGTCATGTAATACTGGAAAGCCCTCAGCGCAATGCCAGGTATAAAATAAGCACACAAACATTGGTTGTTGTTACTATGTCCTTTGAGGCGGAACCACAGTGTTCTTTAAAGGCCTCCGAGATATTTCCAGGCCCCTGCGATGACTCGATGACTCGGCTGCTCCAGATGTCCTCAGGCCTCACGTTTCACCTTTCCAAACGCATTAGCTTCCATCCTCGAATACACGGCTTTGAAAGCTTCTGTTCCTTCAGTACTTTCTTCAAGACACCTAACTCCTCAACAGACGCTTTTAGGTGAAATGACATCATTTGCCCCCATCTTACAGCTCCCTGGGGCCTTCAGCCATGGGCTCACATGCCTCCTCCTTATGCAAATGCCACAGAGGGGCCCGCGTAACCCGCGCACACGCACAGGAACGTCACAGGGAGCGGACAGGTGGTGACCCCGAAACAGAAATCAGGCCTGAAAGGGGGCAGGAGGAAGCGGAGGTCTCAGGAGGAGGAGGGCCATTGTCGCAGCGGACGTGGGAAGGTGAAGCGTGAGGCCAGGAACAACATGGCCTCCCTCCTCCGTGGAATACTGTGCAGCTACTAAAAATAGCTCAGGGTCCAGTCAGTAAAATGGCAAGTAAGAACGCATTAAGAGGTGGTGTGTGCAAAGAAAGATCATGACTTCTGATCACAGTGTGTCTAACTTGCTTTAAAAATTGTTAAGGAAGTTGGCCCAAAGGTCCACAGTTGTAACCGGGAGGTGATATTTTCCTTGACTCCCCACACCTTTTGCAGGGTCGCCCCACGCTTTTCAGATGCAACCAGAATTCTTAGCAGAAACACCCTCCGCGCGCCTGCCTCGCAGACGGCTCCGGGAAGAGGGGACGCGGCGCAAACGACACGCCCGGGGCCGCGGGGGCTCCGNCTGTCTTCGCTTTGCTCTCTGCTGCCAACAGGAAATGCAGTGGCAGCGGTGCCACTAGCACCCTGCAGGGCATCCGCGTGTTAAAGGGGGGGACGGCGTGGGGGGCAGGACGGGGAGAAGGAATCCGTTTTCGCCAGTAACCGGAGGGGCCGCAGATAACCACGAAACTAGGAGATAAGTTCATGTTCAAGGTCAGTGCCGCTGCACTTGCTGGGCCCCGCACCCCTTGCCTCTTTATCAGAATTGGCACCTTCTTCCTCCAAATAGAAAGGTCCCTTCCTGAAGAAATGATATCAGTCATTATCATGGCCATTTTCAAGCCACCACTCTTAGTACAGAGCCCAGGGGACTAGGGGATAAGCCCTTGCCCTTGGGCATAGGACTCAGGGACATTGCCTTCAGGCTTCACTTGCAGTGAGACTGCTACCCTCACCCAACACCTGACTACACCACAAGCCTAGAGGTGTGTGAGTCTGGGAGTTTAGCATCAAGAACAAGGTTAATTGGGTTTAAGGTTTATGTTTTGATTTTCTTTTCGTTTTTTTTTTTAGGTAGGCTGCACACCCAGCACAGAGCCCATCGGGGAGCGCTTCTGAGAGCTGACGCTCACAATTCTGACATCAAGACCCTGAGCGGAGACAAAGAGTCAGACACTTAACCAACTGAGTCACTCGGGTGCCCCTGTTTTGTAAGATCAGGATGTACCATATGGAATCAAGAAGAAAAAGAAGCAACATTAAAAAATAAAATAAAAAGACCCTCGCTTTCCAAGTTTATAGCGTCTTTTCTGCTGATCTGTGCTTCAAGGATGAGGAAGTGAGCCAGGTGACGTGAGAGAGAACATTCCTGAGCGAAGACAAGGGGACAAGAGAAAGTGGGTGGAGGGCTGGGGTTTGAGGGGAGTGATTTGGAGCCAGATCCCTCAGGGCCTTGAAACCAGGGAGAAGCGCCATCCGGTGCGAGCCTTAGGAAGCTCACACAGGCCCGAGTGTGGAGGATGGGCAGGGAGCAGCAGGTGGGAGAAGCTGCTAGGATCCAAATGAGAGACGCCCACGTCTGAACTAGAGCCGCGGCAGGGAGAGTGAACGGAGATGGGAGCTACAGAGGAGGGGGAGTGCTTTCCGGTTGGGGCCACTGGGGGCTCAGTCCTGGATGAGGAAGGAAGCCAAGCCAGTTCAGGATTGGCTGACTGCGAGATGCCTGCGGGGCAGGCAGGTAGAAATACCCCCGGGGGGCCGGGGGACCGTTGGATAGGTGCTTCCAGAAACCAGCGGGGCTACAGGTCGGGTGTCAGAAGCAATTGGCATCTAGGTGGTAACTGAAGGCAGGGGCGGGGGAAGGGGCCACGTGGGCAATATCTGGAGACAGTTTTGATTGTCATACGGGGTGGGGCCGAGCCTCCACTGGCATCTAGTAGGAGGAGGCCAGAGAGGCCACTAAACTTCCCAGAATGCACAGGACCCAGGAAAGAATTACCTGACCTCAGCATCAGCAGTGCGGGAGTCCAGAAACCCTGCAGACGGGGTGTGGGGGGAGCAGGAAGAGAATGGGCCCGGAGCCCTAGCAGGGAAGCAGCCCTTTAAGGAGGCTGAAAAGGAACCACCGGAGAGAAGCCACTGACCAGGGGGGGCTTCCTCAGTTACGTGAGCTATGGGCAAACGACCGTCAGGTACAGGGTCGTGGATTAAGTGCTAAGGCAGGGCCAGAGTACGGAGGCCGGTGACACAGTGTCCCAACGAATCCTTCACTGCTGCCCCTCCCCAAGTGGAAACACTACAGCCCCCCGAGGAGGCCAAAGGGCTCTAGAGCAAAGGCCTCTTACCTTCTCAGCCTTTCTTAAAAGGCCATGGAGAAGTCAGGGAAATAAATGCCTGCAGTGCTGGGACTTGGTACTTGCGGTTAAACAGAGGCAGCAGGCTCCGACTGGCGACACATTTGCCTCTTCAAGCAACTCGCGGCAAAAGGGTCAGGAGTTCAGCCGCTTCTCAAAATCGTATTTTCTTCCCTTGTAGGAATTTGGGCTGCAAATATTTTTCACTAAGCCAGGGGGGTTTGACTCACTGGCTTCTACTGCTGGGAGTGGCTTAAGATGTCGTCTGGGTTACTCCCTGTGCTTGATGCTTCGCGGGCCTGGTCTGGCATCTTGGGAGCTTGGGTCCTGTCCTCGCTGAAACTAGCACCACCTCTCGAGGTGGGTGACGCTGCCCTTGGATGCTCTGGGCTTCCCCTAAATAGAGCCTGGCTCCTTGGATGAATCTGGAAATAATATGTGTGTCATTTGTCCTCTCAACTTGCCACGTTTAATTCATGTGCCCTAAAAAAAATAATAAGATGGTGCATTTAAAGTGCTTAGCCCCACACCCAACCCGTTGTAAATGCTCAGTAAAATGCCAGCCGCAGTTTCTGTTCATTTTATTTTTTAATCGTGGTCAGAGTCAAACTAAACTATCGTTGTGGGTCACAAGGTGACCACAGCCAAGCTGCGACCAAGCTAAGCTTTGGAGACAAACAAAAGCAAAAAGCAATTACCTGCTGTCTGTCCAGGTTTCTAATTAGACTATGTTTTTAAAGATGAACATTCAGAAACCATGTTTTCATATGCGAACGTCCCACGAAAGCATCACATACCAGAAATCTTACTGCATGGAGATTAGTGTACTCGCAACAGCAAGGCCTGCGTCTTCTGCGCAGACCTTAGCCAGCGGTTGGTTTTATTGCCTCTTCCTAATAAGAAGAGAAAAGAGAAAACAAAATGTACACACTTGCTTTCCATGGTACGCAGGGCCTCGCTCAACTCAAATACTCTGCAAGCACATCAAAAACTCAAGAGTTTAGGCTGCTGCTGGGTTGGAAATCACTTCGGGCCTGAAGGGGGAAAAGTTTCTTTTTCAGGTTGTCGTGTCCGCTACTCACAGGTGTTCACGCTGGAGGGAGAGCCGGGAGTGGGAGGGCGGAGGGCACGTCGGCGGATGGGGCCCNGGTCCCACGGGACTGTCCCTCTCGCTTCTCACGCCCCCTCCTGGAGGAAGCAAGCGTGCTTCGAATTAAGGGGCGGCCGAGGCTCCCCCTTCCCTCCATCCGCCTCTGTCTACACTCGGGGAGCCTCTCCGGCACAGGGCGCAGAGTCCAGCTTGGGCGCCAAGGCGCGTCCCTCCCTCTCCCGAAATGCTCCCCCGCGCGCCCTTGGGTCCGGCGTCGGAACGGCTGCCGCGGCGCTCGCTGTCGGGGCGGAGGGAAGGGACCGNTCCCCATGTGCCGCCACATGCCCTGGAACCTGACGCGGATGCCCAACCACCTGCACCACAGCACGCAGGAGAACGCCGTGCTGGCCATCGAGCAGTACGAGGAGCTGGTGGGCGCCAACTGCAGCGCCGTGCTGCGCTTCTTCCTGTGCGCCATGTACGCGCCCATCTGCGCGCTGGAGTTCCTGCACGACCCGGTGAGGCCGTGCCGCTCCGTGTGCCAGCGCGCGCGCGCCGGCTGCGAGCCCCTGGTGCGCGCCTACAACCACAGCTGGCCCGACAGCCTGGCCTGCGACGAGCTGCCCGTCTACGACCGCGGCGTGTGCATCTCGCCGGAGGCCATGT
>NW_027529192.1:1920150-1922732 GCF_008692635.1 Crocuta crocuta | reverse complement strand
CCGCCCGGCGGCCCCGCCACGGACGCCCGCGGGCGGTGCCCCCAGCTCGCTCCGGAGGACCGGGGGAGGCGGGAAGGGCCGGCCACCCGCCTTGCGTAAAAGCCTCCTCTCCCCGCAGAAAGTTGGGGAGCTGAAGAACGCCTCATCCCGTAGAGAACGTGTGTGGCTCGGGGGGCGCTTCTAACGACACACGTTGACCTTGACAATGTAGAGTAACAGCAACGAACACGTTGTATTCCGGGCCCAGGAGGGGTCCGAGCCAGCGTCCGGCGCTCCCCGTGTCGGGTTTAACCCCCGAAACGATCCCACCGGGGTTCGCCGCCCAGTGTTAGCTCTTGAAAACTCTTTTCCGGGGGAAAAAAAAAAACGCAGTACCAGTCATCACTCCCCAGCAGGAGTGCAGTTTGTAAATTTAGTCCTTCTGGAAAACTGCGATGTCTGTTTCACGGTCAACATCTTGCAGCGTCTTAGTTAACTGGATCTCACTTTCGCTTCCTTTTTTGGGTCGTTTTGCTGTTTTTCTAGGACCAAGAAACACATGTAAATCCACTTCTTGAAGTGAAACCTAAGAATATTTTTTGCATGAGTTTATCCCTGACCCAGGTTACTGCTGTTGCCTTAGTGTAGTTTCTGAGGTTATGTCTCAGAGCGGCATAGCGAAGGGAAGATGGAAACTCCTCTCTAATTCAGGCCTTTAGGAAAAAACATATTTGTTGCTTAAATTATATAAATGATAGAGGGTTCTGCTTGGGGGGGGCTACAGCTGTGGACTGTTTCTGCGCTGCAAAATGAGAGGTGCAGATTTGGAAATATCCTGGATATTTTGATTAGTGTCAACTGTCCACTTGGAAAAACCAACATTTTTAAATGGATTTGGGAGGGAAGGTAGCCGTCTGTGTCAGCCAGGTCAAATGGACGCGCATTCACATCAATTCGGACGTGCCTTCACATCAATTTGTGCTGGATGGGCAAAATCTCACTCAGAAGTCTTCTTTCCTAAGCCCAAGAATGTCCGTATGAAAGAAGTAGTCGACAATCCTGTGCCACTTTTACAATGTAGTATTATTCTTTGGTAATGCCCTGTTAGTTTATTTCTCCAGATGGTTCTTTATTCCAGCTGGGTGAACGGGCTAAGTCACTGACCACACCCGTGCGGCTCTGTGTGTGTTTCAGACGTTAAATGGATAGACATCACGCCAGACATGATGGTCCAGGAGAGGCCCCTTGATGTNACCTCTTTTTTTTTTTTTTTTTTTTTTTTGCCTCCTCCCCAGAGTGACTTCCGAACACTCTTCCAACTTTCTATCTCTTTTGTCTCCTTCAGACCGCTGCAAATGCAAAAAGGTGAAGCCGACTCTGGCGACGTATCTGAGCAAAAACTACAGCTACGGTAAGTCGTCTGCTGCACCCATTCGCTCGACGAGTTGGCCGCTGACAAAGCCAGTCACAAAGCCAATCCCAAAGTGGTCCCCTACGTGGGTTCTAGAAGGCACAATCACCCACTCTGGGGGTTCTAGAAGGCACAATAATAAAATGTCTTGCTCTTCTGCGTAAGTCAAGCAAAGACAAAGTAAGTTACCCAGGGAGAATAGCGATGTGGCTCGGCACAAATGTGACGTCAAGGTCCTATTGATCTTGGTGAGAGATGCCACCCAGCCAGGAGACCGCCCGGCCTGTTCTCTTCCTGAGGTTTCCTTGCTGCAGGAAGGGTGGGGGAGCCATCCATGAACTTGATGATCAGAGGCCCAGAGGCCCAGGAACAAAGACCTGCCCGTGTTTCTTTTTACGTATAAACACCTATAGATATTGAACATCTAAAAGAAACTGTGGAGAGAAAGGTTAATCATGAGACCCTCTGGCTACAAGTATTGACATTGTTTAAATGCCCTCCTTATTTGAAAGAACAGTCAACACAGCTATTTTCAATTTTTTAGGTAAATATAATTCTACTGTTCTCACTTGAAAGTAAATTTAATTGAAAATCTATTCTTTTAAAATATCTGAGCTATTTTATGTTCCTTTGCATTTCTTTTTTTTTTTTTTTTAATGTTTGTTTATTTTTGAGAGAGAGGGTGAGAGTGAGCGAGCAGGGGCGGGGCAGAGAGAGAGAGACGGAATCCCAAGCAGGCTCCCGGCTATCAGCACAGAGCCCATTGCAGGGCTCCAACCCATGAACCATGAGATCATGACCTGAGTCGAAACCAAGAGTCAAACGCTTAACCGACTGAGCCACCCAGGTGTCCCCTCCTTTGAATTTCTTAAATTACTCCTGCTGGAAAACAGAACCCGTTTTGGCAAAATGGTCATTTTGTTAACTTTGTTTTCCACATTCCAAACCGAGGTTTGAAGTCCCAAATCTTATGTTGTATATCGCATGTGAAAGTAGGAAGACCACGGCAATATAAAGGTCTGGAAAAATAACCTCTTAGTTACAGTGTTAGATTTGAGATTATACGTAGCCAGTGCGAGTAACTCTACTAAGCAAAAAACAAAAAACCAACTAACTTTTCCAGTAGCTTTTATTGTTGTCATTTTAAAACCGTTCTTTCTAGATGTTATGTTAATCTAAACGATTTCCCCAC
>NW_027529192.1:1876578-1920133 GCF_008692635.1 Crocuta crocuta | reverse complement strand
TAATCTGAATTTCTCTGTCTTGCTGTCCACGGTGTCATGGCCACATAGCTTCTTTGAGGATGAAACCATTTTCTATTTAAGTCCTTTGCCTTCTTCCTAAGCCAGCTTTCTAGGACAGAATCCAAGACAGAGATCCATGCTAGGCTGATTACAATTCCATGGAAGGCAGCAATCGCAAGGGACCCAAAGGGCCAGAATTTAAAGCTTGATCAGACACCGTGGTGTTGATTAACAGCCATCTGTAATTACACTTACGTCTGTGCACCGCAGACCCAGCTTTGACCAAAGTCTGTGAAATGACAGGATTAAAAACAGTGATCTTCAGAGACTCCGGCCAATTCAAAAATGTTACAACTTTAATAGCTTCCTTTGGAAGACAGGAAGTTTCCAGCATCAGACGGGCAGTTGGACCACACAAACCGTAAAGTGGCTTGTGAGTCTGAGAACAGACGGTTCTTACCTCCGATAGTCACGAGGCAATGACATTTTTACTGACATGCCACGTAACTGAATTTCCTGATATGTTCTTGGCAAGCAAGCCTGCAAAACAGAACTGATTTTAGATTTTCAAGGCTGGGAAAATTCTGTGAGGTTCTCTTCCCACATCCCAGCTGTAGCCCGGTGAGGAGCAGTCGCTGGCCCAGAGGCAGAGCCCGGACCGAGCCCGCCTGGCCCTTTGCCCTTGCATCTTGCAGGATGATCGAGTCTCTAAACACGACGCCGACAGTACGATTGTGTGGGCTTCTGGCCTGCGTCTGGGCCGCTTGGACATGACCATAATTACAGGAGGGAGTCTTTGAGAGAGCTCGGCACTTGGCGTGAGTACACCATCCCTCTTCGTCTGCAGAGGCCTCATCGACACTTGTCTCAATTTTTAAATTGTAGTCATCCACGCCAAAATAAAAGCCGTGCAGAGGAGCGGCTGTAACGAAGTGACCACGGTGGTGGACGTGAAAGAGATCTTCAAGTCCTCGTCGCCCATCCCGCGCACACAGGTGCCGCTCATCACCAACTCCTCCTGCCAGTGCTCACACATCCTGCCCCATCAGGACGTGCTCATCATGTGCTACGAGTCGCACTCCAGGTAGGCACCACGGAGGGGGTGCGGGGGAAGGAGCTGTGCACTGCTTAAGGAAACGCGAATCTCGTTCGCCAGCCCCGCTCTGTTGTCAGTAGTTCTTTTTACAAAGACCATTAAGGGGCACCTGGGTTGAGCGTCAGACTCTCGATTTCGACTCAAGTCGTGATCCCAGGGTCGTGGGATCGAGCCCCACATCGGGCTCTGTGCTGAATGTGGAGACTGCTTGAGATTCTCTCTCTCAGTCTCTCTTTCTCTCTCTCTCTCTGCCCCTCTCCCCTCTTTCTCTCTAAATAAAGAAATAAAAAATTAAAAAATAGATTCGTAAATAAAAATACAGTTTCAACAGATACCTCTGTCGGGCTGTCACATATCCTAAAGATCATTTAATGCCTTGTGGCACTAAGGAAAAACAGAAATAGGAGTATTTAAATGGAATCTTTAAAAATTAATTTTGGAATTTATTAAGGGACTTCAAAAATTATAGGCAGATTGGGGCACCTGGGTGGCTTAGTCGGTTGGGCGTCCGACTTTCGCTTAGGTCATGATCTCGCGGTTCGTGGGTTCGAGCCCCGCGTCGGGCTCTGTGCTGACTGCCGGCTCAGAGCCTGGAGCCTGTTTCAGTCTGTGACTCCCTCTCTCTCTGACCCTCCCCTGCTCACGCTGTCTCTCTCTCTCTCTCTCCTAGAAATAAATAAAACATTTAAAAAAAATTATAGGCAGATAAATTACAATGAGTTAAAACAATTCTTTTCAAATCATTCAAATCAATCTTAGTGTGGCAAATATTTTTTTTTAAAGAGCTCTTTAATAATCAAGTAAAGGCAGCCATTTGAGATGACAGTTTCAGGTTTTCCTTATATACAATATGAATTTACAATATTTGATAGATCATTACATACATACCCACATTCACGCTCACACCCACCCACATATGTCCGCGTATCTCTAGCTGGGAGTAGGTTTCCCCACATCTCTTCTTGGCATCTTTTTATTTATTCTTTGAAAATTTTTAATGCTCTTATTTATTTCTGAGAGAGAGAGAGAAACCACGTGAGCAGGGAGGGTCAGAGAGAGAGGGAGACCCAGAATCCAAAGCAACCTCCAGGCTCTGAGCTAGCCATTGGCACAGAACCCGACGCGGGGCTCGAACCCACAAACCGTGTGACCATGACCTGAGCCGAAGTCAGATGCTTAACTGACTGAGCCACTCAGGCGCCCCGGCATCTTTTTATATATTGGTACATTCCTTAGAATGTACAAATCAGACTCTTCAGACCAGGTTACAGGATGGGCTCCATAACAGGCTGCAGTATATATCTCCAACAAAATCACTCAATTTTTTATACAAGTCTTCCCTTTAATTCCCTGCCATTAATGCTCCTCTCTTCTGGGTACAGCTGTAAACTGTTTTTTCAAAACACCTTTTGCAACTGACCTCACTCGAATACTTACTTTTCTGATCCGTATTCTGTCTTTCCTGATCTGTACCCTCCCTTGGGTACCCCTGGCTTTTTTTTTTTTTTCTTTAATGTTTATTCATTTATTTTGAGAGAGAGTAAAGTAGGGCCGGAAAGAGAATCCCAAACAGGCTCCGCGCTGTCAGCACGGGCTTAGGGCTCGATCTCACGGTTGTGAGACCATGACCCTCAACCAACCCTCAACCGAGCCACCCAGGTGCCTCATGGGTGTCCTTGGCTTTAACGCTGCTCTTGTACTTCTATCTTGTCTCTCTAAAGAATGAATGGGGGCTCCCGGGGGGCTCAGTCGGTTAAGCATCCAGCTTCAGCTCAGGTCATGATCTTGCAGTTTGTGGTGTCAAGCCCCACATCGGGCTCTGTGCTCACAGCCAACTTGGAGCCTGGAGCCTGTTTCAGATTCTATATCTCCCTCTCTCTCTGACCCTCCCCTGTTCACACTGTCTCCCTCACTCTCTCTCTCCCTCTCTCTCTCAGAAATAAATAAAACATTAAAAACAAAAACAAAAACAATGGCTGTTGACTGAATGTTGCTGGGCTCATCTCTTGCATATTGTTTGTATCTGCTACCGGACTCAGTGCAGTTCTGGGAATGTACCAGACTGCTGGTCATTAAATTCTATTTGAGGGGCGCCTGAGTGGCTTAGTCAGTTAAGCGTCCAACTTTCGCTTAGGTCATGATCTCGCAGTTTGTGGGTTCGAGCCCCGCGTCGGGCTCTGTGCTGACTGCCGGCTCAGAGCCTGGAGCCTGTTTCAGTCTGTGACTCCCTCTCTCTCTGACCCTCCCCTGCTCACGCTGTCTCTCTCTCTCCTAGAAATAAATAAAATTTAAAAAATACATATATAAAAATAATAAATTCTATTTTGATTCCTGTCATCCTTTCTGTTCATTTAGAGATTTAATGTCATTCTGATTAAAATACCAATAAAAATATTTTCGAACGATTGGGAGTTATGCCTCCCCACATAATGCCAATGATCATTTGTAAGCACAGACCGACAAGGGCGTGGAAAGGAGATTTTGAAAATACCATTTGAGAGGAAATTGGTTTCTGCCTTAGGAGAAACAGAAAATTGGAACAAAGCTAGACTTGCTAAAACCATGTGGTGCAAAAGTAGACACGTAGATAAATAAAACAGAGGAAGAATTCTTGAGACAGATTCTAATGTGTAAAATAACATGTTAGGAAGGAAATATGGCAAATCAATTAGACCTGAGTATATTAGTTAGTAAATTGTTGCAAATATTTTTATTTGGAAAAACAGTACATATTTGCAATTTATACTATACCTTAAGATAAATTTCAAATGGATTCAAGAGATATTTTTGAAACTTAATCATAGAGGATAAAATTAGGTGAATTAGACATGTGAAATCTGAATGACAAAATACTTTGCAAGCATGAAATCAATGTAAGAAATTACAAGAGAAAATGTCAATACATGACCTTTGATGACATTGTATCATGGACATAAAAATTACCAGAGAAAGACAACAAAGGTTGAGAAAAATACTTGCAATAGTTATGACAAAAGACTAGTAGCCTTATTCTATAAAGAGTTCATATAAGTTAACGTTTAACACATGAAGACTACAATATATAAATAATATGTACACAAATCTATATGGACAAGTTCCAAAAGAAATACAAGTAGTAAATAAATTTACCTCCTTAATTCTCTGGTCCAAATTAAAACATGATCTGAATGAAATTTCAACCATTCTGAAAACAATTTAGCACTGTGCCTTGAAAACTTTGAAAAAAATACATACTCTTGGACCCACTAATTCTACTTTAAAAAATCTGTCCTAAGGGGGGGCGCCTGGGTGGCTTAGTCGGTTAAGCATCCGACTTTCGCTTAGGTCATGATCTCACGGTTCGTGGGTTCGAGCCCCGTGTCGGGCTCTGTGCTGACTGCCAGCTCAGAGCCTGGAGCCTGTTTCAGAGTCTGTGACTCCCTCTCTTTCTGACCCTCCCCTGCTCACGCTGTCTCTCTCTCTCTCTCTCCTAGAAATAAATAAAACATTAAAAAAAAAATCTGTCCTAAGGGAATAATAAGCCAGTGCACACTAGTATATATACAAGGATATTCAACACAATGCTGGTGATAGTAGCGAAAAATGAAGGAGGTTCAACAGTAGAGAAAGGCCTAAGTGTATCATGGATATCATTGTTGCAATATTATATGGTTATGAAAGCTGTATGTTTGAATTATCTCTATTATACGATAAGATGCATATAATAGAATGATAGAAAAAGAAACGTACAGTGTGATCTGAATACAGTGTGATTTAAAAATATAGGTACAGGCAAGAATAAAAGGAAATGCTAGTAAAATATAAATGGTGGATACGTGGATTGTAGAATCAAGGTTTATAAAGAATTTTGGTTTGTAGGGCCCCTGGGTGGCTCAGTTGGTTAAGCATCCAACTCTTGATTTTGGCACAAGTCATGATCACATGGATGTGAGATAGAGCCCTGAGTTGGGCTCCTAGCTAATTGTGGAGTCTGATTAAGATTTTCTCTCTCTCCCTCTGCCCCTCTCCCTGGCTAGCATACTCGCTCTCTCGCGCTCTCAAAAAAAAAAAAAAAAAAAAAGAATTTTGGTTTTTTACACTTTTTTTGTATTTTTAACTTTTTCCTTTTTATAATCTGAATTGCTTAAAATAATTTTTTTTTTCCAGGATGATGCTTCTTGAAAACTGTTTAGTTGAAAAATGGAGAGATCAACTTAGTAAAAGATCCATAGTAAGTATAATTGGCAACACCACGAATAGCAATCTAAGTGCATATAAAGAAATTCTGTAGAACTGGGGAATTCTTCACTTTCTTCCATTTCCAGGCTCTCACAGGAGCCTGAAATCACAGCAGTATTTGTCTTTTGAATAAGTAGTTAAGAGCAAAGTTCTTCTCATTTCAACCTCAAAGATGATTTTGTTGCACTCAATCCTGATCTAATGGTTATTTCTAGATTAAATTAGGGTTTTTTTCCTTTGGTATTTAATTTAACTATTTTACCAAACAGTCAGGTACGAGCAGAGTTAACAACCATTGGGATTAAAACAGACATATACATGAAAGGGTGTGAACCCACAATTCTAAAATTCATGCTATCTCCATACAAAGCGTCATCACTCTGCATATTTAAAATGATTATGAGACTTTTATCATAATAAATTATATACAAACTGTAATCATTTTGTGGCCAAATCCATGATTTTCAGTGGCATCATCATAGAAATATTAGTAATTCAGTTAGAAGAGTTAGAATAATTTTTTGCCCAGAGATATGCTATCACACCAGAGCTAAAGATAGGAGCCTGGGTGGCTCAGTCGGTTAAGCGTCTGACCGGCTCAGGTCATCTGACTGGCTCAGGTCATGATCTCACGGCTCGTGGGTTCGAGCCCCGTGTTGGTCTCTGCGGACAGTTCAGAGCCTGGAGCCGCTTCAGATTCTGTCTCCCTCTCTGCCCCTTCCCCACACACACTCTCTCTCAGAAAATGAATAAACATTAAAAAGTTATTTTTAAGCATTAAAGATTCATAGCTGTTTGGGCCATTCACTTTTGCAGCAAATATTGTAATACCCTTCAGTAAGAATTTGAAAATATCACTATATAATAGCAAATGTAATGTGTTTACTATTTTAGAACAGATAGAGTCGTGCCCTGAGAAGGTGGAGACAGTATTTCTAGTGCCTAGAACAATGTCTGGTCCGTGGTCATGCTCAGATTCTCTGCTGAATGAAATATAACAAAGTAGGGGCATTTGTGTTATAATAAAAAGCAGTGTCTATTCAAGTAGACTTTGTCAGTTTTTTCTTACATGCAGCTATTTAAATAGTATTTCTTTCTATAATAAGCAGTGTATATAATTTTCTATCAAGGAAACTACTACCCAGAATGCCTCATTTCTCCTGGGTTCTGAGTAGCTAGCACTTGAGGGGATTCCTAGATGTGGGTGGGGCCTCTGTGTTCCTTTGGATGTAAGAGAATTAGGTGAGCCCGTCCATAAACATGGGAAGAGACCTTTGGACTTCCTAGTGGGGCTGGATAAATTTCTGCTCTTTGCCATGTCGCAGCCTGTTTAGAAGCTTTGCCGTGTAGGAATGTTGCATCATCGAGCCTGTGGGCAAAAGTACATGGGCTGGGGCCTCGGGCTCTGGAGTCAGACTGGGTGAATTTGAATCCCAGCTCTGACATTTATCAGCTGTGGGACCATCTGCAAATAAGCTCTGTGTGCTCCCTTCCCAGTCATGACCATGGCGTCCACCTAGAAGGGCTGTTGTGAGTTTCAGTGAAACGAACGCGAATCAAGACTTCCTCCCATACTGAGCCTCTTTTCGAATCACCTGGTATATGATAATGCAGGGTGGCTAAATTGCATTAATTCTGATATTAGGGCCACAGCATGACATGGTGAGACGCATCTGATGGTCATGTGTGCAAATTGCCTCCCAGCAGTGGGAAGAGCGGCTCCAGGAGCAGCAGAGGGCAGGTCAGGACAAGAAGCGATCGGCTGGGCGTTCGGGTCGTAGCAACACCCAGAAACCGAAGGGAAAGCCGCCTGCTCCCAAACCGGCGGCCCCCAAGAAGACCATCAAAGCCAGGAGTGCCCAGAAGAGAACAAACCCCAAAAAAGTGTGAGCCAACAGCGGAGACTGCCTCTCGGGATGAGGCCGGGCACTGCCCAGCCAGCCTGGGGGCGCGGTGCCCTCTCCTTGCCTCAACGATGGCAGTCCCCCCCCACAGACTCACCGTACGGCAGTTTCCTTGATGATATGCTTCCATTTTTTCTTTTTCAGCTGCCACCAACCGTAGTGGTAGGTACGTCCTTTGTTTGGTACGGAAGGTACAGGAAAGCGGGGAGCCGGGGGACAAAGCTTCTCGTGGCATTCAGAGGAGCCCTGGTTGCGCGTAGTCTGTGAGATCTCCAGGTGGGGAAAGGATGCCTGCTCCTTACCATTTGACCTAATATGTGCATTGTAAAATAAATGCCATATTACAAACAAAACACCCATTTTTTTTTTTTTATAATACGTTGTATTTCAGCTTCTGTTGTTCAAATGCTTGTGATGTTTCAAAATGTGATTGAAAATAGTGATTCTCAGGAGGGAAGCAAGAGGAACGAAGAATGAATGTCTCAGAGATCTTTGTATGTTTACCATGTGCCCAAGAGTTTCTGTGATGAAAGGGAATTTTTGAACAATCTAGAAAAGTAGCATCTGGGAAATTTTAACGTACGTTTGTTTTTTGTTTGTTTATTGGTTGGTTTTACAATGAAGCCTTTCACCTAGAGTTTTTAGGTAGACACTCAAGAAACTAAAATAATGATGATGATAACTAAAAAAATAAAAGGGAAGGGCAGAGATACCACCTCCGGATCCTTGTTTTCTGGTTACCATGCCGTTGGGTGGAAAGGCTCAGAATGTACATTCCTGATGCTTCGCATTAGTAACCATGCCGCAGCACCAGAAACAGAGAGTGTTTTCCCTCTGATGATTTATATACCAGTGACTCTGCCCCCAAGAATTTTACAGCTGTGCACACACTGCTCATGTCACTTCCCAGGATGCCCTAGACCTCTTGATGCCAAGCCTGAGAGAATTTGCTCTCTGCCAGAAGCTGGTGCTTACAAAGGTGTTGTGGGCCCAGTGTGAGAGGGCCAGGACTCCAGTCCCTGCTCTCAGCCACCGCTGCACACCAGCTCTGCACCCAGGAGGGCAGCTGCAGTCACTCCTCCTTTCCAGGATGTAGAAGAACAACCTGAAAGCTGAGGTATAAAACCTCCTGTAGATCTGCCATTGCCCCTGCTTCTCAGAGAAGGGGTAGGTGACATGTTGCGCTCACACAAGATCATTAGACACACAATCTGACTTCACCTCTGTCCGCCGCCGGGACGCAGGAGTGAGGTGTGTGGGGAAGCCAGGGGAGCGTGGAGAAATGGGGTTGCCGAGCATGCCGGCAGGGGCTCCCCTTCTTCCTAAAAGCGGCACAGGTCTCGCGTGTCGCCACCGCCCCAGGGCGGCAGAGTTTAAGGAATCCAATAGATGGACTCACACAAGGGTACCAGTAAAATGCTCAGCGTATGTTTCTGTTATCTTAAAGGCCAGACTCCTTAGCCCTTAAGGAATGCTGGGTACGTGTTAGCATAGCATCCACACTAAAGAAACCTGGGAAAGGCTGTTAGAAGGCCCTGGCAGCCCAGCTTACCTCCTTAGCGTTGCAGGGCTTCTTTGGGGAAGGGAATCAGAAATGGAACTCTCCGTGGGAATGGAGAAGCAAACACGTATGTAATTAAAAAAAAAAAAAAGTAAACACTATTTTAAGTGCAATACTGAATATAATAAGAGTTTGGAGATGACTACATACGTAAACACTGTTTGAATATTTAACTGAAATCATATACTGAATATGACACAACACTTAATACTTCTTTAGGAACATTGATACATTATACAATACTTAACTCTGCACGTTTAAACATTATAGGTAATCGGGCGTGTGTATCAGTTTGATTAATCGATAAAAAATTAAGTAGGCCACCGGTTATTTACTACGAAGAAGTCAAAAACGAACATCAGCCCACACTAGGGTTAAGATAAAAAGTGTGGTAGTGATCTTTGTGTGAAGGTCAGAGATTTCTTTTTCTCCCTTAAATATTTTCTCCATCAAAATACATGTGAGAGGAGGTGAATATTAACATATGGAGAAGAAAGCTGAGGTATTGAAATGAGAATTATTTGAAGGTTGGATTACTTTTGTGAGGAAAGAATAGCATTTTGCAATATTATGATCAGCAAATTTCATAATTAAGAACAATGGGAGGCATTTATATTTTCAATAATTTTGTTGGTTTTTCAATAATACAGGAAACATGTATTTTCTATAAAGTATTTAATAAATGCATAAAATAAAAATAGTGGAATTACAATCCTACCTAATCCTATTTATCACTATGCAGAGGTAATTGCTGGTAGTATTTTGGTATACAATTGTCCAGGTGTTTCTTATGCATTTATATAATGATTTGAGAAAAAAAACTAGAGCTTATTATACATACTGTTCATTAACCTTCCTTCTTCACTCAGCCTCTTTTGAGTTGAGTTCTCATGTCAATAAAGCTGATGCCACCTCATTTATAATGGCTCTGTTGTAGTCCATGGTTGCTTTACTCTACAAACCCTTGTGTTATTAGGCATTGATGTTGTTTTTTAACATACTGACTAGCTGAGTCAACATCTTGATAACTATTATCTGTGCACATCCTTCATCGGTCCTTTGGGATACATCAGGTTAAATAGCCTTGCTGGGCCACGGAGTATGTTCGCCGAGGAAAGTCCCTGACTATGGTGTCAGTTATCCATCAGGATGTTGGACCACAGATAGGGAAAAATGTTGACTTTCCAAATCCTCACTAAGACCGTTTGGCCCTGCCAATATTTCTTTATACATTTTAGCTGGAAACCGGATGTCATCTTGGGCAAAGCTCCACTCCTCCTCTGTGAGCCATCACTGAGCACATTCTCAACACTCCAAATACTCAGGAAGCTGGCAAATGAGTGATTAGGCACTTCAGAGAGGGTACAGTTGATGGACAGATAGGTGATTGATAGATGATGATGATCAATGACAGATAAGATAGATAATAGATACAATANGTGATTAGGCACTTCAGAGAGGGTACAGTTGATGGACAGATAGGTGATTGATAGATGATGATCAATGACAGATAAGATAGATAATAGATACAATTGATGATGATAGATGGATAGAGGGATGATAGATAAGACAAATGATAGCTAGATGATAAGATAGATTATAGATGATGATAGATAAATATGATAGATAGATAGATGATAGATAGATGATAGATAGATGATAGATAGATGATAAATCTCTTGACTTGGGAAAGTCTATACAACCTTACAACTTCAATCTTTTTAATGATTCAAATTTAGTAATATAACTGGTCAGCTAGAGAAACCAAAGAATTAGGATGTAGCAGACATGCCAATAGATTTTCTTTCAGTCCAGCCTTCTTTTAAGATACATGAAAATTTAGATAAACAACCTTGGTTTCTTGCTCTTTGGTTGAAACCAATGCAGTGTGAATACACTTTTGCCTTTTGTCCTTGGATGCTTAAAGGGATGTCCATTGAAAACTTACAATAAGACTCCTTCACTTGAGCTGGTTCCACTTCTGTTGAGTGGAATTAGTCCCTGAATAAAAATGAAGAGCACGTATTTTTTGTTTTGGGGGTTTTTTTGGTGGTTTTTTTTAACCACAATTTTCTATCTGCTGTTATCACCCACTCAAAAAGCAAAAGTGGTTATTTGGAATTGTGGAATGAAAAATATGAATGGGACTTTAGACCTCATAATCTAGCTTGGAAAAAAAAAAGACTATACTAGGGCTTATCTGCCACTTCACTTGTAGTTAAATTAGAGAAAGATCTGGGCCCCCAAAGCTACTCAATTTTAACTTAACAGGCCAAAGTGCTCTGATAACATAAAGCCAGGCTATTCGAGGGAAGGCTCATTTATCACCACACAAAGACCAAATAGAGAACAAATTGTTGTTTCTGGTTATAGAATAATATATGCCAATATTGATCATATTTCCTAATGGGAAAATAATTTTTGAAAAGCATTTTACCCTAAAAGGTATATCATGTCACAGTGACAGACAGACATGTCAACCAAAAATTTTAGTTGTCACCTTTGTGACTTAACTGATAAGCAAGGAATGATGTGTTCTCCAGATCAATGGAGTATGTGGGATAGTGTATTTACCTTAACATTAGTACCCCAAAGGGAATGCGTGACGCTAGGAGGGCAATGAAATATCTCCCACCTTTTGTTATTCAAACAACAGAGATAAGCAGAGAAAAGCAGAAAGAGGAGAACCCCAAATGTCAAAATCGGCATTTCCGGCACTTCCAGACTCTGAGTATATGAATAGAATAGTGTTAACATGAATGCCTTTCCATATAAAGAAATAAAACTGTATTTTCATTTTCCACAACTGCATAATTTAGATGTACCAGAGTTTATTTTGCCAGTTACTTGTGAGAAGGGATGTTTAAATGTGTTTCCTACGGCATATTAGTTTTTTGTGACACAAGTAATTTTCCGCTCGGATTGAATTTTCAGGACCAGAAAAAAATGAGCACAAGAGCGCAAAGCATAAATGCTTTTGCGTATTTTGTCTAGTGAACACGCGTTACTTTTAGAAGATGCTACAAAAATATCATGAGAGAGAGAAAAGGGGAGCGAGGACAAAATGGAATGTAGTATGGTTTTAAGCCATATGGACACACAAACGTGAAACCTGTTTCATGGATGACATGTACATCGGTCTGGGTCCTCGGAGAAGCAGGCACAAAATGGAGTGGACTGCGGAAGGATTCGGTTCAAGGAAATACCTATTGAGAGATGGGAGGGGAGATGAACAGGGCTGGCGGAACAGAAAATGAGAGGGAAGAGAGGTTGAGTGGAATCACTTCACACTCCCTCAACGTCTTAAGGAGAATTTGGCAAGGCTATTGGGAAGCGGTGAGACTAGCCAGACATCAATGAGCCCCTCATCTCCCAGGAGCAGCTCTGCCACCGTGTTCTGCCACACTCAGTCACGGACGGGGACCAGCCCATGGAAGGCTGGTTTTGGCACAATGTTAGCAATGCATTTCAGACCATGGTGTCCGGATACCTGGTCAGCTATGGTCCCCATGGTTGGTGTCGAGCAAACAAATGTCTCTATCAACTTTGGTAATTGCCGTCTATAAACTATTTGAATCTGTAAAAGCCCAAAACGTTAATGTCTTCATGTCTTTCTGTTCTATTTCAAATTTATTGAAGGGAAAATGTGCCAATCACAACTATGGTCTTACAATATTTACCCTTCTACCTAACAGAGGTTTCTTCGTACTCTGTAAAGTATGTAAAGAGTATAAAGGATGGCAGTTATGAGGTAGTTCACAAGGCAATTCATGGCGGTAATAAAGCCCATGATGAGTAATTTTGCCTTTACAGGTCCACGCAGTGCCAGGACAACCATATAAGCATAAGCATATCCAGCTCAATACTTTTATGAGATCCATTTTATAACTGGATAATCGTAAATTATGTAACTGTAATATCTAGGTGAGAACCACTTAATGATGGTGAGTTTGGATCACATTAGTGATGCACTTTGAAAGAGAAAAGGAGCATACTTCATTAGCAATTAAATCTAGCTAACAGGAAGATTCATAACCAGAGGGCGGATTCCAAGCATCACAACACTGTAATAACATGAATAACATGATGTAGTGCAAAGAACTCAGATTGAACAAAAAACGGTATTATGAATAAAATTCCATCATGGTATCAAGGGATATCTAAAGTGCTGTTGTTGAATCAAACCAATGCATTTTTAAATTCATTAGCCTTTTTAGTCTTCTAATAATTTCAAATATTTATTATGTCACTGAAATATTTCACATGCTGAAGATCACACGGACAATTGCTTAGTCAACGTTCTCCCTTTATTAAAAGCATGAAAAGACTGGCTTTGGAGGTCACCCAAAGTAGTTTCCAAGGGATGAGCAAGTTCAAACACAGTTCAGGCAAGAATCAGTATCAGGGCATCCACCCCAGTGAGCGGAGAGGGCACCAGCAGAGTCCAGGAAGAGGGCCACAGAATAGGAAACCCATCCATTTTCCTGACGCCGTCTATTTACAGAGAACAGGAGCCGATGAACAGATGCTGGAAAGTATTGGGTGCCAACCCAGAACGCTTCAGGTCCCGTCTTGGAAGGGGGCTATAGGGACAAAGTGGGGCCATCAGAAAACTTGTGGCTTCAGGGTCAAGGTGCACAAGAAAGCCAGTCCTTCAGGAAAGGGGTTGTCTTGTACAGTGCAATTCATAATCCAGTTCTGCCCTCAATTGCTTTAGCCACGGTGGCTGAGATTTCTGAGACGTGTGCTTTCTGCTGCAATTCCAGCGGAGATTCAAGATCAGTCCATTTGGCGGGGACGCTGACAACTTTCTAGCCTCTTCTAACCTTTCTTCAAGAAAATATTCACAGGTTCTGCCAATCTCAGCTCCCATGTGCCTGCCTCGCGCGGCTGCAGCCCACTAACTTCAATCTCAAGACCAGCACCCGCACAAATTAGGGTTTCACCGAACATATCTCTTTGGGGCATTGATTATTGGATTTCTTACTACTTAGCTCAAAACGAATTCTGTAATCCTAGAGGAATACCCTTTCCCTGTCTTGCTTATAAAAATCTCTATACAGAGAAGACCACATATACAGACAACTGAGGGAAACATGCCATCTGCTGGTGAAATGTGTTATTAATTTTGTTGTTTTAATGCTTTTGAAGTTCTGGACCCTTCCTGAGTGGTCCAGGCACCGTGCCACTTGACAGCTAATAGTACTACACCTGAAGGAGTGCGGAAAGGTAAGGAAGGTGAAGGTTTTTACTATACTTATTTTTCTGCACAATCAAAAAAAAAAAAAAGCCAGTAATCGATTTACCCTAGTTTTTTTTTTAATGCATTCTGAAGAAAAATCGAGAAACATCCTTACTGTTCATTCACATGTGCTTCTCAAACATAACATTGGAACACTAGAGTTGTGAGGTGAGCAAGGTATTACTAATACTAACTAATCCAGAGTTGATGTCAGCAAGACGGCAGAGTAGGAAGCCCCGGCCCATCCTTCCCCCTGCAAATTCACCAACTCAAGGACAATTCATGGACAAATTTCCTTTGCATGAAGTCCAGGGACTAAGTGGAAAGCCCTTGCACTCTACGTGACCATGACGCCAGAATCACCAAAGCCAGTAGGGAGATGCGGGACGCCCTGTGCCTGGAGCCCCCGCACCCAACACAGCAGCATGTGATCAGGAAGAAACCTCCTAACTCTTGGCTTCTCCCAGGGGAAGGAAGGAACAGGTTGGGGTGTCCAGTGCCCCAGCTTTCCAGAGCGGGATCCCAGCAGACTGACCTAGGTCTCGTCAGCCTTGGAGGCTGGATGGATCTAGCACAGCCTCGTAGGCAGGGGAGTACACAGATGGAAGACACCGTAGCTCCCCTTCTTCCCAGTGCAGAGGGCAGGTCAGAAGGCCCAGGTCGGGAGGGGGGCAGCTGGAAAAGGCAGCATGGCTACGCGGGGGTTGGCCCTAACAATCTATCCGGCCTCTGGGGTGGGTGGGGGAGCCAATTGCCCCAGGCAGACAGGTGGTCAGCTGGGCTAGGGTGGCTGTGGCCACACAGGCCTACAGGGCATGGATACCCAAGGCTAGGGGTGGGGGAGCAAACTGCACACTGTCATGTGACTCCCAGCATCCAGGGTGGCTAGGTCCCCGTCTCCATGTCCAGACTGTGGTGTAGCCAGGAGCCTGAGTCACCTGTGTGGGTACCTGCAGGCCACAGCCTGCCAGGTCCAGCCTGCTGTAAAACAAAGGCTTAGGGGCATCGGGGTGGCTCAGTCAGTTAAGGTTCTGACTCTTGATTTCATCTCAGGTCATGATTTCAGTTCATGAGTTCGAGCCCCACATTGGGCTCTGTGCTGACCGCGCAGAGCCTGCTTGGGATTCTCTCTCTCCCCTCTCTGCCCCTACCCTGCTTGCACTCTCTCTCTTAAGATAAATAAACTTTTTTTTTTTTAAAGGCTTAAACATAACACATAAACAGGTAAAGCTCCCAGAAAAAAAAAACAAAACAAAACAGGAAAAGCTGCATGATACTGGTCTTGGCAGTCATTTCATAGATAAGGCACTAAAGGCACAGATAACAAAAACAAAAATAAATAAGCGGAACTAAATCAAACTAAAAAGTTGCCACACAGTAAAGAGAACAATCAATAGAATGTAAAGTCAAGCTGTAGAGTGGGAGAAAATATTTGCCATACATCTGATACCAAAATCTATAAAGAAGTCATAAAACTCAGTAACAAAGAAAACCCAATAACTCCTCTAAAAAATTGGGCTAACAGGGCGCCTGTGTGGCTCAGTTGGCTAAGCCTCCGACCTTGGCTCAGGTCATGATCTCATAGTTCATGAGTTCGAGCCACGACAGGCTCTGTGCTCTGATTCTGTGTCTCCCTCTCCCTCTGCCCTCCCCCTGCTCACACTCTGTCTGTCTCTCTCAAAAATAAATATGTATTAAAAACAATTTTTTTAAATAAATAAAATGGGCTAAGGACTTGAACAGACTTTTCTCCAAAAAAGACATACAAATGACCAACAGGTATATGGAGATATGTTCATCGTCACTCATCACCAGGGAAATGCAAATCAAAACCACGGTGAGAGGCCACCTTACACCTCTCGGGATGGTGCATATGTGTGTCTTTAGTAGGACGTGGACAAACTGGAGCCCTTACACCCCTGGCAGGAATGCAAACTGGTCCAGCTGCTGTGTAAAAACGGTATGGAGGGTCCTCAAAAATTAAACAAAAGAACCACCAAAAAATATAGGACTACCAATGTTACCCAAGAATCCCACTTCGGGGTACGTATCCAAAATAATTAAAAACCGGATCTTGATATTACCATTCCCACGTTCACTGGAGCACTAATCACAGTAGCTAACATGTGGGAACAGCCTAAAATGTCTATGAACAGGTGAATGGATAAAGAAAATGTGCTGCCTACGCACGATGGAATATTATTTAGCCTTAAAAAAGGAGGAAATTCTGCAAAATGTGACACTCTGGGAGGGACCTTGAAAAGAGTATGTTAAGGGAAATAAGGCAGACACAGAAAACAAGAACTGCACTATTCCACGTGACTAGTCCTATTCAAAAAATCAAAGATGGGAACGGTGGACGCCAGGGGCCGGGGGGAGGGGGAAATGGGGCGTATTAATCAACTGACATAAAGCTTCAGTGAAGTCACATGAATACAGTCTAGAGATCTGCTATCTAACACGCACCTAGAGTCTACAAGAACGTATTGGGCCCTTAAAATTTTGTTAAGAGGATAGAGCTCGGTGTCCAGTGTTCTTATCACAGTAAAAAGAATCCTAAATGATCAACGTTTGTATCTCTCTTAACGTGATAGTTTAAAAATTAGGAGGAAACGTTAATCACACAAGAGCATCATTCCCACTCTCTTGCTTTCCAGTATGTTCTCTTGAGTGGAATGGAAAGGAGGGTTCAGAGCCAGCAGGCTGGGATTTACACATAACTCTGGCTGTGCACGTAACTTTGCTACATGCATCACTGAGGCAAACGTCATCAGATGACATCCTGAGAGGAGGAAATGCCAAAACCAGCGAACGCTTTGGCTTATTCTCGACTTCATCCCTGGAGAGAGCTGCCTTGTCTTAGCCTTAGGAAACAAAATACACGACCTGGGCCGGCCTGTAGTTAGATTGTAAATCACATAAATCGACATGACACGTCTTCAGAGTTTATTCCTGAAAGGCTTAGAGTCCATTTTTGGCCAACCTCTAAATATACGTTAGGGCTGCATTTCGTATGCATCTCTTCTGTGACTCCACTCCTGCCTTTACTGGGTCCATCCTACGCTCTTCTTCCCCATGTTGCATGCACCCCCCCCCCATTATGTTTTGGACCTTGGGTGCATTTATACAAGCCGCCTTAACTCCTCTCTGAAAGATAGAGTAAAAATAAACAGTAAGATTTGTTTGAGGTTACCTTTTTTATTGTTGTTATGCATTCCCATATGTTTTTCACTTTGAGGTGAGTGTTTAACTTGAGGGAACATTGAGTTTTCCTCCAGAGAGTATCTATCTTCCTTTTGATTCTAACTTACATGCAGTGTCTTCTCCAAGTCCTAAGAAAAGAAGAATATACTTGATGAGCTACATAGAAAGCTAATTTTAAAGTAGGTTGTGGGTTTCCATTTTACACACAAATCCCTGACCTGTGATACAGTTGCCACGCTTCGGAGATGCGATAATACTGCCTGATTCAGCAAGTTCACAATCAGCAAGGGTTTTCAACCCACGAACAAATGCCGTGGACAGGGCTAATTAAAAACATTAACTGTGAGTAACTGCAGCTTTCTACTCGATCCTTTCCAGGATTCAGAATTGCTGGTTGACCAAATGTGGGGAATTTGGAGCTCCCAAATTCTTTTGGAGGGAGCTGCGAAAGACAACAGGTCTGAGTGTGCAGCTCTTTATGGAACATGCTGGAAAGTCTAGAGCAAGAGGAGAAGGTGATGAGTGGGGAAGGAGCTGCAGCACCCAACACACAGCTCTAGGAATTTCCTGGTGGTTGTGGTGGTGGTGTTATATTTTGTTTGGAAAAAAAAATCCTTTATTTGGTATCTCTTCAAGAAGCTTTAGTAAAGGCTTACTTTTTATTTAAAGATTTTGATGTTGGGATTACATGCATTTTTTAAAAACGTGTTGTAAGACAAGCTTCAATGTGTATTGTTTGAGGAGAGGGTTTAGAGAACTCTGTTGGGAGGGAACTTTGTGCTCTCCTGAGGAACTATTCTTCTTTATTTTATTTTTAAGATATTTTTATTGGGGCGCCTGGGTGGCACAGTCGGTTGAGGGTCCAACTTCGGCTCAGGTCATGATCTCAGGGTTCGTGAGTTCAAGCCCCATGTTGGGCTCTGTGCTGACGGCTCAGAGCCTGGAGCCTGCTTCCAATTCTGTGTCTCCCTCTCTCTCTGCTCCCCACCCCCCACTCTATCTCTCTGCCTCCTACAAATAAACATTTAAAAAAAAGATATTTTATTGTGGTAAAATATATATAACACAAAATTTACAATTTTAACTCTTTTCAAGTATACAAGTCAGTGGTTTTAGTTATGTCTGCAACCATCACAACCTATTTCCTTTCTTAAAATTTTTAACATTATTTTTCATTTTTGAGAGAGAGGGACAGTACGAATGTGCACACACTCGAGGGGGGAGGGGCACAAGGAAAGAGAGAGAGAGAGAGAGAGAGAGAGAGGGAATCCCAATCAGGCTCCGTGCTCAGTGTGGAGCCTGACACGGGGCTCAGTCTCAGGACCAACCACGAGATCATGACCTGAGCCCAAATCAAGAGTGAGATGGTCAACCGACTGAGCCACCCAGGCGCCCCCATCACAATCTATTTCCAAAAATTTGCATCTCCCTTAAAGGAAACTGGATCTCATAAGCAGTAACTCATGTCTCCCTCCTTCCAGCCCCAAGAAACTCTAGTCTAGTTTCTGTCCCTATGAGTTCACCTACCCAAGGTGTCTCTTAAAGGTGGAACCCTACAATCTGTGTCCTTGTGTCTGGTTTATTTCATTTGACATAACGTTTTTAAGGTTCATCCACATTGTAGCACGTTATCAGTTCTTCATTCCTTTTTACAGTGAAATAATATTCCATTGCAGGTGTACAATTTTTGTCTACCATCCTTCTGCTGATGTTGTTTCTGTGAGTTTTGTCTCCCCAGTAGATTTGCACTTTCCTGAAGGTAACAACCTTCATTCGGTCACTTCTGTATTAACCAAGAACCTACTCTTCAAGCAGACACACAATGCATATTTTCCCAACATAAATGTTCATGGGTTTCACACTCATGCCTTGGTCTATGATTGAATGAGTCTTATGGAATGAGCTTCACTATGCCCCAATTTATTTTTATTTTATGCATCTAATATTTTGTTGTTGTTTTTTTTAACATTTTTATTTTATTTCTAGGATAGAGAGAGACAGCGTGAACAGGGGAGGGTCAGAGAGAGAGGGAGACACAGACTCTGAAACAGGCTCCAGGCTCTGAGCTGGCAGTCAGCACAGAGCCCGACGCGGGGCTCGAACCCACGAACCGCGAGATCATGACCTAAGCGAAAGTCGGACGCTTAACCGACTAAGCCACCCAGGCGCCCCACATCTAATATTTTGATACAACATGCTTATACCTGGAGAAATCATAGCCTAGATGACAGTATTAGGGGAGCAAGATACTCTTCTCTCCCCAAGGAACCTGGTTGGGTGTGGACGGATTTCTCTCTGTCCCACTGCTTTCTCATTATGCTCTGGATACTCATTCTCAGTTTGGCTCATCCAAGTGGGGACAACCCTCCACATGGGAAGAGGCCATATACAGTCCTTTGCCAGTCAGCAGCCAAGGCCATACACTTGTATGTGAGCCTGCTCTGAAAATAAAGAAGGAACGTAGGCTTTATGGGAAAAGTCGCCTAACGTAGGCTCTGTCTCCCACATTGCCCAAGACAGAAAAGTTTTCAAGCTTTCTATCAACAGCTAAGCAAACTCTATCCATATACATATGGTGTGGCTTCAAGGCTGCTATGGAATAGCACAGTGTGTCTGGCAGGAAGTGTTTGATTCAGACACATGGGGCAAGTGCTGGTCCTTCTAGGACACTCTTACCCGGGGCTCGAGCACAGCAACAAGAAAGCAAAGCAAACAATAATTAAAAAGGTATTGTACTTTTAGTTTCCCTCAGGATTTTCAGGAATCAACTCTTCAAATATTCTGTTGATGCTCTCCGTTGCATCATAGACATTAGATGATCCATGGACAGCGTTTTTCAAAATGCTTATTCCAAAGCGGGCTCGGATAGAATCTGGGGACAGTAGTTTTGCTTCATCTGGATCTATGGGACCCATCAATCGTCTCCATTCCAAAACAGCATTCCACTTGGTCAGAATCATGACCAAAGACAGACCCCTGCATAGAAGAATACTTTCAGTAGATGTGGGCTATTTACACCCATGGAGAACCGCATACACGGTAAAGACAGAATGCCACACTTGGTCTGTACTCCTTGTCCTTATTAGTGTGATTTTGTGTTTTCTTTTCTTTTTAAGTTTTTATTAAATGTTTATTTATTTTTGAGAGAGAAAGAGAGTACACACATGTGAGTGGGTGGCGGGGCAGACAGAGAGGAGACAGAGAATCCCAAGCAGGCTCCCTACTGTCAGCACGGAGCCTGACACAGGGCTCCATCTCACGAACCATGAGATCATGACCTGAGCCAAAATCAAGAGTCAGATGTTTAACTGACTGAGTCACCCAGGCATCTCTTGTACTGTCTTTTGGTTTTTCCATTTCTCCCTCTTCCAATAGATTTTTGTGCTGAATGAGTGCTATAGTTTAATTCTAGAGATATACTCCAGGCACTGTTCCAAGTATTTCCAATGTACTAATTATATAACCCTCACAACAAACCTATGAGATAGATACTATTATTATCCCCATTTTACACATAAGGCAACTGAGGCACAGATTAAATATGTTGGCAAAGCAGAGACTGAAACCCAGATCATCTCTCTGTATAATGTTGAAGACCTAAAGAAAGAGAGGAAGGAAGGAAGGAAGGAAGGAAGGAAGGAAGGAAGGAAGGAAGGAAGGAAGGGAAGAAGGATGGGTAAAGAGACGGGGGAAGGGAAGGAAGGAAACAGAGAAGAAATGAGCCCCAAATATTAAAAGGGTGTCTTTGAATGAATGAAATTACATGGGATGTTTTCATTACATTTTGTACCTTTTGGTTTCTATAATGAATATTTACTACTTTTATAATGCAAAGGACTATATATCAGAAACTTACTCAGATAACATCTCCAATACATCTTTATAAAAGTCTTTATTTTTTATTTTTGAATAAATTTTTTCTGTTTCTTCTTCATTTAGGTATATTTCTTTCATCTGTGTTATTTCAAATCCAGCCTCTTGAATATATTTCAAAATCTCCTCTAGGGAAAACAGATATTTGGTAATCTTGTAGAATGCCTCCACTTTTCTTCCATATTCAAGTAGACTGAAATAACTAAGGGCAGTAATCGTTTTACTTGCATACTGTGGCTTAAAAAGCAAAAACTATGCAAAATGAAATTGAACTGAAAAGCACCATGTTAATACACTAACGCAGATGTTCAATCTCCGAGATGCACCTTTCCAGAACGCACCGAAAATATCTCATAGACTAGAAGGAGGGTGGGAGTTGTATGCCTCTGTGCTGAAAGTGAAGAATGTTTTCAAGTCATTGCTACAAATGTCAAGGAACTCCTTGCTAGATATGGATTGAAGCGGGGAGCTGATTTGAACTCTTCTCTCTGAAGTAGTGCAAGGCACCATTAAGGGAACTGAATAAATCTTGTCAAAATCTCACCAGCCGCCTAAACTTTAAAGGCTATGTTCAGTAAGCCAACTGAGGGATTGGGAGCTTCCTGGTACAACAGTCTTTTCTTTGGTCCAGATCAAAAGCACTTAGAAGTGCTGTGCTGTTTTCTAAAGATCAAGTTGGGCATAACCAATAGAAAGGCTGAAGAAGGCTGGACTTCTATAAAGGGGGTGACTGGGATCTGCCCTAGGGGAAGCACTGTGGGAATGAATGTGAATGGAACACTAAACACTTGTCTGCTCAGAGGGCCTGGCCTGGAAACACAGCTTATAAAGGTGGTCATTCTTATAAAGAGCAATGTGTAAGGCTCCTGAGACCACAGGCAAGTAAACCATTAACTCTCTCTGGGAAGGTCAGAGATGACTTCCGGAAAGGCCAACCCTTATGTTAAGTACAGAAACAGTCAGATCTGATCACCAAGCAGACAGGTAGAGAAGAACATTGTAGGCACAGTGTAGAATTTCTAAAAAATAATGTTAATGAAAACACTATGCATTACAATCTATGGGAAGGGCACCTGTGTGGCTCAGTTAAGCATCCGACTTCAGCTCAGGTCATGATCTCACTGTTCGTGAGTTCAAGACCCACGTCAGGCTCTGTGTCGAGAGCTTGGAGCCTAGAGCCTGCTTCAGATTCTGTGTCTCTCCCTCTCTCTGTGCCACCCCCGCTCTCTGGGAAAACTCTACCAAATCTTCAAACAGCAATGTCACTGCTGCTTAAACTCCCCCAGAGTGCCAAACACAAAGACATTCACATCTTTTATGAAGTTTTACATTGTTATTTAACCTTGCACAAAAAAATGAAAAGGACAGACCAATCTCACTGTCAGTCTCAATGTGAAAAATCCCAAATAAAATATATGCAAATAGAATCCAAAAGCACATGTAAAAAATATCTCATGACTAAGTGTAATTTATACAGAAATGGAATAATGGCTTGATATTAGAAATATCATTAACATGATCTTTCATACTAATATATCTATGGAGAAAAACATCATCTCCATCAACTCTAAAAGGACTTCAACAAAGTTTGGTATTACATTGATTATGAGAGAGACAGAAAGAAGAATGAGGGGAGGAGGGAAGGAGAGTGAATATGACAAAAGTTAATTGTTAAATCTAGATTGAGGGATATGGGTGTTCACTGCATAGTTTGAAATTTTTCACAAGATTTGAAGGGAATGTGAACATTGAGTTTTATTTCTAAATATTTACCTCTTTGTTCCCGTGTTACATGAGGTTTAATCAGCGCTAAAGTCTGCTCAGGAGGAAAGAAATACTGGATTTCCTTTTCCGCCATTTCTAACGAATCACTTCCATACAACTGGTTGATAGGCAAGCCTTCCACTGCAAATTGCACGCATAAGCTTTGAAAATGAAGTCAAGTTAAGAACCATCAGAGCAACACATAACACAGCATAAGCTAGCACAACAGAACACTATGTATACGAGTTGTTCAAAAGTTATCAAGCAATGAGCAACTCATTCCTGATCTAGGCATTATGTAAAAGGCAATGACAGAGTGGCTTAGAACATACAACTTCCTTATAAGGAGGTAACAGTCATTAGGAAGAAAGAACATGGACATTTAAATAACCATGATGTGAATATTTACAGCTAACTCTGAAAGAACGAAGAGATGCCTGGGTGCAGTGAAAATGCACTACCTGCTGGCTATGTGTCATTGGGTGATGAGTTAACCTCCCTGTGCTTGAGCTGTCTCAAATACAAATAATAAAACTGTTTTGGAAGGAGATTTGGGGGATGTAATCAGATGATACATTTAAAACATATGGTGCCTATTAAGCTCTCCGTATTCATTTCCCTTCTTTCATCACTAAATATTATCAAGCTCTAGAGACGGCATTTGACCGTAAAACAAGCCTCCCAAATCACAAACACTGAATCCAAAAGATGCCGCAATGGAAGCATCCAGCAGAGTATGTACAGTGATAAATGAGGAGCATACAGGATGGGTTCATGTAAAGAGGCAGGAGTGAGGTTGATGGCACTGGCCGTGTTCTGTTAGGTGGTTTATTTCTGTTCTGCTGCCTTCACGATAGATGAACACATACACCTCCTCAATCATTTGTACTTCTTAATGTGTTTTCAGCTGCCCCTTTTACTGTCTCTTTATCTATGTACATTTCAGTGGAGGACATACTTGCTCCTTATTTCATTTTCTGCCCTTTATGCACAGTCCTGAATTGCCAACCCACAAAATCCAGCTATAGCGAATAATGTCCTTTCCTGTTAATAACCTGACTTTATTGGCCACTTGGCTTTCAGTCCTCAGACCCTCTTCCTGCCTCTCTGCTTCTACTGATGCATTCAGATTTCCTTTTTGCCCTATCCAACTTGAACTTCCCACTTGACCCTTGGCAGTTCTCACACCTCTGGTTTGAAGACGTTTGCAACCTGAGACCCTTGGAGCCTGTGATTGCCAGGGGTGGGGGATTTACACAATGAATGTATAAGGTACCACCGGCACTTACTCTGTCCAGCGCAGAGAACACCAACCAGCCCCTCCGTGGTGCTGTTAGACGTGATTATTGAGAAATGTGTGTGTGAGGGGAGGATAGGACGGAGGGAGTAGGTGATGAGCGTGAGGCGTTGCTGTGTTTCTCCTTTATGCAAGTGACCGTGTTTCAGATTAAGCAGTGCAGTGCAGAATCTGATACTCAAGTAAACAGGTAAGGGCAGATCTCTGCTGAGTTATTCCAAAAGCAACCTGACAGAACTGGGTGGAGCCAAGGAAACTGGGAAAGGAGGAACCAATTAAAAAAAATAATAACAGTCAAGATTAACTGTGAACTTGTAGCAACACAGGGGTCATAAGGGCTTTGGTTTGAATCCTCACTATAATAGTCGGGGGCGGGGGGGCAGTTGCTGAGTGCCTTCCCCTGGAGAATGTGTCTCTGTGCTGGTGCACTACCTCCACACTTGAAACCATAATTTCTAGAACAGTATGGCTACAAGTGTAGGCCTTGTGTTGATGGGAATTCCTGCCTCGAACGCCATGCCTTTCGTTTCATTAAGAGATTCTATGACATTCTGCTCATACTACTTACAGACTGTCTAACCCTATTATCCTTTACAGTAATTGTAGGGCTAAATAAGGGGCAAAATGTGTCCATGCAGAGCAAGTCAGATTCCAGATTTCCTACCCAAAAGAAAACATGTCAACGTTTACATGTGATGCTTCCTTAGTACTGTCGTGTATTATGTCAACATGTGTAGCAAGTTGCCTGTATCTGACAGAGCATCTCTGTTCTTGCTCACTCCTAGGGTGGGCCTTTCTTCTCCTGAGTTGATGTCTACCAAGGCCAGGAGATGGCCTTTTGGCTGGGTACTCACCGTTTACTTCCCATCCCCACGCCAAGCATCACACAACCTGCATCTGCAAAGCCTTGGCTATATTCGGGCTGCCCTTGGGCTGGGCCTCCCGTCATAACCAGGGCAAGTGGTTTTTCTGCGAGCCTCTCTTAGACTGGAGCTGTGGCTTTCATACCCATCTTCAAATCAAAATTAAAGAGTCTCCCATGAAAAGGGTTTGGGGCCCATGGTATGAATCTTACCTCTCTGGAAGATATTCCTTGGCTTTTTCAACAGTGCTGGGTCCAATTAACTCTTTCCAGTGTTGTAAACAATTGTCTCTCAATAAAACAAGGGCTAAAGATGGACTGCTGTTAAAAGAACAAAGGCTGTGAAGTATGGCTCTGTGGCTAAATGGTATAGACAATACAAGTCAAGATGATTCTTTTACCAAGACTCTAAGATTAATTTCCATTGGTGTACTGCCAAGAAAATACTGAGCACCTTATAAAAGTATGGAAGCAGACTGAAGAAGGGGAGGGAAAGACCTTGGTTCTGGTAGATTGGTTCCTATATAGTATCCCCGTATTCCTGCTGATTTATATACGCTTGCTGGATTTCTGTCCCAGCTGCTATTTCACTTACCCTTCTAGAAAGCTGACAGATTTCTAGCATCTTATTCTCCTTGGACTAGTGATCTTTAGGATTACCAAAAGCCCTGAGAGTCGGTGTGTTCTCTACTTGGACTTGACGTCACACACCTTGGATTTCTGGCATTCGACTCAGTGAATGAAGTCCAGGGACCACCTGAGCCTTTCCATTTCTCTAGTAGCACGTCAGGAGGACAAGAGCAGATGGGACAGTTGAGCAAAAAATCGAGGTGGGGGTGAGACTGGCAAATAAGTAGACTCAGCACATGTTTACAGAACTGAGGGGTGTGGCAACTTGACCCGGGCAGGGTCAGAAGAAGTGTAATGATTCAAAACTCAATCAAATAAACCACAAGAGACTCTTTTTTTTTTTTTAATAGTTTATTGTCAAATTAGTTTCCACATAACACTCAGTGCTCATCCCCACAAGTGTCCTCCTCCATGCCCATCCCCCCCTCCCCCCACATCCATCAGTCCTCAGTTTTTGTCAGCATTCAAGAGTCTCTCATGGTTTGCCTCTCTCCCGTGACATATCAGATAAACCACAAGAGACTCTTAATGATAGAGAACAAACTGAAGGTTGATGGAGGGACGAGGGTGGGGGATGGGCTAGATGGGGGATGGGTACTAAGGAGGGCCCTTGTTGTGATGAACCCTGGGTATTATATGTAAGTGATGAATCACTGAATTCTACTCTGAAGCCAACATTGCACTGTATGTCAACTAACTAGAATTTAAATACATAAATACATAAACTAGAATTTAAATACATAAATACCCAAAATCTACTTTACCTGGTCATTTTTTCAATAAGAGTTTCAAAATAATCTTCATTTTCAAATTCCTTGCATAGTGTTTGTGCTTCCTCTTCTGACAATACGATTGGTCTTTCCATCAGTATTTTAAAGCCTTCATCATCAATGATATTTAAAACATCCTCTAAATTAAAAGTCACATGATAAGTGTTAAACTGATGGGTTACTGGCTATCCATACCAGACAGAATGTATTATGATGGTGGCATATAATGCATCTCGTCCTCATATGAAATTTAGAAGTTGGCAAAAATAGGGGCATCTGGGTGGCTCAGTTGGTTGTGCGTATGACTTCAGCTCAGATCATGATCTCACAGTTCGTGGGTTCAAGCCCCCTATCAGGCTGTGTGCTGACAGCTCAGAGCCTGGAGCTGCTTCGGATTCTGTGTCACCCTCTCTCTCTGCTCCTCCCTTACTATAAGGCAAGCCTCAGACATGAAATGCACACAAAACTAAGAACAAATCCTTCCCTTTGACCAGTGAAACTGAGAAGACGGGACTCTGTGCTCTGAACAGTGTGGGGAAAACCCTGTTACTTTTTTTTTTCCTCTCTCCCACTTTTTTCTCACATTCAGGAGGCAGTCTTAAAAGTAGGCTCTTGCCTGGGTGGCCCAGTTGGTTAAGCACCCGACTTTGGCTCAGGTCATGATCTCACAATTCATGAGTGGGAGCCCTGTGTCGGGCTCTGTGCTGACAGCTCAGAGCCTGGAGGCTGCTTCAGATTCTGCCGTCTCCCTCTCTCTCTGCCCCTCCCCTGCTCATGCTCTGTCTCTCTCTCTCCTTCGAAAATAAACATTAAAAAAAAATTAAAAGTGGGCTGTGCCCAACCGCACAGGCTAAAAGCCCAGATACCCAGCAAGAGGGCAAAGAGCAGAGGCTTATGAGATAGACGCAGAGAAGGTGGGCAGTGGGGGGAAAGTGACTGCCTAAATTGCGTTTGAAGTAGTGGACTGATCAGCCCCAAGCTGGGGCAATAAAGGCTTGAGGATTGAGCTTCGAACTTCAGTATCAGGCGTCACTCAGGTCTCTGACTGATCTCCAAGCTGTGTAGTCCAGAATAGCATACAAAACTTTGAAAAACTTTGAAACTGACATTGGAAATAACCCATAGAAAGTGGGATGGGACATGTGGTCTTAACTTAACCCGACCGACTGACTTCTAAGACAAACAAGAAATCAACATTTTCCAGAAGATTTTAACAAGATTCACCAGAGTCTCATAACACAATACTCAAGTGACCAAGCACTAGAATACAATACAAAATTACACAACCTATAAAGAACTAAGCAAATCTTAGGGCACCTGGGTGGCTCAGTTGGTTAAAAGCATCCCTCCTTTGATTCTGGCTCAGGCCATGATTTCAGGGTTCATGAGATTGAGCCCCACATTGGTTTCTCTGCTGACAATGTGGACCCTGGGTGGGATTCTCCCTCTCCCTCTCTCTCCCCCTTACCCACTCACACCCACTCTCTCTCACTCTCAAAATAAATAAACTTAAAAAAATAACTAGCACCCTTCAAGTGCCAAGCACTTTATGTTTTCTCATTTTTTAAAAGTAAGCTCTACTCCCAGCGTGGGGCTGGAACTCACAACCCCGAGATTAAGAGTCACACACTCAGCCAGCCAGACGCCCCTCATTTTAATCTTCTGAATTTTACACATGAAGAAATAGACTTGGTAAAGTATCAAATCACACAATTAATGAGGAGTTGACCCAAGCTTTGAATTAGGGCATTTCAAGTATAAAGTCCAATCTTTATTATATAATAAGTCCTACCACGTTAAAATCTACTCTAACAAATTCAAATGTTAGAAGATAATTTGCAAACTCTTTAACTACAAAAATGTTTTATTCTTTATCATTGAGAGATTAATATTAACTAACTTTCTTACTTCAGGTGTTCTTTTCTTCAATGTTAAATTTTAAAATAGTATCTTTTGGTGCAATTATACTAGGATTTATTTATACTTATTTCTTACCTTTCTTTTCTTGAAAGAGATCTGGTCGAAGTAATGCCAGGATCTTTTCTAATTTTAGGTTTTTCATATTTTTAAAATCAGGGAAGAAGATATCAATAAACTTCTTAACATTATCCATATTCTCTTCAACATCACAAAGCTGAGATATATGTTGTCTTTCCAGATATTCTTGTAAACTGTGGAAATCCAAAATATAATTTAAGATTATTATAAACTGAAGTTTAAGAAAATTAAAACTGGTAATAACTTCACAAATATTTTAATGGTTTAATAAAACAAATAAAAATTAAATCTCATATAAAGTTGTATCTTTCTATCAAATCTCACACACACACACACACACACACACACACACACACACACACACACACGTACGTGGGGGAGGGACAAAGAGGGAGGGAGACATAGAATCCGAAGCAGGCTCCAGGCTCTGAGCTGTCAGCACAGAGCTCAGTGCAGGGCTTGGACTCAGAAACTGTGAGATCATCACCTAAGCCAAAGTCGGATTCTTAACTGACGGACCCTCCCAGGTGCCCCTTAAACCAATTTTTAAACTAAAAGTTGGCTGCTTCTAAGCATCACCATGTACCAGCAATTCTAAATAATGTTAGTGGTATATTCCTACTTCTTCTTGAAAAAAATATTTTCTCCACATTCTAAATAATTCCTGTGGTTAGTGTTAAATTTTAATAATATATGTGTGGGCCTCAAGTTGGCATTTTTATTACTTATGTTTAATAAACAGTGTACTCTGGCTTGTATTCTGCATGTAAGAATCAATTCTAAAATAACAGAGCTATTGGCAGATTGCAATTTCAATTTCTGGAATTTACCAAGCAACAAGAATTTAATGTATCTCTATTAACATCCAGTGAAGCCCAATTTTGAAAATGTCACTAGTAAATATTCGAAACTTAAGGCTTGCAAACAAAAATTGCAATTTCTGTGCTAGAATAATATGTATAAATATGCAGATTTTTTTCCCAACAAGAGCTGGGAAAACAGCTTCCCAGACAAACTTGCTCCCCACCGCTCCATGCTGCCTGCTGGTGGCCGCTGCTCAGGATGAGGAAGGGCCAAAGGCAAATGGAGTCTCTACGTTCAGGAAGGAAACACTTCAGACTTTGCCAAAGCGAAATTGACACATCTCACTCCTTCCCCACCCTGCCAACTGCCTACATTGTTCATCTTATTACTGAACAGTTGGAGACAACTGCTTCCCCAAGTCAGATGTGACACAGACTTCCCAGAACAGTGGCACCCGTGAAATAGTGACTTCTCTTACGCCAGCCGCATTAATGAGTGTTTCACCAAACATATTTTTCATGGCCCAGAAGTCCTGGTATGAAGTCTGGTGTCTTTCTGAGCGCAGCTCTCCCCACCAAACCTCCCCTCTGACCACTGACCATCATTCCCCCTTAAAACTGTGGAAGTAAGTACTACTGTTCACAAAGCCCTTGGTCAGCAGCCGACTTACCTATACGTCCCTCGGATATCCCACTTAAAACTTGCAATGAATGACATTAGTTCCTGCCACCTTAAAAAGCATGACATTGGTAGAAACCAGCAGATGTAGCTACTCAAGAAAAGTCACTACACACGCTAGTAAGACAACAAGGAACGTTCTGGAGATTCCTGGTTAGAAAATGCAACCGGGAGGCTCTGTCCAGCAGGAAGAGCCACATGATGAAATCTCAAGTCTCAGCTACTCTGTACTGGTGCCTGCTCACCCACCTTTCTTTCAGACATAGTTCTGATGACTCGCGTTAAATTGGACTTTCTGAGTCTTTGAGGGAATAAAAGATGCAAATAGCAGTGCACGAAACCAGCACTGTATATGTTACTTATATGCATTTTCAACTATTTAAAAACCCCATTAGTGAAAATATAGAATCATTTCGTCCTTAGCAATGTATTACCAACAATTACCGAAAGTAAAGGGGAGAGGACGTCTGATGTCTTTAGGATCCAGGGCAGGTGGGAGTGAATGTGGGGAGACAGCAGAAAAGAGAGAACCTGGCAGCGATTACCCGTGGTCCCAATCTACCCCTGGGGGGGAGGCCACACTGGTGCTGGGAGGCCACACTGGTGCTCCCAGTTTTAGAAGACAAACATAACCTCTAGTCCTCCTGACATAAACTTTCAGGGAAATCCCAGCTTTGCCGAACACACCTCTTTTTAGATCGACTGGAAGAAATACTTGTGGTTCCAACATAAAAACCTGTGTTCTTAGATGTTGAGCTATTTGGACCCTACACTTCGTTACGTACTAATACAACGCAAATGGAAGTTTCCTGGACTCGAGTTACCTGTCCCGCTTCTTCTTCGTCACTGCAGATGTGGCAACCTGATGGTGATGATCCTCATAGAATTTATTTTCAGTCTCAGGATTGGGTTTAGTTTCTTCCCAGGCAGGCTGTTCTTCATTTCCTTGAGATATAACTAGAATATGGCATGGGCCACTTGTCATAAAAAGGACAAAATCTTCAAAGTCAGGCTACAAAGTAAGGGGATAAACTGCTTACTTCAGGCTTCTGATGTGGATAGAGGAAAATGGCAGTCACTACCCAACTCAAGCAATATCCTCCCCTTTACGATCACTGGGCGAGGGAGTGTTCTCTTCATAATCCCCCTGCTAACAAACACATCTCTGAAGGATGGAGGTTCACAGTTAACAGGTATCGACCTTAAAGATGATCTAATAACCATTCTCAAACTTCAGGATGTTTCCAGATCATCTGATGGGGCTTGTTAAAACACAGATTTGGAAAGTCCAATTTCAGAGTTCATGATTCATTAGGTTTAGGATGGGGCTTTGGAATTTGACTTTCTCAAAAGTTCCCAGGTGATGCTGAGGCAGCTGGTCCAACCTTTTCCTGGGGCCAAGAGAGATGGTTGCAGTGTCACACCCAGTTGGCAAAGTGCCGCCCACCAGAGCTTTCTCTGATGACAAAACACATTCTGTGATCTCCAACACAGGCAGCCACGGGCGGCGATGGGGACCTTAACATGTGGCTCTTGCAACTGCGACTCTGAATATTTGATTTGATTTGATTCTAATGACTTTAAATTCAAACGGCCACAGGTAGCTAAATGGCTACCAGGCAGTACATTTCTGGAAGCTGGGTCTTCTGACCTCCACACCACTGTACTTTCAAACACAGCACTGTCTTTCTTAATACCTCCCTCCCCAGGCAAAAGAGACAATAGCTCGAGACATAGGCTTTTAGGTAATGAAAGGATTAAAGCTTCCCTGTGAGGTTTAGGACAAGGAGCCTTCAATTGGGGATAAAAATCTGCAGGAAAGGCCTGGATGCTGACTTCCAGAGGCCGATGCAGGGAGTCTGAGAGGACCCACATTACACAGGTCTTCCCTCCAAAAAATACAATCAGGCCATCTGCTTTTGCTCACCTGCCACTATTTCTACTGGAGATTTTTCTATCACTGCCTTCTTTGATATTATCATGATCCGGACACCAACAGGGACAACAGAAGCTTATTTGGCTTGTTAAGCTTCTTTGTTTGTTTTTCTAAAATGAGAATTCAAAACTTACAGGAATCTACTGTCTTTGAAAACACAATGGCTTTTTTTTCTTCTAATTTTCTTACCTGGTCCGCTATTCGACTATAGAAGTCCCGCACTTGATGTTCACTGAGCACTCTCTTGTCTTCTATTTCTATGACAAATCCTGCCTTGAGAATCTCCAAGTAGAGAGGAAGGTCAGATCCAGACGGGTCATGGGACCACATGTAAAACAAGTCAAGGACATTTGTTTCTTGTGCTTGACAAACCACCCGGGTTTGAACACATTTTCAGGTAAAATATTTCAGCACGATCCATAAGGCACTAGGTTTGAAGAGGCTTCAAAATACATTAACAAAGAAGGCCCTTTTCATGCCTCCTGGTATTTAAATTTTCAAGGCTTGAACCAGCAACTCCACAGTATTTCTATTATTTAAGTGACTTTCCCTCAAATGTGAAAGAACTAACTAAATTCCAAGGGAAGATATCGTGCTTTCTGAATCATTCATAAAGACACAAATTTATGAGCATTTTTAACCATCTATCTTCAAAATTGTTTTAACATTGTTTTTTAAAAGTCTTTCCTTTGTTGAGGCTGTAACTCATAATCTAGTATTGTTTATATAGCAAAAAACAAAACCTATCCAAATTATGGGGAAGGATAGAATTTAACATTTATTTGTGATCTGTCATTTAAAAAAACCCATATTTTAATGATAAGTCCAGTTTGCATGCCACTCAAGTATAGCAAAATGTAACAAAGACAAGTTTTGAGATAAGGCAAATCTAATGAGGTACTAAACAATGAAATATAAGTATAATCCGAGTTCAAAGCAACTCAGGAATTACATTAAACAATACCAATAATTTGAGATCTGTTTGCCTAAATGTCCATCAACTGATGAATGGATAAAGAAGATGTGGTTTATCTATACAATGGAATACTAGTTGGCAATGAGAAAGAATGAAATCTGGCCATTTGCAGCAACATGGATGAAACTGGAGGGTATTATGCTAAGTGAAATAAGTTCGTCAGAGAAAGAGAGATACCATATGGTTTCACTCATATGTGGATCCTGAGAAACTTAACAGAAGACCATGGTGGGAGGGAGGGGGAAAAATGTTACAGAGAGGGAGGGAGGCAAACCATAAGAGACTCTTAAATAGCAAGAACAAACTGAGGGCTGATGGGGGTGGGTGAGAGGGGAAAGTGGGTGATGGGCATGGAGGAAGGCACTTGTTGGGGTGAGTGCTGGGTGTTGTATGGAAACCAATTTGACAATAAATTATATTAAAAATAAAAGTAATAAAGTAAAGTTGGGAAATATCACTTACTTTTTCTTTAATTTCTAGAGATTTTCTAGCAATCACGGCATCAGGCTTGACAATAGTAATACTGTATTGTGGCTCTAGGGAAAAAAAAAGAAGAATTTCATTTTCTTGGCACAAAGTCTAGATAATGATGGATGTGGCAATTAGAAATGTAAACTACGGTGTACTTGGGTGCCTCAGTTTGTTAAGAATCTGACTTGGGCTCAGGTCATGATCTCACAGTTTGTGGGCTCGAGTCCTGTATCAGGCTCTGTGCTGACAGCTCAAAGCCTGGGGCCTGCTTCACATTCTGTGTCTCTCTTTCTCTCTGCCCCTCTCCTGCCGGTGCTCTGTCTCTCTTTGTCTCAAAAATAAATAAAACATTTTTTAAAATGTTAATAGCAAGTCTAATATTAGCTGACCAGTCACTTACAAATGACACTAATGTCACCGCCAGTTTTTTGTTCTTACAAGTAGTGCTTCAATGAACATCCATGTACATGAATCCTTTTCCACTACTTTGAAGGAAATTTACCTACCAGAACTTTCATAGGGTGATTCCTCACCATCTTCCGCATCTGAGTCCACAAACAAAATTTCATGATACTGTGGAAGAGAAATACAAATAGAAGTTATATTTTAATATAAGTTTTTAGAAACTTTGTTTCTAATAAATATCGATAATCCAACAGATAGAAGGTAAAGTGGGAATGTGGCTGCATTTATCTAAACTACTTTTCCCGATCTTTCCACTGAAATAACATAAAGGACGTTGAAAGTAATTGGGGTGGAAAGGCTATCAGAAAGCATGCATATATGCTATTTGGAAAATGATCAACCACCAAAAAAGCCTTAAAATTTAAGAAGAGCACAAGGAATAAAATAAGAAAGCAGCAGAAATTAATAAGTAAGAAAGTGATAAATACATAATTATCATGTTATAGATCAAACAGGCATTTGATGAGTTTCTAGATCCAATCCTGACCATAACTCTTGGTCAACTAGAAACAGCAAAAATACCTTCTTAACTTACAGAAAAAAAAAATTTGTATTGCCCAAAACCACAGCCAATTTTTTACTGTAGAGTAAAAAACTAGCAAGGACGGGGATGGAGTTGCCTTAATTTTTTGAGAAGCCCTTAAAGTGCTTCTGTGACTCTGTTTTGACTACCTGAAAGGTATATATATTTACATATATACATTTTTTGGCAAGAGAATGCATGATGTCAGAGTCTCACTGTAATAAAGACCCCCAAATGTATGGAAATGACTATACAGGAAGCATTTGTTCTTACTATAATCAGGAATAAGATATTTATGTCAGCTATAACTTCAGATGGATCTGACATTATATTTGCTGGATGTATGCTGGCAATAGGGCAGCCACTAACCACATAAAACTATTTCAGCCCTTGAAATGAAGTTAGTCCAAATTAAGATGTGCCATAAGTGAAAACTACACAGCACATTCCAAAGACTTAATATGGAAAAAAAAAAAGATTATATAATACCTTACTTTTTCTATTGAGTACATCCTTAAGGTGAAATCTTCCTAATACACAGGATTTAAAATTTTTAATTGCACTCTTTTCTTTTCTGTTGTGTTTAATGTGACCAGTAGAATATTTTCAATTATGTATGTGGCTCACAACATGACTTGTATTTTATTACTATCAGACAGGGGTGTGCTAGATCAAGCAATTAGATAAGAAAACTAAATAGCAGAAGCATTAAAAATGGAATAATATAAACATATGAAAACATTTCTTACACTCATACCTCTATTAATCAAAACAGGATATCATTCTGCAAGAGCAATCAGACCAACAATAATATAACCATGGAACAGAGCACATAAAGAGAAAGCTGGATAGAATATAGCCATTAAGAGTTTATATTTAGGAGTCATTCTGCTTGATATGAAATTCTGGTTTCACCATCTACTGGCTGCCTCTTTCTGGGGAAATGACTTAATGTTTTGAAGCCTTGTCTTATCTTTTGTAACTATCTCATAAGATTTCTTGAGATTCCCCTTCAAGATTGCAACACAGACGGCTCCTGAACATACCTCCTCCCATAAACACATCATATCTACAGCAATATACAAAATATTTCCTCTGAAAGAAATCCAGAGCAAGTCTGAGAAACTCCTACCCACCTGGTAAACGAGAAAAACAACCCCACATATTGTGTAGAAGAGGCTGAGACACAACTCAGCCATAAGGCTCACCCCTCACCACAGTGACACACCACTGGGAGGGAACAACCAGCATCTCCCTGAGGAGTGAAGGGTTGGGCTTAACATATAAAGCCCCCAATTTTAAGACTTTCAACTGAGAGACATGTTCCCAAAATGCCTGGCTCTGAAAGCCAGCTGGGGCTTGCGTCCACGAGTCCTAGGGGCTACGGTGAACATACAGTTCTTAACAGGTTGGTAAGGACGGGTTGTGGCCATCCTATCGAGGCTCAGTGCACCAGCAGCTCACTGACATGCCCAGTTTTTCTCTGAAAGAAGCCTCTTCGAAACTCTTGAAAGCTGTAGGCTAAGAGTCAAGCTCCTAAATGAACACAGACCTAGCAGCTAACTGCTTCCTTCCTGGAGACCAGGGAGGCCAGCAGGCGCCATCTTTGCACTTTCCATCTGCCCGGATCCAGGTGGCTGATCTCCACATGAACACGGCTTGAGCATACACCTGGCACCCCACCCCGGCTTTTGTGGCCGCTCCCAAAGGAACATATCCCTTAATAGCCTGGGTCTGGCAGCCAGCAGAGCTGGTGATCATGTGTTCAACACAACCAATAATGGATAAACCATCCATATAGAAAATCAGTGAGAAGACTCGGGACTTACACTCTATGTTAGACCAGAGGGACTTAACACTTACAACACATTCTGTTCAAAATCAGCAGAATACACATTCTTCTCAAGTGAACATGGAACGTTCCCCAGGATAGATTATATGCTAGGCCATATCAAGCATCTTTTCTCACCACAATAATAGGAAACTCAACTACAAGAAGAAAACTGGAAAATTCACATATCTGTAGAGATTAAACACACTACTGAACAACCAATGGGTCAAAGAAGAAATCAAAAGAGAAATTTAAAAATACCTGAGACAAATATATATATATAAAAAAGAGGGGGCTGCCTGGGTGGCTCAGTCAGTTGAGCACCAACTTTGGCTCAGGTCATGATCTCACAGTCCGTGAGTTCAAGCCTCACATCAGCCTTTATGCTGACAGCTCAGCCTGAAGCCTGTTTCGGATCCTGTGTCTTCCTCTCACTCTCCCCACCTTCTGCCTCTCTCAAAAACATAAAAAAATACTTGACACAAATGGCAATACACCACATCAAGACTTACAGAATGCTACAAAAGAGTTCTAAGAAGGAAGTTTATAGTGATAAATGCCTACACTAAAAAACAACAACAAAAAAAGGATCTCAAATACACAACCTAACTTCACACTTGAAGAAGGTAGAAAAAGAGAACTAATAAATCCAAAGTTAGTAGATGAAAGTAATAACAGAGATCAGAGCAGAAATAAATAAAATACATACTAAATAGATAATAGAAAAATCAGTGAAGCATAAAGCTGGTTTTTTGGAAAAAATAAAACAATTGACAAACATTTAGCTAGAGCATGAAGAAAAAAAGACAGAGGACTGAAATAAATAAAATTAGAAATGAAAGAGGAGACATTACAAAAGATACCATACAAATACAAAGGTTCTTAAGAGATTACTATGAACAAATATGACATCACTATTGCAAAAAGTTATGTGCACACCCATGTTCACTGCATCATTGTTTACACAACCTAAGGTCCACGGATTGATAAAGATAATGTGGCATAGGGGCACCTGGGTGGCTCAGGTTAAGCGTCCAATTTAGGCTCAGGTCATGATCTCATGGCTTATGAGTTTGAGCCCCACGTCGGGCTCTGTGCTGACATCTCAGAGCGTGGCGCCTGCTTTGGATTCTGTGTCTCCCTCTCTCTCTGCCCCTTCCCTGCTGTGCTCTGTCTCTCTCTCAAAAGAAATAAACATTTAAATATTTATTTAAAAAAGATAATGTGGCATATATATGGAAATCCCACCATTTGGTGACAAAATAGATGGACCTTGAGGGCAATATTCTAAGTCAAATCAGTGAGACAGAGAAAGACAAATACTGTATGATCTCATTTATATGTATAATGTAAAAAAACTAAACATATCAATACAGAGAACAGAATGGTGGTTACCAGAGGTGGAAGGTGGGAAGAGGGGGAATTGGGTGAAGGCCTCCAAAAGTACAAATTTCCAGTTATATAACAAATAAGTTCTGAGGGTATAATATACAACATGGTGACTATAGGTAATAATACTGTACGGTATATTTGAAAGTTGCTGAGAGATTGGATCTTGAAAGTCCTCATGACAGCAACAGGAAAACCTGTAACTACGGGAGTTGACAGATGTTAATTAAGATGTTAATTAAACTTAGGTAGGTGATCACATTTCACAATGCCTACAGATATCAAATCATTATGTTATATACTTTAAATTAATACAATGTAATTTGTCAGTTAAACTCAAAAAACTAGGAAGGAAAAGATCTGTCAACATGAAATGAGGAGATCTGTTGGGAAATCTTAGCATGCCAACAGTAGGAAGTCCTCAGTAATTCCTAGTTATTACAATTTTCACAAACATGGAGGGGCGGGGGTGGGAGAGACACAGAAACAGAGAGAAGGGAAGGGGGGAGATTCCGTGACAAATAAGAAAGCCTGAAAAGTAAAGAAAAACGTCCTTGCATGAGAAAAATCACCATTATAAATGTAAATTCCCTATATTTGTCATTTGTCAGGTTTCCATCAAAATGTTCATTTTTGGGAGGGCACCTGGGTAGCTCAGTTGGTTCAGAGCCTGGCTCTTGATTTCGGCTCGGGCCATGATCCCAAAGTCAAGATTGAGCCCCTCATCGGGCTGTGCACTGGGTGTGGGCCCTGCCTGAGGTCCTCTCTGCCCCTCCCCGCCTCAAAAAGTTAATTTTAATTTTAAAGAATGTTCATTTTTTCCTATTGTGCATACTATGGACATTAGCACATAACATAGCATATTAGACATAAAGTGCAAGCATTATCCCCCAATTTACTGCTCTCCTTTCACATTTTAGGGTGCCCTTCAAAGTTTTAAATAATCAAATCTATTAACTTCTCCTTTTTTGGTATCTGTTTTGTGCTTTGCTTACAATGCCTTTCTCAACATAGGACAATACAAAGGCTTGCCAATATTTTCTTCTAATACTTTAACACGTTTTTGTGTTCAGCTCTGCAATTGATCTGTAATTTATGTATATGATATGATAAAATGATATATCTTTCTTATACAGTTGACCCAATATTTCTAAGCCTGTTTTATTGAATTTTTCTATCCTTTCCTGATTTAAACTGTTATTTTTTATAGCAAATATTTATACAAGCTTGAGCCTACACCTTCTCATTATTTCTATTTTCCAATATTTCTTGGCTCTTCTCTACTTTCCGTCTCTTAAATTCATACTTTCCCTTTTTTCTGTGGTTGTTGTTGGTTTGGCGTGTGCGGATGTCTCATGATTGTGTTTGTGTGTGTGTGTGTGTGTGTGTGTGTGTGTACACGTGCATCTGTTTCAATAGCCACAGTAGCTTTTATTTATTCTGATCACTTCCTCTGCAGCTTCTTTTCTTTCAGTATTATGTTCATACTTGCACATGCTTTGTAGCTTATTTTTCAATTTTTAAATACCTTTCATGACACAGACGATGTACCTCACATGCAGGGTCTTATTCTAAGTATCCTGACCAGGTGGTCTCTTACCTTCATTTGTCAATCTGCCTGCTCCTCTTTCCACATCAGTACGTACAGAGCTAGAAGACGCTAAAATAATACTCTGTTGTATGGATCTGTATACTTTATGACAAAAATTACGGACATTGTATGGAACCTATTCAGTGTTGTTCAACAGTCAGATTGATTTCAAACGCTTAACAGACAACTTCGCCATAAATGCCCCTTTCTATATTTGTTTCATTATCTTTGCAGGGAAAATTGCAGTGTAATTGCTCAGTCAAAGGATACATGTGTTTTTAAGGTCTTTGATTCATACTGCCAAAAAAAAATCTGTACCGTTTAGACACTTAGACGATTACAAAATTTGGGGAAATTCTTTAGGGAAACGACAAAACAGATGTGATGCATTTCTTAAGAATAAAATAGTCAGTAATCTATTACCTGTATTAGGTATTACCTGAGGGCGCACCATTTCACCTGCTTCAATTCTCCTCTCCTCATTGATCAAGTCAATAATTTTTTGATTAACAAGTGGTGCATTTGCACCATTGACCTTTGCAATAATTTTGCCGTTCTATAAGGGAAAAGAAAGCATAAGGGAAACTGTCATTTTCAGGGTAAGTCCGGAATTCAACTTGACTAAGTCACTCCACCTGGCCCCACACCCCCGTCAATCCTTTAGCTATTACAAATAGCTATTTTAATCTTCTTTTTTTCTTCATGTTTATTTATTATTCATGTTGAGAGAGAGAGAGAGAGAGAAAGTGGGGAAGGGGTAGAGAGAGAGGGAGAGGCTGCACACTGTCAGTGCAGAGCCCGACGTGGTGCTCAGTCTCATGAACCAGGAAATCATGACCTGAGCCGAAATCAAGAATTGAACATTGAACCAGCTGAGCCACCCAGGCACCCCTGCAATTAGCCGTTTTAAAATACGGAATTGGTGATGCAAAATGTGACTTGATTTGAAAAACCCAGCTCTTTGAGTTCTACTTCCATGTTGCCTGACCTCCTTCAACCAAAGACAAGGCACCCCCGCACTACCCTCAACAGTTCTGTACGGGCCTCCCAACCTTGCCTTCCCCAATTATTTTTGACACTATGTCCCTTCCCATCCATCCCTCCATATATTTTGCTAAAAACCTGTTTACTGGCACAGCACCAGGCATGACGGTGTGGAACAGCAGTCCTGGTACGCGGCCTAATTAAATTACAAAAAAAAGGAGGAAAAAACCCAACAGAGACAAAATATGTAAAATGACAATCATGACAAGTACCACTAAGAGAGGTACAAAACACCAGGAGTATCTACAAGAATTTGTCCTGGTCAAGGAGATGAGCAAAGGTGCTTACCAATATCAGAAAGGGATTCTTGGGTTAAAATGTGTAAAATAGGTAAAAGATAAGCAGGCAAAATGGAAGGAAGAGTATTCTAGACAAAATGAATAGAGATGCAAAGGTCCTGAGGCCAGAAGGTAAAATGGTAGATGAAAAGGCCAGCTGAGAAAGTGAGGGGATGCCTGGTATGAGAAGAAGCCCAACAGTGAGGGGGAACCAGGCCACGCTGAGTCTTGTGGGTCATGGCACGGCACAGACTTTAACCCAAATGCAGTGGGAAGCCTTAAACAGAGGCAGTGCCCACAATTACAACTGTTATTTGTAAAGATCATTTCACCTACCATGTTTAGAGTCAGAAGGGAGCAGGAGATGTCTGTATACAAATTTGGGGCCATCCTAGAGGTGATGATGAGAGAGATGATTGCTTCCACTTTCAGACCACACCACCTTTTAAGTTCACTGTTAAATGAATCTGTGCTTTCCAGGAGCTTCCTCTCGTTTTCCTGGTGTCTTTCCTCTATTTGAAGAAGCTCAGCTTCTAGTTTTCGCTGGTGAACCATTAAGGACTGGGCCTGTCGTCTGGACCTGCACTCTAGCTCTTGTGACAGCTGACTGAATGTCTGGCACCACACTTTCACTAAGGATTTCACTGATGAGGCGGTGGTTTCTCTGGAAACGGGCGGTGGCCGTATGCTTCACTGAAAAGCCATCATCTGTGGCAGTGGGATAGAGATGGAAGGAATGGAAAGATGCAGATGAGTGTGAGAAAGACTTGGGTAGTGAAACTGACAGGTCCAAGGTCTGGAGTCTATTGGGTGTGACGTAGAGAAAAGTCATGAAGCTGACTTTCCTGTTTTTGTCAAGAAAGTAGATGAATTGTTAATGACCAAATGAGGTGACACTTAGAAGACCACATTTCCTGGGGATGCGGGAGGGTCTGGTGTTGGGCCAGTCCCTTGTGAGATGCCTTTGAGACAACGAAGAAGGATGTCAGAGCACCAGGTGGATACACAACTCTGGAGCTCAAAGGATAGGAATCAAGCTGAAGATGTAAACTTGAGTTCTTTATACATAGGTGGCGCAATGGAAACTATGCAGAAATTTTCTAAGAAGGATATTAGCATGATAAGACCAATATTTACTGGCTGAATAAAGAAATATAAACCTGGGGCACCTGGGTGGCTTAGTCGGTTAAGCGTCCGACTTTCGCTTAGGTCATGATCTCGCGGTTCGTGGGTTCGAGCCCCACGTCGGGCTCTGTGCTGACTGCCAGCTCAGAGCCTGGAGCCTGTTTCAGTCTGTGACTCCCTCTCTCTCTGACCCTCCCCTGCTCACGCTGTCTCTCTCTCTCTCTCCTAGAAATAAATAAAACATTAAAAAAAAAAAAAGAAATATAAACCCACAGGGCACCTGGGAGGCTCGGTCAGTTGAAGGTCCGACTTTGGCTCAGGTCCTGTTCTCATGGTTCTTGAGTTCGAGGCCCACATCAGGCTTTGCACTGACAGAGCAGAGCCTGATTCAGATTTTCTGTCTCCCTCTCTCTCTGACCAAACCCCCACTAGTACTCTCTCAAAACAAATAAACATAAAAAAAAAAAGAAATGTGAACCTGCAAAGGAGATGGAGGGGAATAACACGTAGGTAGGCAAAAGGGAAACCAAGTAACAAAGCCAAAATAAGCCAATGTTTCAAGATTGAGGGCATGGTCCCCACATTCAATACATTTGAGAGGTATGGACCGATGAGCCTGGAAGTGTCCATATGTTTAACAACAGGCTGGTAAGTGGGTTTGTTGGCAGCACCAAATTTGCTTGAATAATCAGACAGAAGGCAGATTGAATGGGTTGAGGAATTCATGGAATGTGAAAAAAAGTGGAGTGAAAATATATATGCAAACTCTTCTGAGAAATTCAGCTATGAGATAAAAGAGATAGGTGATATCTAGAGGGGGGCATGGCACCAAAAAAAACGTTTTATTTTTTAACTGGAAATATTTAATTATCTTCAAAGGGCAATGAGAAGAAGGATCCAGTTGGGAAAGATTTAAAGAAATACTGGGGCACCTGGGTGGCTTAGTCGGTTGAGCGTCCGACTTTCGCTTAGGTCATGATCTCGCGGTTCGTGGGTTCGAGCCCCGCGTCGGGCTCTGTGCTGACTGCCAGCTCGGAGCCTGGAGCCTGTTTCAGTCTGTGACTCCCTCTCTCTCTGACCCTCCCCTGCTCACGCTGTCTCTCTCCTAGAAATAAATAAAACATTAAAAAAAATTATTAAAAAAAAAGAAATACTGACACCCAAGTTACCATTTGCCACTAAAAGGAACCTTCCAACAATTCTGGGGGCTTTCTAATGTCCCTTGAAAAAACCCTTCCTGCTGAAACTAACACAAAGAGCCACTGTGGGGTATTTATATAAACAAGGAGTGGCTTGATGGTGGTTTTGTGGTCACAGACTGAGATTCTTAGATAAAGGATTATAGATGCGGTGCAGTGAAGAACAAAATCTGAGGCATAACTACATGAGCAACTGGTTGAGATGCACTGGAAAAGAGTCCACTGCTGGTTAGGTCAGGAATGGAGAGGCCAGGACGTTGGGCGGGTGGCCAATGTGGATGTTGAAGTCCCGGGGGTGACGGAAGAACAGGGCTTGGAAAAGAAGCCTTTGAGACACAGGCCAAAGTCCTCAATCATCGACAGAACTGATTTGAAGACCAGTAAATGACAGGAGTGAGGTCAGGGGAAGGGAGGTGGGAGGTGTAGCCAAATAGCTAAATTAGCAAGGAAAAGGCCTCTAATTGGCAAGGACAAGAAAGTTATCAAAGTGAGGAGTCAAGGGAATATCAGGTTTACTTCTGGCCTCAAGACACATAATCTGAGACACTCATCACCACTCTGGGCTGCAGAGAAATGTGTCCTCAGTAAGGAGCCAGATTTAAGGTAGGTTAAGGAAATGCAGTGAAGGCTCGGAGCCAAGACTAAAGATCTTAGGAAGTGTGCTAATTGCTTCTCTCAATTTCAGATGTCGCACAACGAAAGGGTCTGTGAGACTGGGGTAGAATTGGGAGAACTGGACCAGGAAGAGAAAACTCCGAGCATTAGAAGGATGAACATTGCAGGATTGGGAAGAAGGGTGGACTCCTCCTCCCGGCACTGATTGCAG
>NW_027529192.1:1826277-1876457 GCF_008692635.1 Crocuta crocuta | reverse complement strand
TGACAGGTCTACTGAACAGACCTGACAACCTTGCAGGGTGATGATGGTGGTCCCCAAGCTCCAGACTCTACGTGGTGGCCCCCCTGGCCAGTCTCTTCCTCAGATCCATGTTCCTAACTGCTACTGCTACTGGTCTCCTCATTGTTCCTAATATTTGCCCACCAAGCCCATTTCTTGGTGTTACTCACTCCGCTGCCAAAACTTTGCCTAGGTCCAGGGTCAACGAACAGTGACCCGGCACAGAGACTGTATTTTGACACAGTTGAAAAGACTTACTGTCTGGCCCTTTACAGAAAAAGCCCGCTGATGCCTCACCTAAATCACCAAATCCTACATGTCCAACCAAGAGCAAGATCTGCAAGGCAATTTTTAATATTCAATTAACCCAGTAATTCAATTCCTAGAAATAGTTGCAAGGGCATTATTTAGTAGAAGCAAAAAGTTATATCCAAGAATTTTTTAATATTTATTTATTTATATTCAGAGAGAGAGAGAGAGAGAGAGAGAGAGTAGGAGAGGAGCAGAGAGAGAATCCCAAGCAGGCTCCACACTGTCAGTGCAGAGCCCGACATGGGATTCCCATCTCATCAACTGTGAGATCATGACCTGAGCGGAAATCAAAAGTTGGGCACTTAGCCAACTGAGCCACCCAGGTGTCCGTATCCAAGAAATGTTTTAAAATAGCTACTTCTAAACCAAAAAAGTAATAATCAAAGTATCCAATAGCCGAGGAAAAGCCCAAGCCCTTACTGTCCCCACTTCTCTGCTTCTGTCACAGCTATACTCTAATTTAGCTTCTACCTATATATACTCTCCTTTTACAAAACAGCCCTTACTGTGTCTTCCTGATTATTAAAGTTGTATTTCATCACAGAATATTTGGAAAAGATTAAAAAGTAAAAAGAAGAAAACTCAAATATTGCATCCTTCCCCCAAACATAGAAAACTGCTATTAACAATTTGGTAAATACTCTTCCTGTCTTCCTTCTATACAGTTGTACGTAGAGAGAGAGAAACACATATTCTAAAACAGTGATCATATAGATATTTCCTTGTATTCCTAAACATGAATACTTAGAGCCAATTCTCTCCTGCTGCAGAGAAAAATTTCTCATTTTTCACTCCTGTAAATCATCATTCATCATACCAACTTCTGATCATTTCCTCAGAAAAGGTAAATACCATCCTGTTCTTCTCTTCCCTGATAACCTCAGTGTGTGGTAGTCTAACCACCTCAACCCATTACATGCCCCTAGAGGTCAAGTTACAGAATATATTAATAGACAAAGAAAGACAAGGCAAAAGAAAAAATCTACAGTTACTATAATCAGAAAATAGTAGCACCATGGTAATTTTACAATGCTACTTGCTATTAACTGTAAATTGGAATCCGGTAATGTGTTTTAGATGATGAATATACTTACAACACTAAAGAGAAAAACAGGTTCACATTTATCTCTAAACGGCTGCAAAGCTATAATGCTGTCAGCTTCTGCCTGAAAAAAAAATATATTTTATATAATAATAAGAGACTATATCTAAGTCATTAGATACACAATGTTGAAAAAATGCAGATTACATAAAATTTTCGTTTTCATGTTTCTACAGCATTTTCTGAGTATGTTATATTTGTTCTAAGGCTCAAACTGCATACACTGGTGATTCAGGCCATGTGTCATTTATCCGCAGCCTTACCTCTCCCTGTTCACCTCTGTGGTGCCCAGCCCGCCACTCAACTCACCTACTTCCGGTTTGTCATACAACAGCCACGCTTCCCTCCCTCCTGGCCTGCTCTCGCCCTTCCTTCTCCGACCCAGGTCAAGCGTCCCTCCTCCAAGAATCCCGCCTTCTTCCCCCTGCTGCAGATCCTCTCCTGCTCCACACAGACCTGTACTGCCTCCCTCGGAGGCTCCAGGGTCCCTGTCAGCGCTGTCAGATGGGCCTAGCTCACTTCCTTTCACCAGATCCATGAGGTTTCATCTCCCGCCTTGCACGTCACCCTCCTGCGTCAATCATGGAGCGTACAGGGACCTCCACTGTCACCACTGTTACTTAACAGAGTACTGGAAGTCCTAGCCTTAGTGATCGGACAACAAAAAGAGATAAAAGACATCCAAGCCAGCAAGGAAGAGTCAAATGTTCACTCTTCACAGGTGGCATGACACTCTATGTAGAAAACCTCAAAGACTCCACCAAGATGGCTAGAATCGATATCCAAATTCAGTAAAGGTGCAGGATACAAAATCAATCGCATTTCTATATACCAATAATGAGGCAGCAGAAAGGGAAATGAAGGAACATTTCCATGTACAATTGTGCCAAAAACCGTAAGATATCTAGGAATAAACTTAACCAAAGAAGTGAAAGAGCTATACTGTGAAAACTATAAAACACTTATGAAAGAAATTGAAGGGGGCCCAAAGAAATGGAAAGACATTCCATGCTCATGGCTGGAAGCAAAAATATACTATCCGAAGCAATCTACATATTTGATGCAATCACTATCAAAATACCAACAGCATTTTTCACAGAGCTAGCACACACAATCCAAAAAACGTGCATGGAACCACAAAAGACCGTGAATAGCCAAAGCAATTCTGAAAAAGAAAAAACTAGAGACCTCACAATTCAAGTTGTTGTAAATTGATTATCGGCAACTGTATATTAAATATTACTGTTTTCCTCCATATTAACATGGCATCCCTTGGGCCAGCGGTCAGAATGAGACCATTTGGTAGGGTCTTCTCTAAGAGATGGTTTTTGCACCCTAAGGCAATTGTTTTCAAACTGGGATTTCTGGAAGTTCTACAACCCCTGGGAAGAGGCCAAGAAAGAGTCCCTCAGCCCTGTCAGCCAGAGACGCTGTGTTGTAATCTTTTTCTTTTTTTAGCATACTGGAGTCTAATTTCTTTTCTTTTTTCTTAAGCTTTCAAAGTTTAGAAAAATAAAAGGAAGGAGGTGAATTTTACCTTTGAAAAAATTTTTTAATGTTTGTTTTTGAGAGAGAGCGCAAGTGGGAGATGGGCAGAGAGAGAGGGAGACACAAAATCCAAAGCAGGCTCTAGGCTCTGAGCTGTCAGCACAGAGCCCAATGCAGGGCTCAAACTCACAGACCATGAGTCATGACCTGAGCCAAAGTCAGACACTTAACTGACTGAGCCACCCAGGCATCCCTGGTTTTTAAGTCTTTTAAAACAACACATAACAACAACAATAACAAAATGATACTGGCCATTTAGCTTAGGGTGATTTCAATAGTTAATCAAACTTCTAGGTCACTCACAATGGAAGTTTCAAAACTATATTAATTTTTATTATCTTTTACGGGCAGGCCATGGCAAGAAAACCACATTAATTATATGAATGTTCCTATTGTTGAGTGCGCTCAAGCATAACAAGAAAGACCACTCAGGGATGATGCACAAAATTTTTTTGTTGTTAAGTTCAACACATGCAAGTGTTATGAATAGTAATCTGAACATATTTTGGGAAGAACTTACTAGCACTTCCCCACTGGATGGCTACAGTAATAGAACAGATTCCTTGTGGAGGAGGTTGAGCAATCCTGTCTGGCTGGGGTACGATGGGAGGTCACAGTCAAAGTCGCTGGGGTTGGGAGGAAGCCCTGTTAAGACCTGTATCCTCACACAGCTCTGAGCTGAGCTGAAACGGGACCCGAACAAACTATGCGATCTAGTTCTCCTTCCACACTCATCCCTCCACCACCACCGCCATGCTGGGCTCACATGTACGGCCCACGTTGGTTTCCACCCAGGTCCTACAAACAAAGAGGACTTTAATGTCTCTAAACCACCTGGGAACACAGATCAAGTTACACCTTCTCGGTGTCTAAGGACTTTTGGCCTTGCCTTCCTATGTCCAAGTTCCCTTCCAGGTAGCCTGACATGTACGCGGGGGGCCTGCCTTGTGGTTGGTGTCTCCCCACTGACCCCAGTTTCCTTTTAGACACTGGCATTTTCCCATGATTCCCTTGCACTCCTACCACTTCCAGGCAAACTTCTCCACTGCCAACTGCCAGGACTTGAGAATTTTCCAACCCTTGATTCTCCATGACCCATTTGCCAGCTGTTAGAGCCTTCTGATACTGCCTTTTAACTTCTTACACCAACCCCTTGTCTACTGGATGTGGCAATTCCCATTAGGCCCCGTTCTCTGTCCTCTGAAGTTCATTTCTTCTCCCCGCCAAGGATCAAGGCTCAAATCGTATTCCAGATCCACTCAGGTGGCTCAGAGGAAGGAAGTTTTTAAATTTAAATTAATTAAAATAAAAAATTTAGTTCCTTGGGGCGTCTGGGTGGCTCAGTTGGTTAAGCTTCTGACTTCAGCTCAGGTCATGATCTCACTGCTCACGAGTTCAAGCCTTGCCTTGGGCTCTGTGCTGATGACTGGGAGCCTGGAGCCTGCTTCAGATTCTGTCTCCATCTCTCTGACCCTCTCCTGCTCATGCTCTCTCTCTCAAATATAAAAAATAAAACATTAAAAAAAGTCAGTTCCTCAGTCACACCAGCCACATTTCAAGGGCTCAAAAGCGACTTGTGTCGAGTGGACACCATATTAAACAACAAAGCTCTAAGCAGTTGCTAACTTCATGTGGATAAATTGAAGCCCAATCAGTTTAGCTGGAATATTTTAATCCCTCGTCACATCTGGGTGGGAAATGAGAGAAAAATCACTATCATCGGATAATCGGTAACTGGGTTATTAAGAGACCAGAGACTTTCCCAATGCTACCCATTAAATGGCATTTGCAGCTTTTATTATAAGAGACACACACCGAACATACACTTAGGTGAAATGAGACAGATCAATAGACAGACATCCGTTTTTATACTTTTCCAATGTTCACACCCATGGTGAACCATTTCAACACTAAAGGAATGCGATAAAAATCATGATCGTCCAGCTTGTTTCAGATCCAGTAGAACTAAATATATAGTAAAACCGCCAAGTAAATATTGTGCATTTCGAAGAGCTAACAGGTTGTTTCAGTGAAGACAGTCCTTAAGGGCAATACTGAAACGTTTGAAACTATCAAGAAAATAACAGTTTAGTGGAAGGGCCATCCTTACTACAACAAAATGCAGAAGTTCATCTTCGTTCAGTTCATTTTTCAGTTTTCTGAATAAAGGCTGCACGGCTTTGCACGGTCCACACCAGGCTTGGTAAACATCGATCACTGGAAGATGGGAATCATTTATGAAAAATCAGAGTCGAAGAATCCAGAAGAGCCGCTTATCCTAATGCTGGGGCAGGGGCGAGGGCACAGACGAGCAGGTTTTTAGGGCTGTTCGTGGGGAGATGCACCCCGTGTTGGGGTGCCGTCTGGTGCCCTGGGCGGATCTCCAAATGGCTGGACAGCGGGGGAGCCCCCGTACCTGTAAGGCCTCTGTTCTGCAACGTCTCATCCCACAGGCTCTGACTATTAACGACCGCCTGCAAGGAGGAAGGCGGTGTAAACACGTGCTCAGGCACCAGCGCCCCGAGTACTAGTCGTTGGCGACGTCACACCCACCTGTAGCTGGATTTCTCGCTTTTTGCTCGCCATTTATCCACTGTCACGGGGGGAAAAAAAAAAAAAAGGGAAGAAAAATAGAAAATGTTTACGAGGAAACGTAAATGAGTTATTCTCTGTGCATTCAGGAGGCATCCCCATGGGCCGCACACGTTTCCCCGGGCAGTGCTGGGTCATACCCGCCTGTGTTCCGGGGAGAGCGGCCAGCGCCCCGGAACGGCTCGTCGGGCCGGGCTCGTGCTAAGCGTTGGCCGGACACACGGGAGAACGTGAGGAGGCCCCGCTCCTTAAAGGGCCGTTTCCCCCCGGACTGTGATCCTTCTCTCCATTTCCATTTGCACACGTGTGAACGTGGAGCCGCCGACGGGCTCACGGATCCGGGTTCGAGTTCCAGGCCGGGGCCGCGGGAGCGTTCCGCGGCGAGAAGCCAGCGGGCCCCCCGCTCCACAGCGCGGGGCGCCCCGAGGGTGACAGCAGCCCCAGCACGGAACGACGGGGCGGCCGGACAACTGCGCCCCCCGAGCGGCGCCGCGTTCTCCAAGCCTCGCACACAGCGGAGCCTCCGCTGAGGCTACGCGGGACGCTTCTGAGGGAGGGACACTCCCTGGGGACCCCNTGCGCCTGCCCCTCCGCCCCGGGCAGCGCCCTCCGCTTCAGGTAGGCCCCTCACCTGCGGCTCCGACGGCAGCTCTCCTGGCCCCGCCTCTTCCCCTGCGGGGCCTGACTTACGGCGGAACCGAATCCCTCGGACCGGCGTGGACGGTTCTCTGGAGCCCAGCGCGGCACCCCTCCCGGCGCTGCGCCTCCTCTTTCTTTGCCTTCTTCTTCCGTTATTTGGAAATAGTTTCAGACGCTGGGGCGCCTGGGGGGCTCAGTCGGTTAAGCGTCCGACTTCGGCTCAGGTGATGATCTCACGGTTCGAGGGTTCGAGCCCCGCGTCGGGCTCTGTGCTGACAGCTCAGCGCCTGGAGCCTGTCTTCAGATTCTGTGTCTCCCTCTCTCTCTGACCCTCCCCCGCTCGTGCTCTGTCTCTCTCTGTCTCAAAAATGAATAAACTACAAAAAAAATGAAATCCACTCGTCTTTAAGAAAAAAGAAAAGAAATAGTTTCAGACGTTAAGTGACACGCAGAGCTCCCACACCCCTCCCTTGGCGTATCCCAAAGTCGGCGTCTTTCAGGACCATCGTGCTGGTATCGTCGAAGCCAGGAAACTAACATTAACCCAGTACGTCCCGGCGCTACACAGACCTGATGCACATTCTTTTCCGTCGTCCCCCGCATGTCCGGTTTGTGGTCCAGGATCCACCCAGAGCCCTAGATTGATTGCGTGTAGCTGTCAGGCTTCCTTGGTCTCCTCCAACCTGGGACAGTCCTTCTGGGCCGTCTTGGTCTTTTATAACCTTGACGTGTGTGTCTTATCGCTTTGACGTGTGTGTCCTATTTATTTCATTGTGTACAATTGCATTGGTAGAACTTATATCAGGAATATTTTTTTAACGTAACTTTCTTCTTAAAATATTCTCCCTTCTTTTGCCAAAGTATGTCCCTCATACTTAACATCTTTTTCAGTTTCCTCTATTTTCTCGTATTCGTAGAATATGATTTGCTGTGTCTGCTGATCATCCTTGTTGATCTTCTTCCTTCTGGTGTTGTAACATCCGCCTATGAGCTCGTATTGAGGAGAGATCGCTTTTCCAGTGAGCCCCTGTGTCAGGACTGTGGAAGAATAGCTCACAGTGCTGTCCTATGTGCCTTGCTTGGCCCCAACAATATTTAGTGTACCAGATAAGTTGTGTGTTAATTTCTTAGCTTATATTTCCTATTTTACTTAACTGAAAATCTGAATCCACATCTATGGATAGCACAATTCCAAGACCTGAATTTCTCATCAATGACTTTTTATCCACTTAGAATTCCTATGGATGGCAAGCCTCCTTGCCCTTGTTACCAAGCCAGCTGGGGGAGAGGTGTGTTTATACTCCCATTTCAGAAATGGAACAGCCCATCTTTATTTCCAGCAGCATCCAGGTAGTTGCAGCTACCTTTGAATATGGACATTGAGCCCTCGACACCGAACCCCCATAATGTGTGATGTGCATATCAGAATCCCAGCCCCACCTGTTAAGGCTTGCTCTCTGATCCAGCACTCTAGTGTATCCTTCCTGTTTCAGGCATGCTCACCTCTACAATTTCAATTTCCTGTTTTTCTTTCCTAAATCTTTCTTCCTCTTAGTTTTCAGCTAAATGAAAAATCATTGAAAAAAATTTTAACTGTGTTATTTTATTCAGTATTTCCACATGTTTAGACCTTCACTGGTCATCTTTCTGCACTAGCTTGTTCAGCCTTGGTGGCTGGAAATTAATCTGACTTTTCATCTCACACCTCCCCTGTGGTCTTATGATTTTTAACTTCGTTTAAAAATCAACTCTTTTCTGGCTGGAACCGTGGAGGGTGCAAAAGAGAAGAAAAAGAAGGTTCCTTTTGTGCCAGAAACCCTTAAGAAAAAGAAAAAGGGAAGGAATTTCGTAGAGTTGAAGACCGAGAGTCTGAAAAAAAAGTTTGCCCAAAAGATGCTTCCAAAGACACAGAGGAAGCTTATCTATGACAAAACTTAGCATTGCCACAAGGAATATAGGCAGATCTACAGAAGTGAGATCTGTTGAATGGCTCGGAAGGCAAGTTTAAAGCTGGGAAGTTCTACATACCTGCAGAATCCAAGTTGGCATTTGTCATCACGATCAGAGGTATCAATGGTGTGAGCCTAATGGTTCAAAAGGTGTAGTGGCTTCTTTGCCTTTGCCAGATCTTCATTGACACCTTTGTTAAGTTCAACAAGGCTTTCGCTAACATGCTAAGGATTGTGGAACCATATGTAGCATGGGGGTACCCAAACCCGAAGTCAGTGAATGAATTGATCTACAAGGGTGGTTATGGCGACATCAACAAGAAGCCAATCGTCCTGACAGGTAACACATTGATTGCTCGATCTCTTGGTGACCCTGGCATCCTCTGCATGGGGGACCTGATTCATGAGATCTGTACTGTTGGAAAACATTCCAAAGAAGCAAACGACTTTTTAATGGCCCTTCAAGTTATTTTCTCCACAAGAGGGAACAAAGAAGAAGACCACCCATTTTGTAGAAGGTGGAGAAGCTAGCAACAGGGACAGCCAGATCAATAGACTTATTAGAAGGATGAACTAAGGTATCGACCATGATTACTTTTGAAATCTGGTCAGTTAATAAATGACTACTTTCAAATCAAAAGAAAATTCAAACTTTCCTCAAGTTTTCTTAGTTTCCTCTGGTAAATAATTTTCAGAGAGAATGTTTCTGAGCCATCCTTAGCCACTACCTCTCCAGTGGTCTTACTTTTTTTCCCCACTGCCCCCATAATGAAGGTCTTTCTCTTCACCATTCATCAGAGTGAGACTGGCTGTTTTTGGATAGATAAGGTGAGTGGCTTGATCTGGGAATTTTTTGTGTCCCCTTTTACTGGGGAAGAATTCTCTAGTAATATCTATAGCTGGAGTATAGGTAGTGAGTATCACTTCAGGTAAATCCCCTATCCTCAGCAAGTTGCACATGGGTCACTCTGTTCTACCGAGGTGGCATCTTTCTTGTGGCCTTTTTATTTCTATGGTTTGCGGGAGAAATAGCTGCCAACATTCCCTACGAGTGTTCATCTTGATTCTGAGGAACACACCTCCCATCAGCCCTGCCACACTCACTGTTTGTCTTTCCGATATGCTTAGCTGTTTCTTGGTATTAAGTTAACTGTTAGCTCCCTGATTTCTGGAGCCCATCTCACAAGCTTTTGTGGTTAAAGCCCAGAAAGCCATGTGGTAAACCTTTGGGAAACCTAAGTTTTCCTTCGGGCTCCTGTTGACAACAACACGGGTGTCACCGATTGTCCTCTTTAGGGATCTCTTTCTAATGCCAAATAACGAGTTGGGCCAAAGAACAACCAAGGGTCAATTTACCCACATGACATCCTGAGTCTGGTGGAATAGCAGTTATTAGAAATGTGTGACAGTCCTTTTGAAATACCAGATGGTGAAGTGCAGTGATAATATATACCCTTCATATGTATCCTTGATAGGGGAAGGTCCTATTAAGAAATCATTCTATAAGTAATTCTCCTCACTCTGGGAAGGAGAATCCTGTCTACAAAGGTCCATTGTATCCCTTAATCTTTCGGTTGCTTCCTGCATCCCAAGTATGCTCACATCAGTTGGAAGTCTTTGTTAGTAAAATTCTTTGCTAACCCAGAAATACGTCATTGTGCCAGCACCTACAGAAAGAATTTAGCAGGTGTCACAAATGTACATGCACTAACTTCAAGCAAGTTCTTCACATAACATTTTTGCTATTTAAAGGAAAACATCACTGATACAACAAGAAGCTTCAATCTAGTCTTAAATGAGCACAAACATTTACCAGCGATCAAGACATGCAAGGCAGTCGGTGAAATCAGGTTTTGAAACATCATTCCCACTAACTGCAAAAAACTTGAATGTTGAAGCTTCAAAACGTGAACTTGGTGAGCTTTTGCTTTGGGTCTTCCCAGAACGGACTTCAAGGACAAATGCAGTTACTTATGATAAAATGTATTTATATTTATTATAGGAGATGGGAAGTTATAAATGCCAAATAGCCTTTGAGAGATCTTACTCCTGAAGGTATCTAATAGTTCATTTTTCTCCTTGTGTATATTTGACATTGTCCTTTTATGATTCATTAAAAGCATTCTCTCCTATGCTGGCTTGCCTTTTTTCCCCACTCACACAGCACCATATATAGTGTTCATATTTTTTTCCTCCAGTCATAGTTTTACTACAACGTTTCTCATCTGTATATTCTCTGAATCCCTAAATATATATGATAAGCCAGAGAAGAACTGGGTTGCAGAATTATTTTTGCTTTATTCTCTCTCTTGAGCTACTTATACATAAACACTCAAAATTTGTTAGTGAATTAGTGCATTTGAAAATAGCAGATATTCTTGACACATTCATGTGAACTCTTTAATGAGGATATACTAAACCTCTATTTTTAAATTCAAGCAGTCTGGCCCAGATGGACTATATAAAGTAGTCTGCAATCAGGTAGACTATAAAGAAAATAAATGGCTTAGGGATTTACTCTAATTCATCACTTTAGCCAGAGATAGAATCTGACTAGTCTTTCTAGGAGAGCTTTATGCAATTTTTAATTTATATACCCTATTTTTCTTAGATCGAAGTTTCCAGATTCTGAATTCCAATTTTAATTTTTTTAATGTTTATTTATTTTTGAGAGAGAGAGAGTGGGTTAGGGGGAGGAAGAGAGAGATGGAGACACAGAATCTGAAGCAGGCTCCAGGCTCTGAGCTGCCAGCACAGAAGCCGATGCGGGGTGTGAACCCATGAACCGTGAGATCATGATCTGAGCCAAAGTCGGATGCTCAATTGGCTGAGCCACCCAGGTGCCCTTGAATTCCAATTTTAAATATCATCTGAATAATAGTACTGAAGCATATATTCTCTCTTTCCATTGACAAAATGAAGCCTCTGAAAATCATGAAAACTCATAATATTAAAAATTCACATTGAAAGAACGTATTATTACTGTAATCTATTGGAAACTGCAAGATTGATAGATCTGGGTTGGGAAACTCATTCTGTGTAGTCTTTAAGTCAGAGCAAATCTGCTTGCCTGAAATTAATCAGGATGAGGCTTTGAAAATCGGATCTTCCTCCCTGTTCACAGATTCAGAATTGCAATAAACCACAACAGCTGACTACCCTTCTGCACACCCGGCCCTGACTTTTCGGGCAGTGGGAATATTATTTTCCACACATCGTGATATTTCTTGCTACATTCACATAAAGCCATGATTCTTAATAAATCAGACGAGGAAAGAAAGGCAGGTGTGGGAGAGTGGCAGAATTACCTTGTGACATCTGAGCCGTCATCAGTGCTGTGCTGGTAAAGGTTAACAACCAGCTCTCTTGGAAATTATTACAAATTTTTGCAAATTTTACTGGCCTAAATAATGTGTAGCAAAAGGTAACAAATAGCTAGAAATATACAAAATTCCATTGCAAATTCCACATAACCAGTTAATTTTTATGGAATGTTTTCACTGATTTTTCCCAGACTCTTGCATTCAAAGCCTATTTATAGTTGCAATTCATTCACAGCTTCCCAGATTCCAAATATGAATAAATACTTGGCCACTTTTGCCATTAAAGTCATGTTCAATGTAGAAACATGTCTAAATATCGGTTTTCATACAGTTTTATCTCCTTACCATGAGTGGCTTCAAAAAAGTAGTCATTTTCTCATTGTTTTTAAAATATCACTCTAATCTTGAACACACGGGTAATGTTGATTATGTTTTAAAATATATCTACTGGATGGCAAAATACTGACAAACGCATGTCCTCAAATTTGAAACCCTTATTGCAAAATAAAAATAAGCTTTCGCAGGAGATAGCCAGTAAAAGTCTATGTGGGAAAACCATTGTCATAGGTAGGTACTCTGCCTATGAAAAAAGCCACAAAAAGCATCGCAAAGATTCTACTATTTTAAGATCGTGACTTTTGGCTAACACTATGGAATATGTTAAGTAACTTGGGCAACCACGGGTCCATAAGTTGTTTTGGAATGGACACAGGAGCCTGTCAGCATCATTCAGGAATAATCATTGTATTCAGGATTTGTACCACCTGGTTTTGCTGGAGCTCAGGAGTGAAGCGTGAAAGGCGAGAGGAAAATCAATGGCCACATGTAGCTAGGATGTGCCTATGTGGGACCAGCTGCCTGCAAGAAACACTCAACAGAACTTGAGCTTCCTGGTGCCTTTGCATGTATGTGGGTGGTTAACGACCTAGAGACAAAGCGTGTACTCTGCAACACGGAACCAGAGGACAAAGAAGCCTTTGAGAGCCCTGCTGATAATGAATACATACATATTAACAAAGAATAATGTCCTCATTTTTTCAGGTTAGAAAATAAACACAATTAGAAAAAAATCTACCTTTTTCTTCCTTTTGTTTAATGTTTATTTATTTTTGAGAGACAGAGACAGAGCATGAATGGTGGTGGGGCAGAGAAAGAGGGAGACACAGAATCCGAAGCAGGTTCCAGGCTCGGAGCTGTCAGCACAGAGCCTGAAGTGGGGCTTGAACCCAAGAAATAGGACATCATGACCTGAGCCAATGTAGGATGCTCAAACGACTGAGCCACCCAAGTGCCCCTTCTTCCATTGTTTAAAATTTGTATTTATTTTTGAGAGAGGGAGACAAGGGATCCTAAGCAGGCTCTTTTTCTTCCTTTAACCTCACAGATTATTTTTGCACACCTCAGGGAAGTTGTCTCAAACACACTGGAGACTCCTAGATATAAAATCAAGATATTCTCAAAATATCTGGGCAGGAGACAGAGATTTGCAGATAACTGGCATATTAAGGACATAGGAGTAGAGGTGATGCCTTCTCCCTTTGCTGCCCCTCCCCCAAGAAAGTATGTCATTTGAAAAAGTGAGGCCCCAAGAGGGTACACTAGGAACATCAAGGTTTAGGAACAGAAAAAGTGAAGTTAATGAAGAAAATTGAGAAGGAATAGCCAACACGGTAGAAGAACCAAGAGCAGATAATGTCATAAAAATCAAAGGATGAGACAACTGTAAAGGCAAGAGTTGTCAACATCGCGAAATGCTACAGAGTGGTCCAACTAAAAAATGGTCCAACGAAATGTTGCTCACGTGCACTGAACAACAAAGAAGGCAGTGTGGATGTCAGGAGAGTGTGTTCAGTGGAGTGGCCTGGGGAAAGTCACTGGAGGGAATGTCAACTGAGAAAGCAGAGGCAAAGAGAATCAACAGCTCTTTCCAGAAACTTAAGGATGAAAAGGGGGATGGTTGCCACAGGAATGTGGGTGGTGCCAGGCTGGTTTAAGTTCCTTTTCAATCGAATGGAAGAAATTTGCTACACTGTATTTAAATGCTGATTTTTAGAAGTCAGGAGGGCAAAGGTTGAAAAATAGTAGCCCTTGAGGATATGGGAAAGGACCCCAGAGGAGAGGAGTGAAACTCCTCCCTGTAGGACCAAAGAAATGTTACAATAAGTTTCTTGTGTCCTGTTTTTCTCTATTTTATACATATTTATATCAAATATCTTATGCTTTTACTGACTTTTCTGCCGTCTGTAGGCAAATTATTTCTATTACAAGTATCTTAGATGTTCCCTACAGCCTGGAAATGTTACCATTTAAGAAGTCTATACCCAGGGGCTCAGTCGGTTAAGCCTGGGACTTTGGCTAAGGTCATGATCTCCTGGTTTGTGGGTTCCAGCCCCACTTCCGCTTCAGATCTTCTGTCTCCTTCTATCTCTGCTCCTCCCCTGCTTGCACTCACTCTCTCTCTCTCTCTCACACTCACTCAAATAATTATTAAATAAGTATTAAACAAATAACAAATAAAATTGATACCCATAAGCTATATTTTTATCCGGTCAGTCCTCACCAGCCCCTAAGGACCTGACTTTATTGTACTCGCTGACCTTTGTCCCACTTTTGTCCTCAAGCTCTGCTTTCCAGCTTAGCTCTCAAGTCAGGCAAAAAGAAAGCAAAACTGCCTAGAGCAGAGTGACTGACCTTCTCAGCCCTGCAGCCTGGAGTCTGCTTCAGATTCTGTGTCTCCCTCTCTCTCTCTGCCCTCCCCAGCTTGCACTCTCTCTCTCTCTCAAAAATAAATAAACATTAAAAATAATAAAAAATAAATAAAATGGGAAGATTTACAACAGATGGATGACATAAAGAGGTTGCAATTCTAAAATAATAATAATTAAAAAAATCTAATGTGACATCGGTGTGCTAATTGGAATGAATTGCGGAAGAGAAACCGGAGATAAGATAGAAACCTCTTGCAGCAACCCAGGAGGGCTGGGCTAAGGGCCTAAGGGAAGGCAGAGATCACAGATAAGGGGCAAAAAAAGACTTATGATATATTTGGGGGTTGGTATCAACAGGACTTGGGAAGGAGCACTTTGCAGGGGTGAGCAAGGAGGAGAAACCACAGAAAACTCTAAAGTTTCAGATTCGATGAGTAAATAATGAAGGATGTAAAAAGAGCTATCAGAACGTGAGGGAAGATCATGAGTTCAGGGGTTTTAGGATGACACAACAGAAGGAAAAGACTAATGAGTCCAATCATTATTGACAGTTAAGTCAGGATTATTGTGATCCATGTAATTAGTGAATCAGGGAATTAGAGAACAGTAGGGCAAAAGCCCCTGAGTCACAGCTGGGTCAGCCTTGCTCTGCGCAGTCAGTAATTTGTGAGTATGTAATGTTTATTACCTGAAGGCTTTTTCTTTTTTTTTTTTTAATGTTTTTATTTATTTCTAGGAGAGAGAGAGAGACAGCGTGAGCAGGGGAGGGTCAGAGAGAGAGGGAGTCACAGACTCTGAAACAGGCTCCAGGCTCTGAGCTGGCAGTCAGCACAGAGCCCGACGCGGGGCTCGAACCCACGAACCGCGAGATCATGACCTAAGCGAAAGTCGGACGCTTAACCGCCTAAGCCACCCAGGCGCCCCCCTTAAGGCTTTTTCTAACTGCCCCCCCACACATACATTTTTTGTGTGTGAAATTCCCATGAGGCAATATTGGGCAGTAGGAGTCTTTGTGACCTTGGGCAGGTTTCTTAACCTCTTTGTAGTCTGGTGTTGTTCCTGGAGATGATAATATAACCTATTTAATCACTTTTGTGAGGACTCAATGATTTATTTAAAAAGGAATTTTTTTTATGTTCATTTATTTTTGAGAGACAGAGCACAAGTTGGGGAGGGCCAGAAAGAGAAGGAGACAGAATCCGAAGCCGGCTCCAGGCTCTGAGCTGTCAGCACAGAGCCCGACGCGGGGCTCGAACCCACGAACCGCGAGATCGTGACCTGAACCAACGTCAGAGGCTCCACCAACTGAGCCACCAGGCGCCCCACCAAATGCTTATTTGTGTCACAGACACCTCTGGCAGCTGAGATCAGGGACGGCAGTGGGGCGAGCAGGGACAATGGGACTCTGTTGGGAGGGCCCAGGCGAACCCTCCCCACACACATTGTACCGCATCCGGTTCCATGGGTGTCTATCGTCCGTCCTCCTCTTCCCAATATATACAAAGATGTTAAAATATTAACACTCTGCTATTGGCAATGTGCCCTTGCCTTGCCACTGCTATTGGCACCTGATGCAATTCCATTTAATTTGTGTAGCAGCTCTCTGAAATAGGTTCTATTATTCCCATTTTGCATAGGAGGAAAATGAATTTCAGAGAAATACAAGGCCAACGTCCTGCTGGAAAAGGGTCCTCAGGTACGGCTCTAGGTGGTCTCTGGATAATCTGATCTGTGCTGATGTATTAACCATGAGCCATGTACAGCTGCTGAGATGCAACTACTCAGAATTAGGATATGCGACAAGTGTTAAATACACACTAGAGTTTGAAGTGCTTAACGTGGATAAAATAATGCAAAAGATCTCATTAATAATTTTTATATTGATTACTTCTTTAAATGATAATATTTGGGACAGAATGGGTTAATTAAGCATATTCTTAAATTCAACTTCACCTTTTTCTGTTTGCTTTTTTAGTATGGCACTTGGAAAATCTTAAATTGCATCTGTGGCTCACCTTTGTGGCTTGCATCACATTTCCACTGGGCAGCACGGACCTAGAATTTCATTTGTGGTGAGTCATTAATTGTCCCGAGTTGCATAATGAGTTGCCCCCCAAATCTAGTGGCCCAACTCAACCATTTCATTGCATGGATCAGGAATTCAGGTGGGATTGGGTGGGCCACTTCTCAGCACCGGGTGACGTGGACTGGGGTCACTCGGTGGTATCCACAAGGCAGCTGGGTGGTCTCGCGGGCCCAAGCGGCTTCATTCGCACACCTGTGCCTTGGCTGGAAGGCTGGAGCCCTCGGGGCTCCTCTCCCCTTCATCTCCATGGAGTCACAAACATCTCCAGTGTTCTCCCTGGCAGGGAGTTGAACTTCTGTGACTGTGCAGGCTTCAAGAGCAAGGGGCAGGGAATGGAGGCTTCCAGCCTCTTCAGGCTTCCTTCTGGAAACTAGCAGTATAATTTCTCCTGTTCTGTTGCTTGACACAGTCACAGATTCCACTCACAGGGAAGGGTAAGGGACAGAGATTCCACCTCATGATGGAAGCTGGGTCCAAGAACTTGCATCCACTTTTAATCTAGCAAGTTAATCTAGGGCGGTGATTCTTATACTTTAGCTCACCTCAGAATCACCTAGAGTGGCGTTAAAAGTCGTTATCATTGGGTCCTGCATCTAAAATGTCTGAATCCAGAGAGCCTGTGCGGGGCTTGAACTCACAAACCATGAGACTGTGACCTGAGCCGAAGTTGGACCCTCAACCAACTGAGCCACCCAGGTGCCCCAAGAATTTGTATTATTAATAAGGTCCCAGACAGGGCGCCTGGGTGGCTCCGTCAGTTAAGCGTCCAACTTCGGCTCAGGTCATGATCTCACAGTTTGTGGGTTCAAGCCCCGCGTCGGGCTCTGTGCTGATGGCTCACAGCCTGGAGCCTGTTTCGGATTCTGTGTCTCCCTCTCTCTCTGTCTCTCCCCTGCTCACGCTCTCTCTCTCTCTCTCTCAGAAATAAATTTTTAAAAAATGTCCCAGATGCTGCTGCTGCTGCTGCTAGTGGTGGTCTGGAAGCCATGCTCAGAGCCCCAGGAATCCATACATCAATATGACTAACAGAGAACAATCCCTTCCCACTCTGTCCCCTTTGCAATCTTCACCTGAATCCACCCCAATGTATTTCCATAGAGTGTCGTATTTTCCTGCTCCTATTCTTCATGGATCGAAGTAAAGCTTATACGATACCAGACACCGTCCTTATGGCTCAGCGAACAGGAGAGGATGTGCTCGTCACCATGAACAACTGAAGCAGGCAGGAACTATTAGACTGTACGTGTCAGATCTGAATGCCATGGGCGTAAATAACTCACTCACTGCATTTGCTATCTGCGGCTGTGTGACACATTGTTCTGAAACTTACTAGATTAAGACAACACACATTTATTATCTCATAGTTTCATGTCAGGAAGCCAGGAACAGATAAACCGAGTGGTTCTGGCTCAGGGTCTCCATGCGGCTGCACTCGATGTCAGCCAGGGCGGCAGTCGCCTCAAGACCCAAGCAGGAGAGGCTCTGCTTCTGAGCTCATGCCCCGTCTACTGGCAGGTCTCGGAAGATCCCCTTCCAAGCTCACTCTCATGGCTGTGAGCTAAAGAGTCTTGATTCTTTGCCACACATGCTGCCTCATGACACGGCAGGTGGTTTCCTCCAGGGTGAACAAATCCAAGAGACGGCAAGAGAGACAGAAAGAGTGCCCGCGATGGAAGCCGCAGTCTTTTTATAACCTAACATTGGGAGTGATACCTCATTTCTCTGCCCTCTTTAATTCCTAAGAAGTCAATAGTCCATAAAGGTGAAGATGACACAGGAGCAGTAATATACCCCAGGGATCGTTAGAGGACTTCTTAGCTCTGCTGTCCACAGTATTAAAAGGAATCCATAGAACCCAACAAAGTGGTAAGTTGAGTACTGACTGTATCCTAAAGTTACATAATCAGTCACAATCCATCCTGAAGTTACTTAGGACATACCATATCTCCTTAAAATGTGACTACATATACATATATTTTTTATTTGAGAGAGAGAGAGAGAGTTCATGAGTGGGCGAAATGGGCAGCATGAGAGAAAGAGAACCTTAAACAGGCTCCATGCTCAGTGCAGAGCCCAACATGGGGCTTGATCCCACAACTCTGGGATCAAGATGTGAGTTGAAATCAAGAGTTAGACACTCAACTGACTGAGTCACGTAGGTGCCCCCAAAAGTGATTGAATATATTTTTTAATTTAAATCCAAGTTAGTTAACATATAGTGTAATAATGATTTCAGAAATAGAATTTAGTGATTCATCACTTACATATAACACCCTGTGCTTGTCCCAACAAGTGCCCTTCTTAATGCCCATCACCCATTTAGCCCACCCAACATCTCGCCAGCAACCTTCAGTTTGTTCTCTGTATTTAAGAGTCTCTTACAGTCTGTCTCCCTGTTTCTATCTTATTTTTTATTCCCTTCCCCTAGGTTCATCTGTGGTGTTTCTTAAATTCCACACATGAGTGAAATCATATGATATTTGTCTTTCTCTGACTTATTTCACTTGGCTTAATACAGTCTAGTTTCATCCACATTGTTGCAAATGGCAAGATTTCACTACTTTTGATTGCCGAGTAATATTCCATTGTATGTTCCTTATACGTTCATCTTCCTTATGCATTCATCAGTTGATGGACATTTGTGCCCTTTACATCCTTTGGCTATTGTTGATAGCGCTGCTATAAACATCGGGGTGCATGTGCCCCTTCAAATCAGCATTTTTGTATCCCTTGGATAAATACCTAGTAGTGCAATCGCTGCATCATAGGGTAGTCCTATTTTTAACTTTTTGAGGAACCTCCATACTGTTTTCCAGAGTGACTGCACCAGTTTGCATTCTCACCAGCAGTGCAAAAGGGCTCCTCTTTCTCCTCATCCTCATCATCATCTGTAGTTGCCTGAGTTGTTGATTTTAGCCATTCTGACAGGTGTGAGGTAGCATCTCATTGTGGCTTTGATTTGTATTCCCCTGGTGATGAGTGATGTTGAGCATCGTTTCATGTGTCTGTTAGCCATCTGGATGTCTTTCTTTGTAAAAGTGGCTATTTATGTCTTTTGTGATTTCTTCACTGGATTATTTGTTTTTTTTGGGTGTTGAGTGTGATAAGTTCTTTATAGATTTCAGATACTAACCCTTCATCTGATATGTCATTTGCAAATACCTTCTCCCATTCTGTCAGCTGCCTTTTAGTTTTGCTGACTGTTTCCTTCACTGATTGCATATAATGTAAGTGCATTGCTATTTATCTTGTTCTGTGACAGCAGGATTATAAAATGATTCTCCTATAGTATTTAAAAGTATTATTAATAATTATAGAATAATAATGACAAGTTCTTATTGGCAGAAAGAGGACTAAGCCCCCATTTAGTTACAGGCTTAATGATGACACAAAGTGAGAGATTAACATTGACCAATAGCATCCAAGCGTCTAAAATTTATTTTTATAAGAGTCAACATTTTAGGTCTATTTTAAAATTATTTGCAAAATGTTGCCACTGGATTAGGAAAGTAAGTAAGATTATCCTGAGTATCGCCTGGCAGGCACTATGCTGCTCTTTTAACACATGTTGCTATCTTGTTTCAGCTTTATCAAAACCCTACAACATAGGACACTGGGGCTCAGAGATTATAAATACTTTATCCATAGTGACTAAAAAGTTTTGAGTCCACATGCCCAGATTATTCCAAAACTCTTTTGTGTAAACTATGCTGCCTTGTTAGCCAGTAAGGGTTTGGTTATTTGTCTCTTTAAACTTAATATCAAAGGTAGAATTTTTATAAGCAAATCATAAGCGCATGTCAATTTCTATTTAAAAAATTTTTTAATGTTTATTTTTGAGGGAGAGAAAGAGAGAGACAAAACATGAGTGGAGGAGGGGCAGAGAGAGAGAGAGAGAGACAGATCTGAAGCAGGCTGCAGGCTCTGAGCTGGCAGCAAAGAGCCTAATGCAGGGCTCGAACTCACGAACTGAGATCATGACCTGAGCCAAAGTCAGACACTCAACCTACTGAGCCACCAAAACACCACAGGGTATGTCGATTTCTATGTCAGGTAATTATTAACACGATAAAAATAATTAAGACAACGAACTTGGATTCCACTTATCTCAATCCAAGTTCCTTGTCTTGGTTATTTTTATTGAATTTAACTGATACCAGAGTTGATTTTCATGATACAACACTACGTGGTCATATAGGGTGGCTTGAACAAAGTTAAGAATAGTCCCCCAGTCTCAAAGGCTTGGGCTGTAGTATAATCTGTCAGCACACTTAGACTAAGTCCAGTTGCTTTCCACCTTTTCCAAATTCTTTTTCTGCTTAATGAAACCATGTCTGGAAAGGTAGATCTGGAAGGCATTCTGTTTCCTGAGTACCTGTTAGTCAGAATCAAACCATATTAATGCTCCATTAATCCTGAAAGGGTTTCCTCCAAATCTTTTGACTATCTAAGCTGGTTCTTTCTTCCAAATACCACGGCCAGCAGCCATAGTTTTACTATCAGTCATGTTCAAGAGACATGTATCTCAGGTTGAGCATGAATTGAATAAGTTAAGGCTCCTAGAGCCCATATCTTCAGGTTCTCTGGACCTTGAAGAGTAGATAGTTGGGAGGCAGAGGGAAAGAACATTCTAAGAACAAAGCCCAGCAACGGCAAATGCAAAAAGAACAGCCTGGGTTGTTCCATAGGGAAAGGCAACTGTTGTGCTTAGCAGAAGCATCCCTTGAGAAAGGGGTAGGGGTTGAGTCTGGAAAGGACGTTTGGGGTCAACTTGTGTACAACTATGGAAATTGAAAATATTCTAGTTGATGGAGAACAGATCATCATTCTCTGAGAAGAGAGAAGACAATCAATCTTTTACCTTTTCATGGAAAAACAATTTTGGTGACAAGAGCAGAGAACTGAAAACTTTTGACATTATGGTAGGCAGTCATTCATTTGAAACTATTTTGTCACAATGATAAAAAACTGATTAAAAATCAAGTGAGGAGGGTACTTAATGGACAACTCCAGCTACAAAGCACACCATATCCAAGCAACAGACAGTAGTTAAAGCAATAAAAATTTCATTATAGAGCACTAACTTAGAATTGTCTATTTCTGAGTAATTTTGAATAAAGTATACCCGGAATACATGGTGGGGTATAAAACAGACCACTATTACCAGAAGGAAGAAGAAGCTCTTGATTTGAGCTCTGTAGTCTTGATGGGCCCACAGGTCAGGCCAGAGAGCTTTCACCAGCTGGACAATGACACCCATCTGTATCAGGAAGAGGATCACAACCGTTGTGATCATAATAACAATCATAGAGTAGTTCAAGGTAATGAATTTTCTGCGGTTGAGATCTGTGTGGAACTCAAAGCATCGTTGTGGTCTTGAGGAACTTGGATTTATACCATATTGTAAGAATAATATTGGCAAAAAAATGGTGCTACCCACAGTCCAAATAACAATGCTCAAAACTACCACATGATGCTTTTGTAACTGTTGCATTTGGAGTTTCTTAAAATAGATGAGCAATCGGAATATGACAATGGCCGCATAGAAAACAAAGGTGCCGTACATATGACCATATATTATGCCGCTGACCAATCGGCAGAAAAGGGTTCCAAACTCCCAGACACCTAAGATATAATAGCTGAGGCGGAATGGAAGGCTGATCAGGAGGACTGAATGCAGGACTATGATATTGAGAATGATCGTGGCAATCACTGATCGGCTTTTCCTTCTGAGCATCATACATGACATCAATGCCGTTCCAGTAGTCCCTCCGAGCAGAACCACACTGTACAGTGTTGTCAGAATCACCCTGCATTGCTTGTCGCAGTAGCTGTGGTCTGTGTTTGAGGCATCTGACCGAGTGGTCGTATGGTTGGACTCCATGTCTCCCCACAAAATGCTTCAAACACCAGAAACCCCTAAATCAAAAGTTTTGCAAAATTATAATGGATATACTAAAACTACACAGCAACTGCACTTTAATAGTCTTGGGTTTTGCAATCCCAGCTGATTATTTACAGATCTCAAGCTGTCTACCCAAAGTGGAGTTACAGACTCTACTTAACTACCCAAACATGCTGAAGAGATACAGTGAGGCTCAATCACAAAAATAAGTTTGCTTGAATATAAAATTCCCAACTGTACACACAGCTGTTCTATTCACAGATATGTCTACGCTCTCATACCAGGACTGGGACTGCTCTGAGACATGTTAGCCCCTGGCATAAAACTTAAGGAAGGGCCAAAAACTCAGTAATCAAAATAAACAACGCTTTAACAGAATTTACAAAAAAAAAAAAAAAAAATCAAAGTTGATGCAAAAAATTCACGAGGAATAAAATAAAGGCAGAGTCAGTATATATGCAGCACACTCTCATATCGGATCTACAAGGGCCATTCCTCCTATCTTTAGGATTCAATTTGAGATAACGTAAGGAGGATCTTAAAAATTGTGTGCAATTTGTAAGAAGCAGCATTCGACAACATTTAAAAGTATTTCAAATAGGGACACCTGGCTGACTCAGTCAGTAGAGCGTGCGACTCCTGTCCTTGGGGTCGTGAGTTCCAACCCCATGCTGGCCGTGGAGTCAACTTTGAAAAACAAATAAATAATTTACGAAATATTTTCTACAAATTGCTTTTCAGCAGGGAGCACTCTCTCCTGCACATATGCCCTAAACCCTCTCCTTCTTGCTAACCTTGAATCTTTTCCTAGACTTGTTCACCTTGAATCTTTTCCTTGTGAAAAGCTGGGGTGGGTGGGTGAGTTCTGTTTAGTTTTTATTTAAGTTTTTCAGGGGTGAAGGGGTAAGAAGGAGCGACGGCATAGCAATCTGCCATCCTGCAGGTAAGTGCCAACTCTTACTGAGTCCCTGTGGTATGTACATGAGTCACCAGGCTGTACTCACCAGCTCTGGCTGTAAAATGGGAAAGGACAGACCACCTACATTAAAAGGTGACTGGAAAACTAAATGAGTTAGTGTGCCTGATATAGCTTTATAAGTATAGCAAAAAAAAAAAAAAAAGAAAAGAAAAAAAGCATAAAAAAGTTAATGATTCTCAACATGAAGCAACAGAAGCAAAAAGATCTTTATCTCTTTCTCCTTACCCTACACCTAGGCAGATATACAGTTATGTTACATTAAATTGTTGTGGCATCGGTAACTACTTAATGAATATCTCAATAAAAAATAAAAAATAATCCCTTTTGGTCTGCTAAGCTTCTGCTGAAAAAAAATTAAAAAGTAAAAATAAGTAAAAAAACTTTTTCAAACCTTTGACTGGACTCAGGCATCAACGGGTGAGACTTCCCTGTCCAGAAGTGTCAGTGCTGTTTTTCCTCATATACAGAAGCAGTGTTTGAGTTTTTGTAGCTGAGTGAGAAGTTACTCTCCAGTGAATGCCTAACTATCTTAGAATTTTTCTTCTGCTATTCCAGAATCTCCCTGTAGGGAATAAGTAAATTTTTTGTTTCCAAAACATTATACTGGACCTGGCATGCTTAATGCTATCAAATAAGATTTTATTGGAACTCAAAAACATAATTAAACCTGCACAACCTAAGCCTTATGTGCTGAAAGATGCATTGTAACGAAGTGCACATATTTAAAATATACAATGCTTCCATGTGTTGTGTGTGAAACAGAATCATTTTATATGATTTATGAACAAGTATGATACTAATTCACTTTTCAAATTTTGGCAGTCCTCGGGGCTAAGAAGACAAGACTCAAGCTTGAAATTACTTTAAGGCAGTGAAAATAAATTATTTATCAGGGCCACAGTCTAAATGGACACAGATCTCAAGGCAGCATGGCATTTGGAAAGAGGCTGAACTGCCACTTACTTGCTGCCTAATCATGGGAGAAACACTTAACCCTAAAGTTGTCTCTTCAGCTGTAAGTACTGATGGGAAGATCTGTTTTGTCAGAAGGAGGTTAAATTGTGTCTATAAAGAACCCAACAGATTCCCTGACATAGAATTGGTCATCAAAGCGCCAATGCCACTTTTCCCTCTGTAATGTACACAAAATACCTCCTAAACACAAGCTCCCATTCGTTCGTAGTTACTTCTCAGAACTGACCCACAAATATTTAAATGCACAGGGATTAAGTTCCATTGCTTCCCCCCCCCTCCTCGTGACTTTATGATACTGCCCACCCCCAATATGGTCCTTCAACAGCTTATAATTTCTAGATATTTCTTTGCAAGTTTTCTATGCAGGCAACAACCCAGACTACTTACTTGTTCTTTTTTCTTATGATTTACTTCTGGTGGAAGACTCAGGCCACCCTGGTCATGTCCTGGTAATCTACATCTACGTAAGAACTGTTTGCTCGAATCAAGACTCCACTAACAGCAACCGTCAAGAGGAATCTTGGGATAGATGGTGGATGATAAAAGCGTTTTAGACTGATGGCTTCTGAAGTCTGAAACAGTCAAGATGGAGGACCCAGATAAACCCTGGGCCACAAACGGATGTTTGTCTGTATAACTTGTGGTTAAACAGATAATAGCTCAAAAGAAAAAAATGTATTCCTGTAATTAAAGACTTTTGTTTTTACTATTAGTGATGTTTTTTCGGAAATTTTTCTTAGTAACCTGAAAAACGTAAAGAGTTTTATTTTTTTTTTAAATGTTCTTTGTTATCATTCTTACATGTTTTACAGAATGACCTCATGGAGTACTTTCTCTGAGACTTTCATATTCTCAACAGTATGCTCAAAATGTAGTTCTGTGTTTCAGTTTTTAGAGACTCCGTTCCCTCATTAACTGCATTTGTTTTTGTTTTTTGTTTTTACAAATAGTTTATTGTCAAATTAGTTTCCACATAACACCAAGTGCTCATCCCCACAAGTGCCCTCCTCCATGCACATCCCCCCTCCCCCCCACATGCATCAGTCCTCAGTTTTTGTCAGCATTCAAGAGTCTCTCATGGTTTGCCTCCCTCCCTCTCCCCCACCATTCCCCCCCTTCTTCACCCCCTTGTTCCTCAGTTAAGTTCCTCCTAATCCTCCTATACGTGCAAACATATGATATTTGTCCTTCTCTGCCTGACTTATTTCGCTCAGCATAACACCCTCAAGGTCCATCCATGTTGCTACACGTGGCCAGATTTCATTGTTTCTCATTGCCATGGAGTATTCCATGGTATAGATAAACCACATCTTCTTGATCCATTCGTCTGTTGATGGACACTTAGGCTCTTTCCATGTTTTAGCTATTGTGGAGAGTGCTGCTATGAACATTGGGGTACATGTGCTCCTATGCATCAGCATTTCTGTATCCCTTGGGTAAATTCCTAGCAGTGCTATTGCTGGGTCATAGGGGAGTTCTATTGTTAGTTTCCTGAGGAACCTCCACACTGTTTTCCAGAGGGGCTGTACCAGTCCTCATTAATTGCATTTGGATAGATGGTTCTTTTGAAGCTCAGACCTCTGGCGATCTAACTTCCACAAGAGGACTCATTTCATTTTCTCAAAAGTCTTTCCTTTTCTTACCTCAACCTTACTGCCTAACTTCAAAGTCATCTCCAGCATGTTAAGTCCTCAGAGCATAATTTTAAGGAAGCATTGGGTTCAGAACAGGTAAAGATGCGAAGACCAACATGTCTTCTAGCTGGAACCAAACCCAACCCAAGGTCATGTTACTGCTCAGCTATAGGAATTCAAAAGGATAAAATATCACCCATACAGCATGTTCACGTTGGCCTGCATTTTGGTCACGGACAACATTGTCATTTACTTTGGAAAGTGAGTGCCATCCCCATGTGCTCCTTTTGCTAGTGATCATCCAGCAGTGCTTGTGGCCACAGAGATATAAGACAGAATCTAAAGGCAGTAGAGCCGTATGCTTAATTATTTCAGGGAAAACAAAAAACAAGAAAACAATCCTTAGTTGAAGATAAGATTTCCAACTGTTACTATCAAAAGCAAAAGTATTCCAACTCAACTCCACTGGAAAATTTTCACCTAGAACCAATCTTTCGACCAGTTTTAAACATCTCTCCTTAAATCAAATTAATTCAAAAGTACAAAATCTAGTTTATATGCCTAGATTGATCTGGCAGGCCTCGTTTTTTCAGATAAAACGTGTTTCTAGAATGTGTAGGATACAGGAGGTTCCCACAGAAACCATGCTATATTTAGAGGTTGCTTGTCTGCCGATGGACTAACTGGAAGGTGAGTCAGGTGTGATCAACCGTGCAGACAAAACTCAATTCAGTTATAATTTGGAGCTAGGGCCAGTTCACACTAACGATGTAAGGATTTCAAAGTATTAAAATGTATGCATATTGTATTTACGGCTCTGTGCAGTCCATATTTTTTCCCACTATACCTGGAATTCAGCTCAACTTTCCTTGGACGGTGCTCAGATTGTCACGAAAAATAACAAAACCTTCATATGAGAGCTTAGAAATCACCTAGTCCACAAGACTACAAACAACTGTCTTCATTAACAGAGGAAGCTACCACGGTTCAGAGAGTTTATAAAATCACCACAGGCTGCAAGGCCACTTGGGGAGTAGACAATGGTGACAACTACAGCCTCATTCCAAGCCCTTATACCTATAATACCACGTTGTACACCTACAATACCATGTGAACTTGAGATAATTTCTGGGAGCTCCATTAACAGTCTATGGCTTCAGGTTCCATCTTCTTCCCTATGATATCTGGAATCTTATTTTTGGAATGAGCCTCCGTGCTTAAATAAAAGTATATTTTAAAATGCTAGGAAGTTAACATTCTTCTTTAAATGCAGTTCTTTGCCCCCAAATAAACTGTTAAAGTAAGGCATTAACCTTGATGACTATCCTAAGTCAGCTTTCAAGAGTCATTCTGTCCTGTCGCAGGAGCGACTCCGAAGTAGATGCTGTTGGAAATGCTGCCGTCTTGCCCACTCTTCCCCCTCCAAGGAAGGTACCATCTGAGAAGGCTATTGGTGGGTAATCTCTGCTCCTGGAATGATATGGTGGGGGTCGCTGGTCATTCTGTGGTTGGTTGTTAAATTGTGACTATGAAATATCCTTAGGAAAGTAGTAACAAGATCTGCAACTGCTGATTCCCAAACCTGTTTATATTCATAAGTCATTAACCAAGACCCTGAAGTACCAGGCGTGATGCACTGTTTGGCCCCAAACACCCAGAGGCTAAACCCACCCCCGATACTGGAGGCAGCACCTGGGACTCGGACCTCTCCCAACTCCCAACCTGGGCATCTGTGTTCTTTCTTGGTCCTTTTCTTTATCTCTGTCTGTGAGTCCATGTGGGTGGCGCACTTCGTCTCGCTCTCCCCCAAGGTGCGACATAACTTGCTTCCACGGAGGCATACAAAAGTCTTGGGTGGTTGAGAGCCATGCGTATTAGTCTTCAAATATGTATAAATGTAGACTTTATCCTGACAGAGTGTTCTCTACACTTGATAAAAGGATAAATGATTTAAAGTATAGCAAGAAAATGGAGATTAAACATTAAGGAAAAAATAAACACTTATGAAGGCCGAGATTTACACTGGCCCTTCATTAACATGCTCAGCCTTGACTTATGCCACGCCACGGGTTTGCTTTTGTGTCTCCAGCCGACCCAGGTCTTCGCACATTGTGTCCTTGTGCATCTGTGAGTTCCTCCTCCTGGTGTGCTTCTCTTACTTCCACAGGTCACGCTGCCTCTTACCATTCAGTTCCCAGCATTGATGTACCTCTTCGAGAAAGCCGTACGTGACTGCCACAGTGCTAGGCACATTCTAGGGGACTGCCCAATGCCCTGTTTGAATCTTTTGCATATAATTTGCCACCAGATATTTTTATTGCTTAATTGTGAATTATGGGTTTATTGTCTGCCAGGATATACTACTTCCAGTATCTCCATGTACTTAGCTTTGGACCTTTAGATTGAGCAGCACCCTGACTGGCTTTTCAAAGTCTTGGTCAATGATTGTTAACAGGTATGAGAATTAAAAGATTTGTTGACCACTTTCCTAAAGATGTAATTCACCAGATCCTACCTGGGTAGCTTCTTGTTACTTCCCAGTGCCCAGAACAGTGCCTCGCACATACACGTTGAATGAATTCAATATTTGTTAAACATATAAGATACATGATTTTCTATGAGTGGCTGGGAAGAATCCTTTCGAAGATAATTGTCCAATCATTTTTAACTTCATTTGCACAAGATTTCTGGGACCAAGGTAGAGCGTGATAGCTGGAATTGACCTAAAAGAGGCTCTACTGAATCCAAGTAGATCATTTCACAGGAGAAGAAACTGAGACCAGGAAGGCAGCCTGAGCGGAGGCCACACAGATGCCCTATCCCTCCTCCTTTGCTGACCGGCTCTGCCGCCCTACTGACCATCGTCCAGGCCACTACAACTGGAGGTTCCGCCATATTCCAAGAGTCCTGTCTCTTTTTAGGTGACTGTGTTACTTAATACTTTGGAAACATTCCAGAGCATGAAGACACTCAGCTGAGAATGAGGAAACATTATGTTCAACATACATTTTTCCAATCATCTTTTTAGCTTCAGATCTCCAACTGGTGTGAGTCATCTCTCGTGCCTTGGGGTGCTCATCTAATTTGAGTATAGAAAAAGCCAGTTACCTCTTCAGAGGTTATTTGCACTGTGGTTGAATTTTTCTCCTCTGCTTTTTTCTACTCCCTTATGACAGGAACATACTGTTCCCTCAGAGCAGGGAGAGGGAATTGGAGGCTGTGCTAACACAGGATAGATGCTCCTGAAGAATCAGATGCAATGCAGGTCACGAGGTAAGTTCAGCTGCTTTCTGAAGTGATAATTATCTGGGTATCTCAACATCTAGAGGTCGTGCCAGTCAGGATGTGATTAACAATGTATTTGATTAATGTGTCAAGAAAGACTTGGTAAGAATGTACAGGAAGAATCTTCGTCAGGTATAATGATACACAGAAACTGTGCTAGAATACACACACTGCCTGTCACTGTAGTGCTTTACAAATGAGCCTTCTAGGGGCGCCTGGGTGGCTTAGTCGGTTAAGCATCTGACCTTGACTCAGGTCATGATCTCACAGCTCCTGAGTTCAAGCCCCACGTCAGGCTCTGTGCTAACAGCTCAGAGCCTGGAGGCTGCTTCGGATTCTGTGTCTCCCTCTCTCTCTCTCTGCCCCTCCCCTGCTCATGCTCTTATCTCTCTCTCTCAAAAATAAATAAACATTGGGGTGCCTGGGTGGCTCAGTTGGTTGAGCGTCCGACTTCAAATCAGGTCATGATCTCGTGGTTTGTGGGTTCAAGCCCCATGTCGGGCTCTGTGCTGACAGCTCGGAGCCTGGAGCCTGCTTCAGATTCTGTGTCTCCCTCTCTCTGATCCTTCCCTGCTCATGCTCTCTCTCTCTTTCTCTCTCAGAAATAAATAAAACATTTAATAAAATAAATAAACATTTAAAACATTTTTTAAAAAATGAGTCTTCTAGGGCAATATCTCTCAAATGTTACTGTGCTTGTGAATCACCTGGAGATCTTGTTAAAATGCAGATTTTGATTTAGCAGGTCTGAGGTGGGCCCTAAGATTCTGCATTTCTAACTGGCACCCAGATGATGTCCAAGCGGCTAGTCCATGGGCCACATTTTGTGTAGCAAGATTCTATACTATGTTGTCCAATATGGTAGCCATCAGCCACATGTGGCTATTTTGACTAGGTTAAATTAAGCTTAACCATTCACTTCCTCAGTCACATTCACTAACCACATTTCAAGTGCTTAATTACAGAAGGCTCTATTGAACAGATTTACTAAAGAAAGCATGACTCATTAAATGATTCCAAGTCCCCATGGTCTCACCTCCTCTCTTTCCCAGATAGCTTCCAGCTTTTATTTCGACAATGGCAAGCACTGGTTGGATTAAGCAGGTATGCTTAGAACAGGAAGAAATGGGATAGAAGAGAACCAGAGAGAAGGGTGCTTGAGGAATCCGAAGAATAAAGGGATTTCAAGAAAGGTGCGCTCCACAGAGTCAAATGTTGCCGAGAGGACAAATAAGCCAAGGTTTGAAAACTGTCTGTTGATGGTGACATTGAGGAGGAGGAAGAGGGCAGTAATTGGTGGAATATAGGGTCAGACGGGGGTTTTGAAAGATGAAAGCTCTTTGCTATTTCAAATTTATAGAATTGGAAAATTGCAGTCTTGGGCAGTAAAGAAGATTGGCCTTGGAGATAGAGTAAAACCTTGGATTGTGAGTAACTCGTCCTGGGAGTGTTCCGCAAGACGAGCAAACATTTCTGATAAATATTAACTTGATAAACAAGCGATGTCTCACAGTTCAGTAGTATGTGGTGCCGATTGTCACGTGATCACAACCAAGCCAATGGTCCTCGAAATTTGCTTTGATATGTAAATGCTTTGGATCATAAGCATGTTTCCGGAACGAAGTATGCTTGCAAACCAAGGTTTTACTCATATATTGGTTTTGGATTTTCGAGTCAAAATGGGTCCTGTGGGGACCTGGTTCACTCTTCACTATTCAAAGAACTCAAATAGATACCATTAGCCATTAAAGATTTCGGAGTCTCCAAGTCTGAGGCGCACCCCTCAAGACTTCACAGAAACTTCACATTTTTTGGCAAAGTAAAAAAAAAATAGTGATTTTGTCTGTTTTACCAGTGACAGTGGAACCCTTCGCTCTTCGCTCTTCCGTGGGCTCTAGTTGGAATGAAGAGCAATTTCACTAATCACCTTTCACTCAAAATTTCACCAGACCCTTAACGATAAACTCTTCAAGGAGAGGCCAAGCCCTAAGGGATTTGGCTGATCAAAATCTGACACCTTGGTCTGAGTGTGAAAAGCAGCTTTAATTAGGTGCACAGGGCAGCCTCTTTTTCAAGGAGAGAAGAGTTGAAATTGCGGCAATTTCCCTGTTATTAGTACATTTTAAAAAGAATACAAAAGCTTATAGGAGGTGGCGATGATCGCATCTTGCTGCCGCTATAGCAGGAAAGCCCATTCAAGAAGAATGGACTGTATCACAGCAGAGTGCAGACAAGGCTTAATTGCCCGGAGGCAGCGTAACACCTCCAACACCTTCTGGACGGCTCCAAATTGCTGACAGACTGTTGCGTCATCGCGTTATGCGCAGGCGCAGGGGAGCTGGCACAGTGCTTGATTGGACGCCTGGGGCCAGCAAGGGGTCAACTCGGATGAGCAACGTGCGATTTGGGGCAAGCAAGAGGATCTTCGAATTGCTTTACTTTTAAAATAGGCAGCAAATAAATTTTGCCATCTTAAGAGGGTTTTTGTGTTGTTTTTTTTAAGAGGAATCCAATGCAAAAACGGATACCTACATCAAAAGCACCTTGATTTCTTAATTTGGGCGGTGCTGCCTAGCTCAGGCTCTGAGTATCCTCAATGTTTATGGCTAGGGGCTGGTTTTCTTTTAAGGTATTAAAAAATGTCTGACTTTCTTCTGATGCATGGATTTCAGTCATGTGGACATCAACTCAATGGGGATTTAGGGATGTCATAATTAATTTTTGGCTTAGTTATGGGCACTGGGGAGAAAGATTGAGCCAGGAGAAGATGACGCCAAGGAACTGGATGGACTCCACCCAAGGGGTCAGCCTCATGGGGACAGCTGGGCAGTGCAATGGCAGGCTCCGAGGAAGTGACGGATTCTGGCTGGTTCAACCTGGTGTGAAGGGCAAAGAGGCAGGAGGATTCCGAGTGGTGGATGGAACCCAAATCTGGGCAGGTGGAGGTGATGAGCCGGGTGGCATGCTCATCTGTGATTGGAAAGGTCCAGTGAGAACGAGTCAAAGATAAGTCAGAGCACTGAGCTTCAACCCACATGGAAGTCAGCTGGGCAACTCACTAACACGGCACCTCCTGATACCTGCTCTGCTGGAGCAGAGCATCCACACACGCAGCAAACCACCTGGCCATCCCGATCCAATCATCCAGAGGACGCCCCTAAGGATGGTGAGACAGGGCCTCATCCTTCCGGGTGTGAGAGTAGCACACCAAAGGGTTAGGGTTTGCCTCAGGGTCATATCCCTGGAAAGGAAGCTCGTGTTCTAAAGAAGAAACTCCAGCAGAGTCGTNGGTATGCGGAGCCACGGCCGGGGGGGGGGGCGGGGCCGCGCGGGCGGGGGGGGCAGGGGGGGGCCGTCAGATGGGGTCACTGCACACACGTGGACAAAACATCCTGCCACGCTCCCTGCCCTGATTATGGGCTGAGAGATGTGATCTTAAAAGCAGAGCTTACAGGAATAGCCAAATCCAGGATGTGGATCACACCTGGATTAGCTTCAGCAGGTGTTTGTAACCCTGGCCTCCACGTCCGAGCGCTGGTCACGAATGTCTGATTACACTACAGTGTCACTTGCCCGAGCACTGGCTGCCAGAGGGCTGGAGGGAGAGGGTCTGGCCATTTATCTCTTTTAGCCGGAGGCTGGCCCTGCTTCCCATCAAAGGTCTATTACCAGGACATTCCATTACTTCTGAGTAACTTAAATACAAAACACAGAACACAATGTTAAACAATCATATCGCAGGAATTTGTTTCTTCTTCAGAGATTGCTTGTAGAAAGAGCACGAACTTGGGCATCAGCCATCAGTCACACACACGTGTGCATGTGTGTGCACGTGCTGTGTAACAAAAGTTGTTCAGGTACAACTCCTCCTTCCCTGATAAAACCTCAAGGATCAGTTAGAGGTAGAAAAAGAAATTTAAATATCAATTAAGTTTCCAGGATCTGAAAGAAAGTAGAAGTCACAGTGTTTCTCTGGAGGATGAAATGGTATTTTTCTTGTTTCTCTGTGAACAAATTGATCTGGTGCCTAAGACCTTTCCTGGTCAGGAAATAGGTTTCCTTTCTTAGCCTCCGTTTCCATCCCAAACGAGAACTGTCGTGAGCTCAAATGTTTTTAGACAAGTGTCATTTTGCCTCCAAATCAGATCCCCCCCGGTGCCTGTTTCCACCCATCCCAGGCCCAGACATGAATGTGAGTTGAGACTCAGGTCTGACCCTGACACCCGGCTCAGTACCCTTAGGATCCCCTCACTTATGAAGAAAAGAGGCCATAGTGCATCTGTGGGGACCTAGCCTAAATCAGGCCGCAGACCAGTAAGATATCCACATTCTCTGTAGCCCTTACCGCACTCTCGGCTTCAGATGGGATGGGATCTTAACAACCTACTCTTGGGGCACAGGGCACATGTGGGCGGGGGCCTTACTGCAGGCTGATTACACTCCTGGACTATTCAGGAAACAATGTAAAACAAGCCCTTGTTTAGACAGCGACCTCTAATCCCTAGAGAGAGTGAAGAGTAGCAACTTTAATTTTCTTTAATTTTCCCCAAGAGGGGAAAGGGGATTTGTTGGCAACTGTTGGGTTGGCGCCACGGCCACCCCTCTGGCTGGTGGACCTCTTCATACCGTTGTCTCGCCCATTTACCCCCCACGGCCTCGCCTGGAGCCTTTCCCCCCGGGGCTTCTCCTTTTATTTCCCTTGATGTCAATTGCCCTCTGCTGTCAGACCCCTGAGGCCTATCTGGTTGTCCCCCAGAGGGACCTGCTTGGCTGCAGGGGCGGCTGCAGGAACGCAAGCCTGCCTTCTCCATGCGGAGTCAAGCATCTTCAAGGCAATCAGGCCGGTTCACCTCTAATACTGTCTCACACATCTTAGCACGAGCTCTGTCTCTGTTCTGTACCTGGGTGTGTGTCACTACAGCCCCCCTTCTGTCATTCTGACGAGATCTCCCAAGTCCCAGGACGCCTTCGTGGCTCAGTCAGTTAAGCATCCGGCTTTGGCCCAGGTCATGAGCTCGCGGTTTGTGAGTTCGAGCCCCGCGTCGGGCTCTGTGCTGACGGCTCCGAGCCTGGGGCCTGCTCTGGATTCTGGGTCTCCCTCTCTGCCTCTCCCCCACTTGTACTCCGTCTCTCTCTCTCTCTTTCAAAAAGAAATAAACTTTATATGTATAATATTTAATACATCAAATATTTACAAATATTACATAATATTACATGTTAGTATTTATATATCTCTCTTCCAAGTCCTGCCTCTCCTCCACCCCAACGGTGCGCCCGCAGTTCGCGGGAGGGGAAGCCCAGGAAGGCCCACGTGGGCGCGAACAGGGCCGGAAGCCTCAGTGAAGACGTGCCTTGCCCTGCGCCCCAGGACTTAGACACGCAGACCCGAGGGGCTAAAATCAGCTCAAATCCACCTAAGAAGTAACTCATTAATTATGATCGGTAAAGTCAGTACTGTAGTTTGCAAGGATTTGCTTTTAATTTGTTTTTTAAATATTTTTACTTATTTTTGAGAGAGAGCGAGACAGAGCATGAGTGGGGGAGGGGTGGGGAGAGAGGAAGACTCAGAATCCGAAGCAGCTCCAGGCTCCGAGCTGTCAGCACAGAGCCCGACGCGGGGCTCGAACCCACGAACCGTGAGATCATGACCTGAGCCAAGTTGGATGTTTAACAGACCGAGCCAGCCAGGCGCCCCTGGGACTTGCTTTTTTATATAACCAGTGTGTCCCACTTCACAATTTAGGGTTAAAAAACCTTATATCGTTTTCAATGTTCAAACTATGACGACGAACCCCAAATACTCACGTTGTTGGAAATACAGATTTTACTCTGAAGCCTCCACCGCAGGCCACTTAGACAATCTCGAGAGGAGCTAATCCTCCTGCATCAGTCGTCCTTGGTGCTTCTCCTGCCGCCCTCTGTCCAGGGCGCCACGCCGGCTGTCCCTGTCCCTGCGGGTCTCCGCGACTGCTGATTTCCGGATGCACGTGTGGGCGCGGGTGTGCGGGGCTGGCGGGGACCCAGTGCGATGGGCCTCCGGGACCGCACAGCCGCAGGGCAGGGCTCTGCTGGGCTGAGGAACCGCGGCGGACCCAGGACCAGCCTGCCTCGGAAACCGAGGGCTCTGGCGGTGCTGCTTCGTGCGCTGCTTGCAGCTGCTGCCCTGCGGCGTTTCCCGCCACCAGATGGCGGTGTTTCACTCTCCGACCTGCGCCGTCAGGGCCGTTTCCCGGCCACCAGATGGCGGTGTTTCACTCTCCGACCTGCGCCGTCAGGGCCGTTTCCCGGCCACCAGATGGCGGTGTTTCACTCTCCGACCTGCGCCGTCAGGGCCGTTTCCCGCCACCAGATGGCGGTGTTTCACTCTCCGACCTGCGCCGTCAGGGTGGCACACGGCGACAGTGCCGGTGGCTGCACACAGCGTTAGGCCTTCACGTGGATCATCTTCCCATGAAAATAAAGAAATGGTAAAATAAATGGAATCTGTATCAGGAGGGGACACAGCATCCGCCTTAAATCGTGCCTTGATTCAGCCCTCGTCGGAGAATATCTAGGCTCTGGGAGTGCAGCCCGGTCACTCATTTAGATCCTTCCTGGACAACGAGTTTCCTCCGAGGGGACCCTGTCGGCCTTTTCTGATAGCTGCTTTCACCTGTGCCCACTTCAGTCCATGAAACTTCTTTATCTGAAAGCTTTAAACCCTAGGGCGCCTGGGTGTCTCAGTCGGGTAAATGTCTGGCTCTTGATCTCCGCTCAGATGTCATCATCTCAGGTTCCTGAGTTCGAGCCCTACATTGGGCTACACAGTCAGTGCAGAGCCTGCTTGGGATTCTCTCTCTCCCTCTCTCTCTGTCCCTCCCTTGCTTGTGCGCTCTCTCTCTCTCAGAATAAATTTAAAAGCTTCAAAAAATAAATTAAAAAAATAAAAGCTTTAAAGCTCAAAGAGATACTTGTGTTCCATTTACCTTCCTGCCTGAAAAGGCTTTGGCTCCTAGAAAAAATTCTGCAAATTAGAAATGATCTATAAAGAGATGCATTTTGTCTATCTTTACAGATCAGGATTTCTAAGTTCTAGGCCTTTGCTGAGCCACAAAAGTGTGACACATCTCTTCTTTCAGAACAGTGAGTGGGGTTGGCTCACATCACGAGGAGGGGCCAGTGAGAGCTAAAGGATCTCTCTCAGGAGACGTAGAAAACCGCAGTCCTCTGTCTCACGAGAACATAAAATCTCCTTCTCCCGGGCCCTCGGGAGAATGCTACTTTGGAAATTTGAGGTTTTCAGTATGTGTTTATGTTCTATCTAGCATGACGGCCTTTCTCTGTGTTCCCGCATGTTCCCTTGAACAGGAGAGGAAAAGTGTGGACTTAAAGCTCTAGCAGAAGAACTGTTCCCCGACCTTCAGCCTCCTGACCTGTTACCAAGATATGTCTCTGGCTCTCCGCCATCTAAGACTTTTGTTTCGTTATTTGAGACTATAGCTATACTAGAAATAAATGACAGAGAATATCCACTTTTTTAAAAATATGGGTCTGTTGCAACACGCTTGTTTGATGCCTGTCAGTCGGCTTCGCACCTAAAGTTGCTCGGAAATGCTGCCCTGGGTCACCTTCCGCAGGGGGAAGTGAGAGGGACAGAATGGCCTGCCTGGGCCTCCATCTCCTTTCTGTCCATGAAGTGGAGGGGTCGGATGGGATGTTCTGTCTGGACCCCTCTGGTTTCAAATCCCATGCCTCCGTGGAAGCAAGTTATGTCGCACCTTGGGGGAGAGCGCGACAGAGTGCGCCACCCACATGGACTCACAGACGGAGATAAAGAGAAGGACCAAGAACACAGATGCTCAGAGCTGGGAGAGGTCCGAGTCCCAGGTGCTGCCTCCAGTATCGGGGTGGGCTTAGCGTCTGGGTGTTTGGGGCCAAACAGGGCATCATGCCTGACCCTTCAGGCCTTGGTTCATGATATATGAGTATCAATAGGTTTGAGCATTAGCATTTGCAGCTTAGGTTACCTTTTGTTACTTTCCTAAATCTATTTCATGGTTGCAATTTAACAACTGTAGAATGATAAGGGACCCAGACCATGTCACTCCAGGAGCAGGGATTACCCACCCATGGCCTTCTCACATGGCACCTTTGGAGGAAGAAGAGTGGGCAAGATGGCGGCATCTCCAGCAGTATCTACTTTGGAGCAGCTCTTGCACAGGACAGATTGACTGTTTTCTGACAACCAACTTAGAATAATCACCAAGGTTAATGCATTACTCGAACAGTTTTGGGTGAGAAAGGAACTATATTCAAAGAATATAGCCCTGGGTGGCTCAGTGGCTTAAGTGTCCAACGTTTAATTTCATCTCAAGTCATGATCCCAGAGTGGTGGGATCCCAACCAGCATCGGGCTCCGCGCTGAGTGTGGAGCCTGCTTAAGATTCACTCGCCCTCTGCCTCTCCCTTCTTACACATATGCTCTCTCACTCTCTCAAAAATGAAAGCAAGCAAGCAAGCAAGCAAGAAAGGAAGAAGAAAGAAAGAAAGAAAGAAAGAAAGGAAGGAAGGAAGGAAGGAAGGAAGAAAGAAAGAGAAAGAAAAAATTTTAATCCTCTAAGATTTTAAAATAAACTTCTTTTTAAACATTAAGTTTATATATCCTAATTTTAGAACTTCAGTCTTTTATTTTGTCCTTTGAGAATGTTCAGTTAAGCACTTGGGGAATATTTTACTTAAGGAAGAAAAAAATCAGGATGAAAAAACCGTATTGAATCTAGTTCTACTTCAAAACTCAACCTTCTCTTTGAGATTCAGTCTCTCTGCTCGTTCTCACCAACAGCAGCCAGGGGACCTCACCTACCCCAGCTGGAAAACTGACACTTGTCCTCATCTGTGGCGGAGTTTACTGGCCCTAAACCCCTAACCCTCACCTTAAAACCTCTTTGCAAATACAATGAGACGACCTCAGGATTGACATTATTCCAACTTGGTTTTTAATTGTTCTCCAGGGGTAGGAGCCATTTCACTTGTAAATTTACCTTTTCCAAGATTGAATGGATTGCTTTCTCTTTTTTCTTCTCTTTTTTTGGTTACAAATTTATTTATTTTCTTGTGATAAGTACTTTTAAGATCTACTGCCTTAGCAACTTTCAAATATGCAATATTTATTGTTATAAATATATAAACTGTTATTTAACAGTTTTATTAAATATAGTTGCCATGCTGTACATTACATCCCCATGACTTTATTTCTCTTATAACTGGGAGTTTGTGCCTTCTGACCCCCTTCACTCATTTCACCTGTCCCCTGCCTCCCGTTTCTGGCAACCACCAATCTGTTCTCTGTAACTAGGGGCTATTTTGGGGGTGGGGATAGGGTTGGTTTTGTTTTTGTTTTTTTTTTATTAAAAAAAATGTTCTTTTCTAATGTTTTATTTATTTCTAGGAGAGAGAGAGACAGCGTGAGCAGGGGAGGGTCAGAGAGAGAGGGAGTCACAGACCGAAAGAGGCTCCAGGCTCCGAGCTGGCAGTCAGCACAGAGCCCACGCGGGGCTCGAACCCACGAACCGCGAGATCGTGACCTAAGCGAAAGTCGGACGCTTAACCGACTAAGCCACCCAGGCGCCGCAGTTTTGTTTTTGTTTTAAGATTCCATATATAAGTGAGATTATACACTTTCTTTGTCTTTCTCTGTCTTATTTCACTCAGCCTAATGCCCTCAAGGTCTATCCATGTTGTTGCAAAAGGGAAGACTTCATTGTATATAAATAGCACATTTTCTTTATCCTTTCATCCATCAATGGACACATACGTTCCTTATCTTGACTATTGTAAATAATGCTGCAATGAACGTGGGTACATACAGCATTTAGAATTAGTGTTTCTGTCTTCTTTGGATAAATATCCAGAAATGGAACTTCTGGGTCCTATGGTAGTTACATTTTTAATTTCTTGAGGACCTTCCATACACTGTTTTCCACAGTGACTGTACCGATTTACATTCCCACCAACCATAACAAGGGTTGACTTTTCTCCAAACTTTCTCCAATACTTAATTCTTGTCTTTTTGATAACAGCCATTCTAACAAGTGTGAAATGATATCTCCTTGTGGTTTTGATTTGAATTTCCCTGATGATGAGTGAAGTTGAGCACCTTTTCATGTGTCTGTTTGCCATCCGTAGATCTTCTTTGGAAAATGTCTATGCAGTTACTCTCCCATTTTCTAATCAGTATCTGACATTTTGCTATTGAATTATATGAATTCCTAAACATTTTGTGTATTAATCCCACACCAAATATATGATTTGCAAATATTTTCTTCCATTCCATAGGTTGCCTTTTCACTTTGTTGATGACTTTCTTCGCTGTGCAGAAGCTTTTAGTTTAAAGTAGTTCCACTTGTTTAGTTTTGCTTTCATTACTTTTGGTTTGTTATCAAATCCAAAAAAAAAAAAAAAAATCATCACCAAGACCAACCTCAAGGAGCTTATATTCTGTGTTTTCTTCCAGGAGTTTAACAGTTTCAGGTTTTATGTTCAAATCTTGAATTTATTTTGAGTTAATTTTTGTGTCTGCTGTTAGATAGTGGGCCAGTTTCTTTTTCTTTCTTTTCTTTCTTTCTTTCTTTCTTTCTTTCTTTCTTTCTTTCTTTCTTTCTTTCTTTCTTTCTGGCATGTGACTGTCCAGTTTTCTCAATACCATTTATTGAAGATTGTTGTTTCCCCATTGTGTATTCTTGGCTCCTGTCTCATAAATTAACTGACCATAAATGCCTGGGTCTATTTCTGGGCTCTCTGTTCTACTCCATTGACCTATGTGTCTGTTTTCATGTCAATACCATACTGTTTTGACATATAGCTTCATAATATAATTTGAAATCAAGGAGAATAATGCCTCCTGCCTTTTCAAGGTTGATTTGACTATTTGCACTTTTCTAAAGTAGTTCTATGCAAATTTGGGGGTTTTTTTCTATTTCTGTGAAAAATGGCATTTAATATTGATAGTGATGTACATTGCTTGTGGTAGTGCAAACATTTTAACAATGTTAATCCTTCTGATTCCATGAACACAGAATACCTTTGCATTTATTTGTATCTTCTTCAATTTCTTTCATCCGTCTCTTATAGTTTTTGGTGTACAAGTCTTTTGCCTTCTAGATTAAATTTTTTCCTAAGCCTTTTTTTTTGGATGCAATTAAAAGTGGGATTGTTTTCTTAATTTCTCTTTCCAATGGTTTATTACTGGTATATGGAAATACAACAGATTTTTGTATTTTGTTTTGTATCCTGGAAATTTACTAAATCAGTCTATTAGTTTATACCTGGAAAATCATAAAAGCGTTTTTTGAAAACACATATTCAAAGACTAGATGTAGCAACCCCTGGAAGCCCACTCTGAAACAATTTGCCACTTTACACATCATAACACTGTCGGCTGAAAGAGAAGTGTGGAGGCAACCAGGCTTTACATCTAGTTGTACAATAGGTTGTTTTGCAATTATGGAAATTAGTTGAGTTTATACAGAATCACAATCTCCTTAAACCTNCTCTCTCTCTCCTAGAAATAAATAAAAACATTTAAAAAATTTAAAAAAAAACTATTTAAAAAAAAATAAAAAAAAAACCTGAGTTTTTAACTCAGATATTAGAACTATACCAAGGAATTCGAAAGTGTGATTGGATGGCCTTTGAGAAATGATTCAATCTCTACCATATTTACTTATCAGTAATAAATGCTATTTATTCATTACGCTTAAAAAGAGATGCTAAAATACCTATATAAGAATCATGGGGGCACCTGGGTGGCTCAACTGGTTGAGCATCTGACTTCAGCTCAGGTCATGATCTCACAGCCCGTGAGTTCAAGCCCCACCTCAGGCTCTGTGCTTGGAGCTTGCTTTGAGTTCTGTGTCCCCCCTACCCCCCACCCCGCTTCTCCCCTCTCCTGCTCATGCTCTGTCTCTCTGTGTCTCGAAAATAAACAAACATAAAAAACTTCTTTAAAAAAGAATCATAAGGCTACCTAAATCACTCTAGTCAAAGAATCTAGAGTTCTCTAGACTCAAGATGCCTTATATGGAATATATATATATCTCAGCTTTCTACTGGGCATAAAGCAAAACCACGAAATTTTGGTGCAGATAAAAAAAATCTATAAATATAATGACCTATATAGACCATACAGTCATGATGCTGGTAGTCTTTTTTTATTGTTGTTATTTGGAGAGGCAGCTTTTTTAAACACAGAAAATGGCATGAAATATACCGTTTCAACTTTTAAAATTATTGTTTGAGAAGTCTGAAAATATTCGAAATAGAATTTCTCAAGGAGGTTAGAGTCAGGTTTTACTTGTCTTCATTTCTCCTTCTATTCAGAGAGCAAATACATCATGAAGTTAAAATTAGTTATTCAAAGCCAAAAGGTGAGAAAGAGGAAAGTAACACCAATATGCTTACATGGTTTCCAGCATGTAATCGGTGTTATAAGAATATTGTTGGTGTAGCAATGCCCACCCCCACCCCGTCTCTTCCTATGTCCCGCATCACAGTTTTGGGATTATTTTACTTCAGTTTAGGAATTTTTTTCCCCTACCGTCTATTGAACTGATCATTAACTTGAATCACAGCGGTTGGCATATTAGTCAGCAAGACGTCTCCTTCTCCCATTCCACCAAATTCCTGGCTTTGTAGGTGCTTGGCTGAAAAAATAAGGAAGCTTTGCATTTGGGTTTTCTCGCTGGGATAAGATGGTCTCTTGACTCACACATTGTCATTCCCTTGAATTGTTTCACTTCCTGATCTTTGGGGATTTGTAAGGTGCATCATAGTTTCAGAATATTTTAATTGCATATGGGCTTGCTTCGCCTACTCTGGACTCTGACTCACATGTCTAAGCATTTGTTAATTTTCCTCGAGAGAACACATTTCTCATTTCCTTTAGACAGGTCTTTTCCTCTTCTTCTCAAGGTGTTCCAGGTGCTCTGATTGACTGTTCATTTAACCTGAATTAATTTAAAATGTGTCTGTTTCTTTTTAATTAATTCACCTGAAGTCACTTCCAGCTTTTTTTTAAAAAAAATTTTTTTTTAACATTTATTCATTTTTGAGAGAGAGATAGAGTGTGAGTTGGGGAGCGGCAGAGAGAGAGGGAGACAGAATGCAAACAGGCTCTGTGCTATCAGCACAGAGCCCAACGTGAGGCTCAAACCCAAGAGCAGTGAGATCCTGACCTGAGGCGAAATCGGATGCTTAACCGACTGAGCCACACAGGTGCCCCACTTCCAGCTTCTTTTAAGGTCCTATCCTTCTGTAATAACCAGTACTTCCTTCCAGAGCAGCCCCCTACCTGGCCCTTGCTATGGTATTTTCTGTCATTACAGCTGCATTACATCTACAACCTAGATATTAAAAAATGGAATGAAAGGTTGAATTTCTATTTCAGCAGGGAGCACCTGGGGTGGGTCAGTAGGTTAAGCATTTGACTCTTGATTTGGATTCAGGTCACGATCTCGGGGCTTGTGAGTTCAAGCCCCGCATCAGGCTCTGTGCTGACAGCATGGAGTCTGCTTGGGATTCTTTCTCTCCCCCTTTCACTGCCCCTTCCCCCGCTCGCTCTCTCCCTCTCTTTGTCTCTCTCTCTCAAATAAGTAAATTTAAAAAGATGTCTATTTCACCAGAACTATATCCCACTATAAGTAATCATCATCGAAAGGAGCAAATTCCTAGGTCAGTCAAGGTTGTTTGTGATTTAGCTTTTTATTACACTTACAGCTTTATCTCCTCTCCCATCACCTAAACCTTTGGCTTTCAACCCATTTTCTAAAACACAGACTTCCTAGTTAAATTTGCATTTCAGATAGACGACAAATTTTTTTTTTGGTGTAAGTTTGTCCCAAGCAATATTTATTTTGCTAAACTGGCAATCCTATCCCTAACCCCTTTGTGGAATCAATCACTGCCTCTGAATTCTCACATCACTTGTTTCTTTTGTTATAAAATATATTTCACCCTTCCTAGTTTTACAGTAAACTTAGAGATCTGCCTCTTCTATAACTCTAAAAAAATTTTGAAGGTAAGAATTGCCATCTACCTCCCTTTTTTTTTTTTTGCAAATAGTGCTCATGAATGTCATTTTTATTGAATGGAATTTGGTATTCTACTACATTGGTTCAGGGTAGCCTCTTACTTCAGATAATATCCTATGCACTTCTTTTCAGCCCTAAAATTTGGGATCAATATGCTTGCTCTAAATAATAACAAAATTTACTGAGTCTATTCTCTGTGTGCATACAGTACTGAACTGCTCAGTTCATGGGGGCTGGGACCACGTCTCTTTAATTGACCAACACGTATGCAAAGATTGCCACAATGATCAGATTATAAAAAGTGCACAATATTTTTAAATATACATTTCACATGTATTATGTCATTTATGCCTCTGTAAACCCCTATAAGATCAGTACTGTTGTACTCACTTTTTTGGAGGATGAGAAAAATAAGATTTAAAGAGGTCATGAGGGGCACCTGCGTGGCTCAGTCGGTGAAGCGTCCGACTTTTGATTTTGGCTCAAGTCATAATCTCATGGTTCATGAGTTCCAGCCCTGCATCAGGCTCTGTGCTGACAGCAGGGAGCCTGCTTGAGATTCTCTCTCTCTCTCTCTCTCTCTCTCTCAATAAATAAATAAAACTTTAAAAAATTTTAAATTAAGAAATAAAGAGGTCATAAGAAACAAAATAATAGCTTTGGTTGATATGTCCCTGAAATCCATACTTTTAAGGATTTTATCATATGATATACGCAAGTATTGTTGCCTTTTAAAAATCGACATTCTATCTCAAGCCAGACTCAAGCACCCTTGAAAAGGTTCTTGTGAACAGAAGAATGTGCTTTGCAAATGTTGGAACTAGTCTTAAAAATTAGGTAATTTGCTCAGGTGAGTGGCCAAGCTAGAGCTGGAGGGATCTGAGTCTGCCGGACCTCAGGGTCCTTGCTTGACACAGGCTAACTTCCCAGACAGTGCTGGTCCCTGACAAACCCCTGGACTCTCAGAGACTATAAAAAATCACTGAACTGCTACTTGCTACAGATGCGACTTGCTGTCTAGCATCTGGGTACTGATTCATCCATCCTTCAACCAGTTTTCCTTCGCCTGCTGCGTGGCCCAGTCTTTTGTCTTCCCTGCGTTCCTTGGCTTCAGGGAAAATCTTTTCTCGAAGACAAATTCTGTGGTTCTGTGGGAGCTGCAGTCCTCTTGAGAGATCCGACACCTGAGGGCGCCATTGAGGGGCCTGAGGGAGGCTGACCATGCCATCCAGTCCAAGTGCCTCAGCCCCTGGCCATAGATCATAATGCCCTTAGGTGACTGAACCAAGATTCTGAGAATTTATACCGATGAGAAAAGGGAGGCTTGCACAGGTTATTTGCCGAGGTCTCACAACCAGTGAACGGTAAGGTTAGGACTCCAATCCTGTATTAACTCCAAAGGTAAGTGACCCAAAGACTGACCCTTGGCTACAAAAAATTGACAATAAAACACAACATCCTACAAATAAGTATTAAGGCAAGAATAACCTACAAAAGTTGTTAGGTAAAATGTAACATGTTCAAAAGCAAGTTAAAGAACATGTAATTATGTGTGTCCTTAAGATTGTAATATTGTGTTGTTACTCTCCTGCTAAAACCTGGGATATAACTTGTCTATTAATAATGCTATTCTTGGGTGCCTGGGTGGCTCAGTCAGTTAAGTGGCCAATTTCAGTTCAGGTCATGATCTCGCGGCTCCTGAGTTCCAGCCCCTCATCAGGCTCTGTGCTGACAGAGCTCAGAGCCTGGAACTTGCTTGGGATTCTGTGTCTCCCTCTCTCTGCACCTCCCTTGCTCATGCTCTGTCTCTCTCTCTCTCAAAAATGAATACACATTTTAAAAAATCTTTAATAATACTCTTCTTTCTCCACCCAGAAAATCACCTTATACAACTGGTTTAGCTACTCTGGAGATGTCCCAGCAGGAAGTTGGATAAGCAGGTTCAAGCTTGACAGACAGATCTGGACTACAGATAGGTAGGCAAACTCTTTAAGGCAAGTTGGAGGGTGAAGAAAGAATGATTTTATTAACAGATGAAATAGGAACACAACACAAGACCTTACTGCTTCTCATCTTCTTCACATCTTGCCTTCTCATGATGCCAAAAGGAATCTACTTAAAACTTGACTTTGAACACAGTACCCTTTTGCCTTAAAATCTGATGATGATTCTGATTACCTAGAAGATCAAGGCCAAGCTCAGGCTCAGCTCTCACCCAACCCTTACATCCCATTTCCGGGACCAGCAACATGGAACAGATGATAGTTTCTTTCACGCCTCCTGGCAGGCACTCAAGAGCTGTGTTGTTTCTTATTTCAGCACCTTTGATCACCATGTCTATTCTCTCGGCAAAGCTCTTTCCCCTGTCTCCACACCTTACCACCTCCCTTACTACCATCTGCCTTGCTAACAACTTCATCTTTTAAGACACAGTTCAGAAGTCTTCTTCCCAGTAAGTCTTTTCTAACCCCCCAGACTGCACTGGGTATCTCTGCTCTGAGCTCTTATAATACGAAGTGCATATCCTCATTAGTGTTCTTTCCACATGAGTAGTATAATTACCTAAAATTATTCCCTAAGTTCCATGAAAGTTCTCCAAGTTTTACCAAATAGCTTGGTGCCAGGCCTAGTAAACACTCAGTCAATAACTGTCAAGTCAACATATGCAATTCATGTGAGATGCATACATTACTGAGCACCTACTATGTGGCAGGCCTGGAGCCTAAGGACCCAAACAGATAAAGTCCTTGCTTTCATGTCTTCCAACTATAGAATGGTGATTGTGTTCATTTTCTATTGCTGCTGATGCAAAATATTACATGTTTCGTGACTTAAAACAACTCAAATGAATTATGTCACAAGAAGTCCAGATACAGGGTCGGCTGTTTGCTCCAGATTTCCTGAAGTGCAAACCAGGATGTCAGCCAACCTAGGCTTTTATCTGGTGGCTCTGGGGGAGAAAATGCTTTTAAAGGTAATTTAGATTGTTGGCGCAATTCAATTCTTTGCAGCTATGGGGGTGAGGTCCTCAGCTTGTGGGCTATGAGCCACGAATCTCTCTTAGCTCCTTAAGGCCGTCTGCATTCCTTGTCACTTTGTCCCCCTGCTTCCTGCCATTCCGGCCACCAGTGAATCTCTGACTTCCGTTTTGCTACGTCTCTACTGCTTCCGGCCTGAGAAAGCTCTCCACTTTCAGGGGCACGTGCAACTAGGTTGGGCCCCCCTGGACAATCCAGGATAACTTCCCACTCTTGAAATCTGTATCCTAGTTACCTCTGCTAGGTCCCTTTTGCCATATAACATAACATATTCACAAGTTCAAGGGCATGAACGTTTTTTAGGAGACCATTATTCTGCCTACCACAGTAACCATTCTTCTAGAATTATTTCCCTCACTCAGGTGATTTGGAGAAATATCTCACATTATATCTAAATTTATTTTGGCTACTGCATTATGTTTTGTTTAATAATAAGGAGACTAGAGGGGCAGCTGGGTGGCTCAGTTGGTTGAGCGTCTGACTTCAGCTCAGGTCATGATCTCGTGGTTTGTGGATTCGAGCCCCACGTTGGGCTCTGTGCTGACAGCTCAGAGCCTGGAGCCTGCTTCAGATTCTGTGGCTCCCTCTCTCTCTCTGTTCCTCCCTCTCTTTCACTCTCTCTCTCTTTCTCAAAAATTAATACATATTAAAAAAAATATTTTTTAAATAAGGAGACTAGAATTTCTTTGAATGGCTATTCTGAGCCAGACCTTATTAGTTAATAGAAAGAAGGGTTGATTATGGATTCACAGAAAGGAAGATATAAAATAGGTAATTGGTAAACTTTGTAAATGGATTGAGAACAGGCAGCAAATGATACAAGCGCAATGCGGATGTCTATTTTATCTAGCAGCAGAAGAATATGCGGCTGAACAATTAACTGTATTTAATGTTATTCCAAGTAGGATGTTTTCCTGAAGGTTATTAATCTACCATTAAAAGTATAAGATCATTTCCTATTTTTGCATGCCACTGAATCTCTTGTTTGAAAGTAATTGAAATTCCCTTTTCTCCTAAAACTTCTTCCAACATCACAAAAATCATGAACCTTTAAATCTATTAACTAGAAATCTGAATAATATTAAACATCAATTCAAAAATACAGAATTTTAGAGGGTCTACTACTTGCTGGGGATTTACGCTAGATCCAGAAGACACAAATATAGATCGGGCATACTCCCTGCTGACAGGAAACTCATAGGCATCTATATGAATAAATTACAAGACCGTGCATCCGGGGCACTGGGAGAAGCAAGCACAAATGGAGGGAAGGGTTTACTCTAAGAAGTAGTAAGAGAAATGTTTTATGGTGTTTCTTTTTAGATTTTTAAAGAGTTAAATATTTTAGAGGAGCTTCAGGGTCACAGGAAAATTGAGAGGAGGGTAAGGAGATTTCCCATATGCCTTCTGACCCCACGTCTGCAGTGCCTGCCCCATTATCAACATTCACCAGGGTGGGTGCATTTGTCACATCAATGAGCCTCCACTGACACATCGTAATAACCCCAACTCCGTAGTTTACGGTTCACTCTTGGTGTTGTACATTCTATGGGTTTGGAAAAATGTATAATAACACGTAGCCATCATCATAGTATCATACAGAGCATTTTCATTGCTTCAAAAATCCTCTGGGCTTTGCCTATTTACCCCTCCCTGCCCATCCCAACCCCTAGCAACCACTGGTCCTTTTACAGTCTCCATAGTTTTGCCTTTCCCAAAATGTCATACGGTTAGAATCAGAGAGTACGTAGCCTTTCCAGGCTGGCTTCTTTCACTTTGTCAGAAGCATTTAAGTTTCCTCCACACCTTTCCGTGGCCTGAAGCTCACTTCTTTTTATCGCTGATTAAAATTCCGCTGTTTGGATGTATCACAGTTTACTTGTTCATTCATCTGCTGAAGGAACATCGTGGTGGTTTCCGGGTTTTGATAATTATGGATAAAGCTGCAATATGCCTCTGTGTGTAGGTTTTTGTGGGGACATAAGCTTTCAACTCTTTTTGGATACATACCCAGCAGCGCAACTGTTGGGTCACAAGGTAATAGTATGAGTATGTTTGGGTTGTTTAGGTTTTGCAGGCTTTTCTGGTTTTGAAGGAGGCATAAACAAAGGCACTGAAGTACAAACAGGCACAGGTATTTGGAGAACTCTAAGTATGGCTGGAGGGTAAAGAGCAAGGGTCCTGTGGTGAAATTAAGGCTAGAAGGTTGGCAAGTGTCAGAGCCTATCATGCTATGCATTTTTTCTACTGAGATGAAATGCCAACAAAAACGTTTTCATCGAGGAAGATACGATTGGACTTCCACTTTGGAAAGGTTATTTTGGCTGCACAGAAGAGAATGGGTCTGGGTTGGAGGCCATCTGTGGGCTGGAAAACCAGTTTAGATTAGATCGTGTCCCAAGGACGAAAGCCTAAACCAATGCCTTGGAAATGACGACGCAGAGCAGTGGAAGGAGTAGAGAGATTCGGCAGTAGGAATCATGAGACTTCATTCATGACTATCTAAGCGATGGCGGTAGACAAGGGAGGGAAGGGAAGGGCGAAGGAGAAAGAGGAGTTGACAGTTATTTGAAAATTTCTGACGTGGGAGGAACATCTGAAATCACGAAGTCTGACTAAATTGGGGAATAAAGGAAAACAAGGGGAGAATAGATGGTGACCAAGACTTTCTGCTTGACCAGACTTTATTAGGTGTCCGTGAGCCCTCCTCTCGAGGCTTTCTACCTGGGCACCATCTCTGGCCTGCCAAGTCCAATTTTAGTCAGAATCCTAAGTCAGTTTGGAGAGAATCTCAGCCTTTAAATCTGTTCACCCTTGATATCTGATCAAATTCCTCACCCCTCACCTTTGATCTGTGATCTCACTGGTCTGCCGTCGGCCAGAATCCCGTGAAATCAGTTAGGCAAGAATCACCTCTAACCCTAATGTCCTCTCTTAGCAATTTTCTACCCACTGATCCCTCTCACTCGGCTCCTTGGCTATACATTTCCAGCCGTCTTAGATGTGTTCATAGTTGAGCCCAATCTCTCTCCTCTATTGCAATAGTCTGAACACCTATAGCCACAGCCCTGAATAAAGTCCTCCCTATAGTTTTAACAAGTGTAAGAATAACTTTTTTAACGAGGAGAAACCGCTCCAGAACTAAAGTTACTTCCAAACACCTCTAATTTGTCACAAACATCTTTCAACTATTGTGCAAGTAAATAATATGGATTATGTGCTTCAGGGGTTTTACCACACATTGCGATGTAGGCAACCCAGCCATCCGGGCCCCCAGAGCCTAGCAAGAAAGCCACGGGCTTGTTAATTAAAAAAAATTTTGTGTGTGTATATATATGCGTATATATACATATATATATAACACCCACCATGTCTGACAGCTCATAAATTCCTTCCTTAAAGATCTTACAATAACTTGCAGCATGCTTACAGCACGGTGAGCCTGAAGGGAAGAGTCTAAGTCTTCGTAACATTTGGAGCCTACTTTTCTACGTTTCCTAACCTCAATTTAACTGCAAGGTCAGTTCAGAAGAAAGGAAGCTGTGGTAACTGCCCACACTCACTGCTGCAGCGTGAGAGCTGCCTGACACATAAGCAGTGAGCAGGACTGTTCTCACAACACTTGTTTAAGCGTCCACTTAAAATTGAATTTCATATTATTGCCACGTGTTCCAAAATGCTTTTTATTTTCTTAAGCATTGAAACATGTAAAAGGCATGTTAACAGCTCACGGACGTGCACAAACAGCCGGCGGGCCCGCTACGGGCTGCAGGAGGCCGCTCCAGGGGCGCGCGCACGCCGTCGGAGCTCCAGCGGGGGCGCGCACGCCGTCGGAGCTCCAGCGGGGACGCGCACGCCGTCGGAGCTCCAGCGGGGGCGAGAGGCGCGGGACGAATACGCCGACCTCGCGGGCGGACTTCCAATCCGACAGTAGCAAGTGGAAGCGCTTTCCAACAACGCGGTGGCCATGCCCGGGAACGGCGGCCGGGAGGGGAAGGGGCGCGGCCCACACCGCTCACCA
>NW_027529192.1:1780393-1826271 GCF_008692635.1 Crocuta crocuta | reverse complement strand
CGAACTGTTTGGGTTTTCGTGGCGCCGCCCCGCGCTTCCGGCCCCGCCCCCGCGCTCCCAGCCCGGCGTCTCCGCACCGCTGGGGACCGTCACAGCGGTTTCCCCGTTGCGCACCGTTGTCGAGCGCCCGCGCCCCGGCGCGTTCTCCGGCGGGATTATTTTCAGTCACCAGCGATTTCTTTTTAACTCCCTGCCTCCGCCGCAGTTGCTTCAGCGCCTTCAGGTGTGTCCCTTTTAAGAGATGAAACTGGATGCATGAATCATTGTGTGGCAGCGCCCTTCGTCGTTGTCGTTTCTGTCGTGGTGCTGGGAGGAACCCGGTTTCTGCGGCTAATGAGGACTCTCAAGAAGAGTGGTGCCTTGTAGGAGAAACCTGGGAGAAATGCCCAGAAAGTACGGTCTTATTTTAAGTGGCGTGTTGTGGGTCTAGAGTCCTATTTGCTGAGATTTCAAAATGACACAGGTATGTTTCATTGTAGGGGGAAACGGTGGAAAAATAAGAATTTTTAATAACGACACTTAAAGCATATTAAACTGTGAGCTAGAGTTTATGCCTTTTGGAGGCTGTTGTTTCAAGTGCATTGTCGTTTTGTTAAAATGGGTGATCTGTTTGTATTTCAGCATAAGAACATGTTGTTACTTCATACTTCTTGTTCAAACTTTTTATCAGTGACCTTGGTGTTTTCCAGTTTTTGCCTTAGATCTACATTAAAATCTTGAGAGACTGTCTTTTTATAGTGACCCGGAGGGAGAAGATCAGTTGACCATGTATTTTTCTGCTTCCCATGCGAAGTTGGTAAAAGTACAGCTTGTCCTGAGTTGTTGTTTTGCTCATTAGTGACAAAGGACTTGTGCTGCAGGGTACAGGCCTCCCGTGCGGGACACGTATTTGTAAAAAGGTCAGGGCAACTCTTAGCCCTGGACACCTTCCCGCCGAGTCTTCGTGATAATCCGTCAGTCTGTGTTTCATGTTTCACTTTGTGCGTTATCCAGTTCTTTTTACGCCTTGATGCTGTACTGGTTTCCATCAGCCTGATGTTTTTCAGGCTGTGCTTCCTCCTGCGTTTTTGTTTCCTAGGAAGACTTCCTCGCCGTCAAGGCTCTACCCTGGTTATTCTCTCTAAATAAAGTACTAAAACCAGAGTTTTAAACTTTCAGATTTTTTAAATGTTTATTTATTTTTGAGAGACAGAGACAGATCGTGAGCAGGGAAGGGACAGAGAGAGAGGGAGACACAGAATCCAAAGCAGGCTCCAGGCTCCGAGCTGTCAACACAGAGCCCCATGCGGGGCTGAACTCAAAAGTCATTTAACTGACTGAGCAGTTAAATGAATCTTGTTGATTTTGTTGGCAGTTTTCTATGCTTCTTAATTTTTGCTTGATATTTGTAGTTTCTAGAGAAGCGTATTAAAGTGTTATGATCATGGAATTGTCTGGTCTTCCTGTAATTGTTCTTTTTTTTTTTTTTTCTGCTTCATATACTGTATTTTGGTGCCTTGTTGGGTGTATTCGTAATTCATGAGAGTTATATCATTGGAAAGAAACAATGGGGACTCTTTACCCCTTGGAGCTCTGTCTTCTGCTTGACTCTTGGGCCCATTTTTCCACCATTTTCCCTGTTTTTTTTTTGGTTTGGTGTTTTTTTTTTTTTTTTTGTCCTTTGNNNNCTCCAGCCCCGTGGTTTCTTCTTGCTGTTCTTGAGTAGACGAAACTTAACTACTGTCTCCAAAGTCTTGGTTGCTTTTTCATTTGCCTTGAATGCTTTTTTCTCAGATACTCGTAATAATTTGCTTCTTACCTTAATTCAGATCTCCAGTAAAATGCCAACTCAGTTCTCCTGATCATGTCAAGTAAAATAGCCCATTTGCCCTGAGTTGTGGAAGCATCCTTTCTTGGTAGTTTTAGTTGACTCTGTTGAGGCCCCTTGAGGTTCACCTGCTGACTAGTTTTCATTTGCTTGGGGTCTGAGTACCTTTCAAGGCAGTGTGACGGAAGAAGATCCAGGCCTGTGATTTCTCAATTATGGGTTTACCACAATTGGGTTTTTTTTTATATTTTAATAAAAACACATGTTATAAAATCTACCGTCTTAACCATTTTTAAGTATATGGTCCAGTGGCATTGAGTACATTCACACTGTTGGCAAAACAGACCTCCAGTACTCTTTCATCTTGCAGAACTGAAACTCTGTACCCATGAAACAACCCCTTTTACCCCATTCCCCCAGCCCCCAGGGACCACCATTCTGCCTTCTATATCTATGAATTTGAATAACTCTAGAGACTTCAGTGGACTCATACACAGTATTTGTCCTTTTGTGATGGCTTATTTTACTTCAGATAATGTTCTCAGGGTTCATCCCTGTTAAACCATGTGGGAGGATTTCCTTCTTTTTAAAGGCCGAGAATGTTTCATTGTATGTAAATACCACATTTTGTCCATCTGTTTGTCTATGGAGATGGACGTTTGAGTTGTTTCCACTCTGCTGTGGCATGCTGCTGTGAACACAGGTGTGCAAATACGTGCTTGAGCCCCTGCTTTCAATCCCTTTGGGTATGTAAATCCAGAAGTAGGATTGCTGGATCAGGGGGTACTTCTATTTTTCATATTTTAAAGAACCAGAGTTCTGTTTCTCACAGCAGCTGCTCCATTTTCCATTCCCACCAGTGGCGCTCAAGGATTCTAACTTCTACACATCTGTCAACGCTTGTTATTTTCTGCTTGTTTGTTTTTAATCTTATCCATATGAATGAGTCTGAAGTGATTTACAGTTCTCTGATGATCAGTGATGTTGAGCATCTTTTCCTGTGCTTGTTGACCATTCGTATATGGTATTTAGAGAAACGTCTGTTCAAGTTCTTTGCCCATTTTTTAATCAGGTTATTTGATTTTTCATTGTTGAGGAGGAGTCTGTTACTGGTTTTGAGCATGGCTTTTTATTTATAAGGACTTTAATTATATTTTATTGAGTATTTTTCTGTACTGGGGGTTGTGGAGATTCTATGTTACTTCAGCTTTCATTGACTGCAAGTCCTGAGGACTTCAAAAAAACCCTGGAAGGCAGAGAGGTTGGTTTCTTTTCTCTTTTCCTTCTCTGTAAAATTGTTTTGTTTTGTAACATATGTTCACATGGGATTTAGAAAGACTTTAGTTCAGACTGTAATCTGAACAATCACAGTTGGTTCTGGGCGTCTCTCTTTCTCAGTCTTGTCTATTCCATTCTGTCAGAGATCTGCTGGAATCACCTTTCTAGTGTCCTTTGCTTAAAATGCCTTATTCTGAGTTTGATTTTTAATCTCCTTGGCAAGATTTGTAAGACCTTGCATAATCTGGCCCTGACTGTCTTTGCAATATCATCTTCTCCCTCTCCCTCATTGTCCTCTGTACGTCTTGGAGTGAACTAGACTGCTTGCCATTTTTGCTTATACTGTATTTTCCTCCTCTTTTCCTCTTTTCTTCCTTCCTTCCTTCTAGAGAGAGAGAGAGAGAGAGCATGCGTGAACAGGAGAGAGGGGCAGAAGGAGAGAGAGAAAATCTTAAGCAGGCTCCAAGCTCAGCGCGGAGCCCAGCCTGGGGCTCAGTCCCATAACTCTGTGATCATGACCTGAGCCAAAATCTAGAGTTGGATGCCGAACTACCTGAACCACAAAGGAGCCCCTGTATATGCTTTCTCAAGTGCTTTTTTTGTGTTTGTGTTTGTTTTTTCACATCATCTAAAATTCTCTCCTCCGTTTCTTAGCTTTCCACTTCATGAATCATTTTTTACCTTTGTCCAGTTTTTAGTGGTTTTTTTCCCCCCAACCTACCTGGATATTTGCTTTCCCCATTGACATGGCACTGTCTGTTAAAATGTTCATAACTGTTTGCTCTTTCTTTTTTTCTGTTTGCTTTTCCTAATTACAAAAGTATTAATGCATGCTTATTGTAAACAAAATTCAGACAACACAAAAGGAAAAAGTCAAAGCCCTTCTCCTTGTTCTCTTTGGATCCCACTCCTCAGTTCACAGGAATAAACAAACTCGCGCTTGGGGCACTTGGGTTGCTCAGTCGGCTCAGGTCACTCAGCTCAAGTCATGATCTTAACAGTTGGTGGGTTCGAGCCCTACATCAGGCTCTGAGCGCATCAGGCTCTGTGCTGAGCGCTCAGAGCCTGGAGCCTGCTTCAGATTCTGTATCTCCCTCTCTCTCTGCTCCTCCCCCACTCATGCTGTCTCTCTCTGTCTCTCAAAATAAGTACATAGATAAAAAAAATTACACTGGTGCTCATCCTTTGAGAATCTGTGTGTGTGTGCACACACACGTGTCTGTAGCCACAGATTTAAATGGCACATGTAGGGTTTTTTTTTCTTTCATTACGTAGGATCTACATATCTGCCTCCTTGTATCTCCACATACTCTCCACACACGCGTAACTCATGTACTGTTGCCGCTCGCCTCTTTCACTGTAGTGCATATGGAGAATATGCAGATCACCGGTTGCCTTTGAATGCAGCGTCATATTATCCGGTACCCAGTCTGTTGTGTGTTCGTGACTTATTTTATTTTGCCATCCCTTGTTAGAAGACCTTTGGAGTTGTTTTTCATTGTTTTAAGATTTCAGGCAGTGCATTAGGGAAAGTGTTTGCATACTTTTGCATTCTTAATGCAAGGATTTCTGTAGAATTTTTCATAGATTTTTAATATAGGAATTGCTCTTCAAAAAATATGTGCCTTTAAAATTGCGATAGATAGTATTTAAAATTTCATTAGATACTGTCAGCCCTAGGTGTCCCATTTCTCTAGCCCATTCTCAGTGCTGGGTATTAACCATTTACACTTTTACCAATTAAAAGAAAAAATCTGTTTCAATTGGTATATTTCTTTGATGTGGTAAAGGGTGTGTGTGTAATTTTACCTTTATATTTATTCTTCTGTGACTGGCCTGTTTGTGTCCTTTGCCTATTTTTCTATTAATCGTTCCTTTCTTATTTGTATGCGTTCTTTTTTTTTTTTTTAATATTTTTATTTATTTCTAGGAGAAAGAGAGAGACAGCGTGAGCAGGGGAGGGTCAGAGAGAGAGGGAGTCACAGACTGAAACAGGCTCCAGGCTCTGAGCTGGCAGTCAGCACAGAGCCCTACGCGGGGCTCGAACCCACGAACCGCGAGATCATGACCTAAGCGAAAGTCGGACGCCCAACCGACTAAGCCACCCAGGCGCCCCTGTATGCGTTCTTTTTAATATTGTGGCTATGAGCCCCTTGTCTGTTAGTTGTGGCACATAGCTTCTTCTAGTCCAACTTCAATTTAATAAACACAACTAGAGAGCGAAGTGTTTTCTGCATGGCGTCTGTAGCTCTAGACTGAGAGCTCCCTCTTATCTTGTTGTCTTTGTGGTCTCAGCATCTAGCACCATGTCTGGTGTAGATTAAATATTCTGTAAATGTTTGCAATGAACAAAGTAGTAGAAGACGATTCTTGAAAAGAATTCAACTTCTAGTGTCACGTAACCCTGTCAAGACTTTGACAGTACGGAAGAAAAATAGCATAGTATCTAAACTGCTATTCAGTTATGTGTTGTAGGAAGACTTGTCTATTGGGTAGCTTCCCTCCGTTAGTTCTCATCACACATCCTGCCATTCACTTTCTTTTTTCTTTGATTTCTGCACTGACAAATAAATGAATTCTTTCCGGTTAGCTTAAAAGTCAAATCTGCATTATCTGTCATGGAAATACATTATTCTGTCTTCTTTTGAGACAGGCTGCTGCGTTTAGTTCAAGTAGAAATGTATTTTATCTTCTACCCAGTTTTACCTTGGATCCTAATTTTTGTTTTCTTGCCATTTCAGGTAAGACCATGAATTATGGAATTTCTTAAATGAAGCATTCAGGAATGAAGTGAAAATCATAACCTATAGACAAGAAATGATTTTTAAGTTATGTCTATTAATTTGACTATAGATATATATTATATTTACCTCCTTAGTAATGCAAGAAAACTTTGTGGGAAGCAGAGAAGCAAGCAGCTGCATTTCTTGTGCTCACCTAAACATTGCTGGAGGATAAGCTACATCGGTCTACAAAGAGGGTTTCATACAAGCAGAATAAGATGTAAATGGCCCCACAGTGAAGCACCCCCTTGTGGCAAGCACTGGTCCTCTCCCGGCCACCATGGCTTACATATTGGAATTTTGAAACTTAGCACTTCTGCCCCCAAGGGACTAACAAAAGTGAACATTCGTATGTCCCGCATTAAAAGTACTTTGAACTCCGTTTCAAAGGCTGTTTTTGGCACTCAGAATGAAATGATCTCACGTTTAGCTCAATTGAAGCCAAGTTTTCGACTATTAAGAAAAGTATCAGATAGCGGCTGGTTAAAACAGAAAAACATTAAGCAAGCCATCACCTCTCTGAAAAAGTATAGTGACAAATCCACGGAAAATACCTCTCTTTCGGAAAAGCAACGTCGTGTTCTAGATGAAGATATAGGTAAACAAAGCCTTTTTCGTTATACACGTAGGATAACCACAAAATTTGGAGAGTCATTCTACTTTTTATCAAGTCACATTAATTCATACTTCAAACACGAGGAAAGAATGCCTCAAAAAAAGGAAAGTAAACATTTCCAGGACAAACCAGAACTTGAAGGTACAAAGGTTGAAGAAGAGAAACCTAGCTCTTCAGATCCCGGCTTCCTGGTGGGTGAGCTAGATTCAGAATCTTCCTTACCTTCGGAGGACAAGCCCGCAGGTCCCAGTGAGACACCTGAAGCTCTTCCAGTTTCTACCAAACAGAGTATTGCCAACTTTCTTTCTCGTCCCACTGAAGGTGTACAGGCTCTAGTGGGTGGTTATATTGGTGGACTTGTCCCCAAACTGAAGTATGATTCGAAGAGACAGCCGGAAGAACAGGAAGAGGCTGTTAAAGCCGAGCAGCCTGCCAGCAGAGACAAAAATCTGGAGGAGAAAAAGCGGTTATCTCTTCAGCGAGAAAAGGCAAGTTGTTAGCAGTGTAGCTTGAATTTTTTATTTTGATCCGATGCCTAAGTTTCGTTTCCCCATGGGACCTAAGAAACGTCAGTCGTTTGTTAGTATTGCTAGGGCAGTTTCATACTCTACTCATATGGGTTTTACTGTGTGGTTGTAGATCATCGCGAGAGTGAGTATTGATAACAGAACCCGGGCCTTGGTCCAGGCACTGAGAAGAACAGCTGACCCCAAGCTCTGCATTAACAGGGTTGAAGAACTGACTTTTCATCTTCTAGAATTTCCTGAAGGAAAAGGAGTGGCTGTCAAGGTAAATTCTGATTTACTGAATGTAGTTTTGTCTTGGAATAAGAGTACTGATACACTTTGTAGGAGGGAGAAGGCCAAGCCTTTCATTGTCTTCATTTACATATTTTTGTGGTTTTATCGTACATATGATGTGTTATAGAGTGAGTAATTGCCCCAGTTATTCTGTGATATATATTGTGATAAATCCTCTTTTATTCTGTGATGATACATTATGCTATTGGTACTACTATCTATATTTAGAGCTGAAACATTTTACAATAGAAGATAAAACTCATTGCATTCATTGAATTGCCAAATAGTTGCCAAGTTTTTCTAAAATGCAATGTAGGTGTTTATACCATACTTCTACTCTAAAAGACGGGAGATACAATTCACAAGTAAAACCATTGCTAATTTTTATATCATGATCTTTTTGTATTTGCAGATCTAAAAATGTTAGTGATCTTAATGATAATTGGTAATTATTTTAATAAAACAATGAGCTTTTCTTGGTCTTGCTTTTTTTCAAATATAAAATAGTGAAGCTAAGTTAGACCCATTTAAACACTGTTTCCAGAGAAATAGTATAAAATATGAATGATGTGGTTAAGTGTCTTTAAATCTCTACTGCTAAGATGATTTGTAATATCTAATGAACAATTTACAAATATATAATAAATAGATAATGTTAACATTTAATTAGAGATCTGCTAACTTGCCATTCAGAAATCTTTAACTTCATTCATATTTATTCCTTTTTTTGACAACCATCTTGCTGAAGCATTATCTAATTCTTTAAATAAGTTGCCCTTTTGTAGTTTTATATTGAATAATTCATACATACGATATATGTAAGCTAAACTTTAGAATTTCATGTTAATAAAATTGGGGGTTATCTTTCAAAGCTACTTAATCTCTTACCTAAAAGACAAATCTCCCAAATATGCTTTTAAGTCCGATTAACATTTCAGGGATACACTGAAAGCGGAGATCTGAAGTAGAGTTGCTTAAAACTTTAAAAGTTTTAAAGAACTTTTAAAAACTGTTTTACTGAAGTGTAATACACATGTGGTTATTGGTATAAAGTTCAGTGAATTTTTCACAAACTAGACGCCTCCGTGTAACTGATGCGCAGATGAAGAACAGAATTTACTGGCGCTTGAGAAGCCTCCCTTGTGCCCCCTTCAGTCACAATCTCCCCAGATTAGTTTAGACTGGATTAGTTTTGCTTGCTTTTGTATATTATATAAGCTGCTGTGATTGATTTTTTTCACTCAGCATATTTTTAGTAACCATTCACATTGTTAGGGGTAGTTGTAGACCATTCATTCTTGGTTTTTTGTTCCATGGTGTGAGTGTATCACAGTTTAGTTAATGTACTCCTGGTGGGTATATTTCGGTTTTAGTCTATTATGAATGGTCATCCTAATAGAAACTCTGAGGGCTCTTTTATTTTGCATCACTGATCCCAAATCTGAGGACCTTTCAATAAAGGTTAGCGTGATACAGGAATATATATTCAGATCAATTATGAATGACAAGCTAGATAGTCTGAAAAAAGTTTCGTCATGACCCTAAATAAGAAGTACCTCAAAAAGAATGAACTTGATAAATGAAGACATGTTAACATGTACACTTTCATGGGATCTTTCCCAATGAAATAAATGAAATAAAAATGTAACCTTTTATTATAAAAAAAAAAAAAAAGGACTGGGTAAACATAAAGAATAAGGAAAAAAGCACTAACTAACGGTGCTAACAGGGTGAAGCCTGCTTGTGAATCTGACTCTTTCCCCGTTTCTCCCCAACTCGTTTTCTCTCTCTCTCTCTCTCTCTTTCAAAATAAATAAACTTAAAAAACCAAGGCATCCCTTAACATTAAAAAAAAAAAAAAGATAACGGATTTCTCCAACCCAGAAATTACCACTGTAAATGTATTATGGTCTCTTGTATTAATCAGAGGATGCTGAGTTAGACTTAATAACAAACAGTACCAAAATCGAAGTGGCTTAACACAACAGAAGCTTCTTTGTCCATTGTGCAACGTGGTCCAGGGGTTTGGGTGACTCTCCAGGACAGCGAAAGTCTGTGTGGTGGCTGCCTTGACCTTGTTCTCTTATGTGTCCGTGCAAGGCCTTCCTCCATGATCTCTAGCAGGTAAGAGAGGATTTCAGCAGAAAGTACCACAGGTTTCTTCTCCTCAGGACTTACTTATCCTGCCTGCAGTACTGCCTTTGTGTGCTTGCAAGGGGGAGCAAACCGGGTATTGGGGAACGTTAGTAGCATCTACCACAGTATTTCTCTAGAAACTGTTCTGGGTATACATACCAAAATAAAGTCATTATATCTGTACTGTTTTATAGCTTTTTAAAAATTTTGTTAGTTTTTTTTTTTTTCCAGTTCATAATGTATACCTTTCTGTATGAGTACATTTTCATTTCCTTCAATACCCAGGTTGAAGAAGTCCTTTATGTAACTGATAGGATCCAAGTGAGGGTCCAGTCTAGACCGTGCATGCCCTCTGGTTATTTCCCCCAAGTCCCTTCTAGCACTGTTCTTCCTTACCTCATCTCCAAAACTCATTGAAGAGACCAGGCTGGTCATCCTGTAGAATCGTTCACTTTCTTGATTTACCTGGCTTCCTCCTCATTGGGGTTATTTGATGTATTCCTCTCTCCTTTTTACTTCCCAAACACTGGAATTTAAATATAAAGACTTGGTTGGGTTAAACATTTTTTTGTTAGAGAACATTGTATATGATGTCACGGTCCTCACCTTGTATCCTATCAGAACATAATCGGTTGAAAAACCATTAGTAATGCTAATGTTGACTCGTGCATCAGTGTGATGACAGTCTGATCTCATTGGATGGTTAGGCTAGCACCGAAATCCCATCGCCCATTAACCTAATTGTTCCCAGAACTAGTCATTTCTTTAGGGTTGCAGAATGATAAATTTCTAAATGTCACTCAGTCTGCATTGTAATTGACATTCTTTGTAAAAGTAGAGCTTTCCTTTACCAGCTAAAGCTAGCTGGTTTCTTTCAAAGACCAATTTTACAGGATAAGCAAGAGAAATTTAGTCACAGTTTTCAAAGTAAAGAGATGCTTTCAAAGCCACCTCATTAGTGACATGAATTTTTTTTTTTTTTGGTCTTTCTAAAAAGCTATCATTAGGAACTCCTGGTCTTCCGTGAATTGTGTTATCATAATTTATTTTTCTCCCCCTCCATTGTTTTGAATGCTGAATTCATCTCTGCTTTGATTGGTAGGATCCCCAAGCTCCATTCATGGGACCTTTTTTAACTTTTTATAAAACGAGTATGGGCAGAGAAGAATATGTTAAGTATGCAGCTCCATGAATTTTCAAAAATTGAAAACATCCATAAAATCCTCATCCAGTATAAGAAACAGAATGGTAGCAGCACTCCCAAAAGCCCCTCTGTGCCCCCTTCCGGTCACTGTCTCTGAACAAAGATTGACCAGTTTTCCTGATTTTTAGCAGCATAGATAAGTTGTGCCCTTTTTTGCATGTTGTACAAATGGAATGATGCAGTATGTGTTTTTTAGGTGTTTTTCACTTGACATTATTTGTGCGAACCTTCTCTGTTGGGTATGGTCGTGAAACATTCTCACTGTGGTGTTTTCTGTGGTATGAATATAGTGCGGTGTATTTATCCATGTTACTGCTGATGGACATTTGGATAGTTTCCAGTCTGGGAATATTTAGGAATAGTGCTTCTGGGCATATCTTTTGGGGAGATATAGGTCTTTATTCTTTGGGAGTGTATACCCAAGAGGAGTTAGTATTCCTGGTCATGAAGTATGCCTCTTTTCATCTTTAGCAGATACTGCCAAATGGCTTTGCAAAGTGTTCATACCACTTTATACTTTTGCCAAAATTGTGTCAGCCTTCTGGTTGTTCTGCTTCCTCTCCAGCAGTTTTATTTCTTTTAATTTTATTTTAGCCATTTTGTTAGATGTTTAGCGATATTGTGGCTTTAGATTGTGGTTCTCTGATAAACTCTGAAGTTTAGCACCATTTCCAGTGTTTATTGGCCATTTGTATGCTTCCTTTGTGAAGTGCCTGTTCTAGGTCTTACTTGTTTTCCATTGGGTTGACCAGCTTTTTCTTAGGATTTGGAGAATTTCTTTATTATGGATAGAAGTTTTTATATGTATAGTATATATTACATAAAATATGTATAGCATGTATATTACATATACTATATAATGGTAATATATAATAGCTACATATATCTTTTTTGTAAAAGTATTTTCCCGATCTTTGAGTTACCTTTTAAAACTAGTTTTTCTGTCTTAACCAATCCCAGTTTTTCAGTCTTTTGTTTCTTTCCCCAATGATCAAATGCCTCAAGAGAAGAAAAACTATAGTTTGTGAGCTCACTTTTTAAAAATTTATTTATTTAAATTCAGGTTAGTGGACACACAATATAGTATTTGGGAGTAGAACCCAGTGATTCATCACTTACATACCATACCCAGTGCTCAACCCAACAAGTCTCCTTAATGCCCATCACCCATTTAGCGCATGCCCTCTAGCAACCCCCAGTTTGTTCTCTGTATTTAAGAGTCTCTTATGGTTTTCCTCCTCCTCTGTTTTTATTTTCTTTTTCCTTCCCTTCCCGTATGTTCATCTGTTGTGTTTCTTAAATTCCATGTAGGAATGAAATCATATGATATCTGACTTTTCCTGCCTGACTTATTTCACTTAGCATAATACAGTCTTGTTCCATCCATGTTGTTGCAAATGGCAAGATTTCATTCTTTTTGCTCTCCAAGTAGTATTCCATTATATATATATATATACACACCTCATCTTCTTTATCCGTTTGTCAGTAGATGGACATTTGGACTCTTGCCATAATTTGGCTATTGTCAATAGCGCAGCTATAAACATTGGGTGCTTTTGCCCAATGCATTTGCCCCTTTGAATCGTTATTTCTTCTTCAGATTCTTGGCCTCCCTTGTCCTCATTGCTTCTGCAGCTTTTAAATAGGTTTTTTTTGTCTTTTATTAAACGTTTCTAGTTGTTCTTGGAAAGAACAACTTGTTCTACCCTAACCAAAAATGGAAATTTACATTCCCACGCTCCACCATGGTTCAGGTTCTTCTAGTAGGGCCTTGAAGCTCGACATTAGTCTGGGCAAATAAAACAACCGAAAAAAGATTTAGAACAATAGTAGTTCAGATTTGATTTATCATAAAAAAGAAATAAGATGAATGAAACATTGGGATTTTTTTTAATTTACTGAAGATTACAGAGCACAAGTGTAGCTGCTACTCAACTTTTCCCTGAAACTAGGGGTACTGACCATGTGAGACTTTCTGTGTACAGAACCTAGAAGTCTTTGGTAAACTCAGTATAGAACTCTACAATCTAAGCTCTTGCCTCTGATCAACAATATGAACACTCGGAGTCTTGAAGTCCTAGTTTTGTTTAAATGGATTATTTATATATTGTAATGAATTTGAAGCTTTTGCCTTCTACCTTAGTTTGATTTATTAACTGACATTTGTTTATATTTCACTATGAATTACCCTTATATCCTATGTAAACAAGATGGTTTATGTTTTTCTTTTGATAACAAGTTTAATTTCCAGTAATTATTATGAAGCAGTTTCATCTTCTTCAGGATTCGGAGAAAATATTTCATGTAATTACAATGTTAATCTTTTGTGCTTAACAATACTGTATAAATTTGTGTTAAATACTTATATTTTTTCTAATTATTAAACATTGTATTTTTTAAAGAAAATATTTGGATTGAGGTTAATTTTTAACCTAGTTATTAGAAGAAATATATTTTGAATATTAATTGACAATAATATATTAAAAAGTCATCATTTAAGATTACTGAGAAATTAATAAACACTGTGATTATATATGATTGATCTATATGTGTTGGTTAAAAATAGTCATACATTTTCACTCTTGACAAAAGCAATAAAATATCTTTTCTCCCAATACAGGAAAAAGTTATTCCATATTTATTACGATTGAGACAGATTAAGGATGAAACTCTTCAGGCTGCTGTTAGAGAAATTTTGGCCTTGATCGGCTATGTGGATCCAGTGAAAGGAAGAGGAATCCGAATTCTTTCAATTGATGGTGGAGGGACAAGGTGAGGCTAGAAGAATGTTTTTGGTTTTTTTAAACATTTTTATTTTTGAGAGAGAGGGAAGGAGCACGTGCGTAAGCTGAGGAGGGGCAGGGAGAGAGGGAGAGAGAGAATCCCAAGCAGGCTCTGTGCTGACAGAGCAGAGCCCAGCACAGGACTTGAACCCATGAACTGTGAAATCGTGACCTGAGCTGAAATCATGAGTCGAATGTTTAACCAGCTGAGCCACCAGGTGCCCCACAAAAATTATGTTTTAAATCTGCTGATTCAATTGAGCCTTAGGATTTTTTTTTTTTAACTGATTCTGTGTAACTATAGTAACTACGTCATTATAAAGCCAAATTTTTGAAACAGAACATTAGTTTTTCTTAACTTGTTACTTTACCAATCTAAGAGCTTCTTTTATATATACCTGGATTTGCTTTTATTTTCATTTGATTCAAAATTTATTTCAGTTTGGTCTTTTCCGGACTTTTTGGTAGTTCAGGACGTTTTACCAACCGTGACTATTCAAATCTTGGCAATGTCTTATAATCGTTTTCTTTCATTATATTTATCTTACCCGTATTTATCAGCCGACTAGTCACTTCCTTAAGCGATGGTTATGAAAGGAGTCTGTATCAGTGACTTCCTGACTCCCTACCTCTTCATTTGCAGACAGCAGTTCTGGTGCTACCAGAGCTGTCTAAGCCTTCTCAGCTCAGAAGGAGACTGTTTCACCATCAGACTCCGTCCTAGCTGCTGGCCGTTCGTCCTCGCTTCTTGTTCTTCTTCCTCACTACTTGTTGGTTAGATTCTTCAGTGTTCGCCTCCCCCCACATTTTCTAGCTTGGGTTCTAGTTTCCTACCACCTCTGCCCTTCCCTCTTAAACTCATCGTACACACCCGGCCTGTCGCTCTTGGCTTACTTTGCCTCCCTTATTTTGTCCTCCAGTCTTCCCATCTTGACACTTAGTGTTTTGTATGTCGAAGTACCACCCTCACCTTTTTGTTAAATTCTAACATCCCGTGTGCCAGCCAGATTCTTTTAATTTTGACACCAATGTGAGTGAAGGAGTGGATGAAGAGAGAAGAGACTATTTAATAATCTAAGCAGAGGACAATAAAATAACAACCTAAGATGGTGGCAGTGGGAAGCAGGAGGAAGGAAAAATATGTAAGAAAACTTTGAAGAAAGAGGGGTTTGGATAGAGTTGAAAGATGTCAAGACCACTCTTAAGTGTAGACCCTAGGGATGATTGGGACAGAATTGCGAGGGACTGGGAGGAGGTGTTTGGTATTGAGAAAGACCGTTCTGTCTTGCACACGTGGCCTCTAAGGCTTCACACAGCAATACGGAAGTGCTGATTTGGCAAATGAAGGTGGAATTGATGGAGGAGAGAAAAGTCTTAGAAGATCTTTGGGATGTTTCTTACAGAAGTGAAATTCCAGAAAGCGAACATTATTCATATGATAGGTAAAGTGGTAATGAGTTGGAGAGAATCATTCTAGTTCATAGAATTAGTTCGGGGTAATGAGAAGTAAGGAGAGTAGCGGTTGTGTGAGTAAGGAATTTCACCGAGGAGCAGGAAGAAGCCAGTTCTCTTCTGCCATTAAGTTCAGAGCATTTGGGAAGGATGGTTATCACTTACTGAATCTTAAAATTTATTGAGTCAGCTAATGCATTGAGTGCCTGCCGGGTTCTACGCAGTGTTTGGATCCTAGGGTCACTCAGTAAGCAAAACCCAAGTCTTCATGGTACTTGTGTTCCAGGGGAGGAGAAAGGACAAACAGGAAAAAAAATGTATTTTGGAGTAGTAATGGGTGTTATGAAGAAAAATAAAGCAAAGTAATCAAGAGTAACAGTGCTGTTTTGTACTGTCAATAAAAGACAAATTATGGAAAGAGCCCAAATGTCCGTCAACTGATGAATGGACAAAGAAGATACAGTATAGGGGCCCCTGGATGGCTGAGACAGTGGAGCGTCCAACTCTTGGTTTTGGGTCAGGTCATGATCCCAGGATTGTGGGTTTGAGCTGGGTGCTGGGCTCCACACTGCGCGTGGAGCCTGCTTCGGGTTCTCTCCCCCACTGCCCCATCCGCCAGTCATGCCTTTCTCTCTAAAGAAAATTAACAGAAAAATGTGATACATATATGTACGTGTGTGTTTGTGTATGTGTGTGTATGTATATGTATGCACATATACACAGTAGAATATCACTCAGCTATCAAAAAAAATGAAATCTTGCCGTTTGCAGTGATGTGGATGGAATCAGAATGTATTATGCTAAGCGAAATAAGTCAGCCAAAGACAAATACCATGTAGTTTCGCTCAGGTGGAATCTAAGAAACAAAACAGATGAACCTAGGGGGGAGAAAAGGAGAAATAAGATAGAAACAGAGAGGGAGGCGAACCGGAAGAGACTCTGAAACACAAAGAACAAGTAGGGTTGCTGGAGGGGAGCCGGTGGGGGTGGGGGGGGCTCAGTGTAGGCTGGCAGTGAGGAGGGGCCTTGTGCCGGGCACCGGGCATGTACACGTCAGTGATGAGTCCCTAAATTCTGCTCCTGAAACCGGTACTACAGTGTATATTCACTAACTTGAATTTAAACAGAATCTTGGAAAGGAAAGAAAAAGAGTAACAGTGCTATTGTAAAGAGTGATCGTGACTGTAACTCTTTTTCCATTTAAAAAAATTTGAGATATTAACTTATTATGTGTCAGGCGTACAACACAATGATTTGATATCTGTATATTTGGCAGAATGATGATAGTAAGTCTTGTTAACATCCATCACCGCACATAGTTAACAATGTTTTGTGTGTGTGCTGAGAACATTGAAGATCAGTTCTCGGAGTAACTTTCAAATATGCAACACAGTATTATTGACCATGTCACCATGTTGTACCTTACATCCTTCAGACTTATTTATTATCTAACTGGACGTTTGTACCTTTTAATCTCTTCACCCATTTTGTCAACCCCATCCACCCACCACCGTGGGCAGCCACCAGTGTGACTATGACTTCTCGTCGAAGAAGTGACATTTGAGTAGAGATCTGAAGGAACAGTCAGGAACATTCAGCTATCCATGTAGAGTGAGGGAGGGATGTTGACAAGAGGTTTGAGACCAATAAGTATTTGGTTTTCTAACTGGAGCTGTGTTAGTCATTCAGGGAGGAAATGGGAGTGAAGACGTTCGGGGACATCTGGAGGTGAGTTAGGATGCGGGGAGCTTTAGATGCGTGGTTTGCCACCGGAGGTGATTTTACCGCTAGAGGACATTTGTCAGCGTCTGGGGGCTTGTTGGGTTGTCGCAGCTCGGGGGCTGCCCCTGTCATCCGGTGAGACGAGGGTGGTGGCCACAGGGCACAGGACAGCCTCTGTGGCACAGAGTTGTCCGGCTCGTGATGTCACTCGTGCTGCCGTCAGGAAACCTCGGTTTAGGGGAACAAGAGAAAGCAGCTGGAATGGGAAGTTCATGCTGAAAGGAGGAAGGTGTGAGGCCTTGTGAGGAAAAGAACCTGATCCTTTTCTGTGTTTTGTGTATGAGAGCCTGGTACCATGTTAGGCTGACAGAATCAACCTGGCGAGGATACTTATTTTTAAATTTGTCCTGAGGTAATTTATAAATACAGCATTTTAAAGTAGTTTTCTTTCTCATTATACAAGTAAACTTAGGAGGAAAAAAAAAAAGAAAAACATAAGGAGAAGCAAACAAAAATTGTAGCTCACAATTCCCAGATGACTTTTAATATTTTGATTTTTTCAAATATTTTTTCTTGCATGAATATATATGTGCATGTTTATTTCTTTTTATGTGATAATGGAGGTCATATTGTTAAGTAGATTTGTCCAGCATTATCTCTAATTCTTCATGTCCTTTCACTTTGATTTCATAATGTATCTCTTTAATAAGCCATCTTCTCTTATCTCTCTTTAAATCCATAGTATTTCTTAAAATAAAAAAAAAAATCAGCATCTTTGGTTTTCTATTTTAATCTTAGAATATTTTCTAGTGGTTTCCCATGAGCAGTAGCAAAGCACAGTTGGACAGTCTAAATTTTATTTGCCAGACCCTGCCTGCCACTCCGGTTCTCTGCCCCGCATCTTGTATTGGGTGTAGACCATCTCATGGTGTCTGCATCTCCTCCTACTGTTAAGAATTGCTCACATCTTATGCACTTCCTGAATTGGCCCACCCTCCTGGCCTGTTTCAGTTTTCACATTTATCATCATGCTCTCTGCTGCCTTGGCAAAGATCGAGAGATGAGCAAAGCCAGCAGCATAAATTATCTTAAATGTAGGGCATTATCTTAAAGTTGACAGTTTGAAAAAATGATAAATAAAAGAAAACTTTAAAAGTATGACTAGTGAAATGGAGAAAAAGAAAATACATAGAAACATAGGTAACCAGGTTACATCGGAGAGAGAAGAAACCACCAGTGTGTGGCGTTCCAGAACCGGAGAAAGGAGGTTTTAAGTCCCCACAGCCGGCGTGTTAGAAATACGTAGTTCACACCAGTGCGCCGCTGTAGTCTTCGTCACAGAGGTACCAGTAGAAATGTAAAAATGCGTTGCTATAGCACACGTTTTATACCATTATTTAGATACTTGGGTTTTCGAACGCAACCTTAAAAACAGGCTGTTTTTACCGATGTTAATTTATATCATTGATATTTGTGTTGGCGCATGAGCTACAAAGGCAACTTGTGGGCTTGTTTTATTCAATACTTAATTTCCTTGAAACAGGGGCTTTTATTTTCCCTCCCATGCGCAGGGGCGTGGTTGCTCTGCAGACGCTGCGGAAGCTGGTTGAGCTCACCCAGAAGCCAGTACATCAGCTCTTCGACTACATCTGTGGTGTGAGCACAGGTAGGCTCTGTCGTCGTGCGGAAGTAGCGCCTCCCCGCAGCACACATGTAAAGCCCACGTTTACACTTCTGGCCATTCTCCCAAGTGGCGGGTCCTCCTTCTATGTTTTGGTGATGAGGAAATCTTTGATTGGCTTACCGAACTTCAGAAAATGTTTATTGGGAATAAGGTAACATTCAGAGGTGGTCTTTAATGTGCTTTTCTAATACGTTTTAAGTAAGTCACGGTGACGAGCGCAAACTACGAATCATTGCCTTACGGTATAGTCCCCTCAAGGAAAGTGATAAAGCGGAAGGAAGGTAGGGACCAAAGTTGTACTTGAACCGATAGGATGTTAAAGATGGATATGATTTTACTTTTTTGTGAGACGTGTCCCTCTGTGAGGAACTTGCTTTTGATAACATTTTTTGGTCTGGTTGTTTAAAGCCTGAATTTACATCAATAAATGCGAGACTCTATGTGTTTTAAAGCCTGCTTCTTGATATTGCTAGGTGCATTTAAAATTGTAGTTTCATATTTGTTGTAGAGGAAATTGGCAACTTAGGATATGATTGTTACTGAATAATTTCTTCGTTCCATCAGGTAAATTTTTGGTTTTTCTGTTTCCTTACATGAGCTCTGTCACCCATCCCTCCACCCACACCCACCCAGTGTATGCATTGAGCCCCTTGGGGTACACACAGCTATTGTTTACCCCCCTCGGTAACATTCAGGAACTATTAGGACTGTGGGCCCTTGCTGTGTATTTTACTTTTTGACCTGATAATTTCTCAGTTCATGTTAGTTGGTCTTCATAGGCTTTTATTTCTCTTTTTTCTCATTCTCTTGAATCAAAACAGTATTAAAGACTGCTAGGAACAAAATCAAATGATTTCTCCACATTATGTGTGTCGGGTATGCCCAGTAGGCCCAAAGGGCATATAATTGATGTTCAGTTGCGGAAACTTAACGAAAGCAGTTAAAAGGAATGATTCAAACACCTAAGGAATTAGTGATTCTTCCGATGTTCCATGGAATGAACACTAAATCCCCAAGACATTAGGTTACAGGAAGTTGTTGGGTTGTAGGAAGTAATACAGGTTTCTTTACACAGGGACTTCTGAGATACTTCAGTGTATTAAAAATGCATTGGGGGTGCCTGGGTGGCTCGGTCGGTTGAGCGTCCAACTCTTGATTTCAGCTCAGATCATGATCCCGGGGTCCTGGGATCGAGCCCCTCTGCAGGCTCCGCGCTGAGTTCAATAAAAATGTGACTCTCAGGATAGGAGAATAATACTTATTTCTCAATTTGATTTAACTATAGAAACTTTTCTTAAAGAGACATTCCCCAGGGTAGTGTTCTTTGGCACTTGTTTTGCAGCTTTACCCTGACCATTTCTGTTAAATTTTGTAGTAGTTCTTAACAATACACCCATTTAAACAAGCGAACTTCCTGCTTTGGCACCATTGTTAGTAGGAGGATGCTCAATAAAGACAATTTAAGATCACAGAGATTCATCATCCAGGGAGCGGGACATCTGTGTATTTGACGTGTACATTTCTGTATTTATCACGAACTGCCTTTTCCATTGTGTCTTCTGGCTTGCATTCACCTTAACTCCCAATACAGTGCTTATAGTTTTCCTTTTTTCCATTTTGTATATTCTAATGTAGAAATTTTCTTTGCATTTAGAATTTTTATAGGCTTAATAAATATATTTAATTTAAGGGTGATATCCTTCCTGGTTCACTAAATTTTGTTTTAAAATAATATGCTCATCTTTATAGTAGCTGTACTTGAAAGGAACTTAATTTTTGGCAGCTTATTTCTTGTGTTAACTAGAGATTTTCTGCAAGTTGAAAAAAAAAATAATTTCTATTACATAGTTATGCCATACAATTTAATTTGAAACCTAAGCTGCCCTATCTTTTACTAGAAAAAGACCGAGGATAATAAAATATTTAAAGCTCATTATGATAATGAGTTTCTGTTTTTATTTTGTTTACAATGTCAAAATAAACTGTGATACCTTATCGATCTTTGCCCCCAATCCCCCAAAGCTTTCTCGCTTATTTTCTCCTTAGTTTGGGGTTATGCCAGTTAGATACACTAGGTGGCAGTGTGTCCTACCCGTGCAGCTAGAATATGAAATCGGCTGTTAAAAAAAATAGGATTAGAGACCTAATTTCTTTTTCTTAAATCTTTTAATGTTTGTTTTTGAGAGAGAGAGAGAGAGCAAGCGCTAATGGGGGAGGGGAAGAGAGAGAGGGAGGCAGAATCCAGAGAAGGCTCTCTGCTATCAGTGCAAAGCCCGATGTAGGACTCGAACTCCTGAACTGTGAAATCGTGATCTGAGCTGAAGAAGGATGCTCAACCGACTGAGTCACTCAGGTGCCCCGAGACTTAATTTCTTTAATTATTTTAGTTCCCTGGACCAACCTGAAGGAGTAATTATTTCAATGAACTGGTAAGTTGTAAGGAATCTATTAAGGTTAGAAAGAACATCATTGACCACAACTTAATTATGTGTTATTTGATTTAATGTAAAACAGCCATTTTTTATATTTTAAAATTGATCTTCATCATCATTGGTTGACATTTATTTAGTCCTTATTGAGGCCGAGTAAAGACCTTTACCTGTGTTAATCTCAGTATAAAAGCATGTATACATTTTAGTTTGTTTTGTAGATTAAAAACTCGGGGCTCCGGCAGGTTAAGTTTGTCCCAGGTGACACCCAGGTGACACAGAGTGTTGAAGCCGGGGCACCCGGGGGGCTCAGTTGGTTAGGCGTCCGATTTCGGCTCAGGTCATGATCTCATGGTATGTGGGTTTGAGCCCTGTATCGGGCTCTGTGCTGACAGCTCGGAACCTGGAACCTGCTTTAGATTCTGTGTCTCCCCCTCTCTCTGCCCCTCCCCTGCTTGCTCTCTGTCTCTCAAAATAAAATAAAGACATGAAAAAAAAAGTGTTGAAGCTAGAATTTTAACCAAGTCTGTGACTTGGGAAGTCTTATAAGTACTGTAATGTCTGATAAAAACTAAGCATTCTTTCTCCCAGGTGCGATATTAGCATTCATGTTGGGATTGTTTCATATGCCCTTGGATGAGTGTGAGGAACTTTACCGAAAATTAGGATCCGATGTGTTTTCACAAAATGTCATTGTTGGAACAGTCAAAATGAGTTGGAGCCATGCATTTTATGACAGTCAAACATGGGAAAATATTCTTAAGTAAGTTATAATTACTTTTTTAATGTTTGAGTGTATAAATAATATGTACATATAATTTTAAAAGAATATTAAAATCTTGATACCAGTAATTAGAGATGACCCCTGTTACTATTTCGGTGTGTAATTCCACTCACCATTTTTTTGAGCTCATGTGTGAGATTTGCATGTAGAAGTTCCAGTTGCCTTTCTAAGAATTAAGATCTATGTAAGAATTGAGATCATATTATACATAGACATGTTTACACCTGTTGTTTCTATTGAACATATGAGTCTTTCTCAAGTCATTAACAAATATTCTTCTAAAACATTAATAATTTTTAAAAATTTTTTCCAGGATACTACAAAGGCATTATACTCACTTTCCAAAAATATAAGCATAAAGTTGAAACCTTTAAAATCACCCAGAATCCTATTCAGAGCTGTGGACCTTACAATATATTTTCTTCTAGTCTTTATTCTAGACTCCATACGCTTTCATATATGTTTCATATAGCACAGATTATATTGTAGTTGCAGTTTTAAATTTTTTTTTTAATGTTTTATTTATTTCTGAGAGAGAGAGAGAGAGAGAGAGAGCAGGGGAGGGTCAGAGAGAGAGAGACACAGAATCTGAAGCAGGCTCCAGGCTCTGAGCTGTCAGCACAGAGCCCGACGCGGGGCTCGAACCCATAAACTGAGATCTTGACCTGAGCCGAAGTCGGACGCTTAACCGACGGAGCCCCCCCAGGCGCCCCTGTAGTTGCAGTTTTATATCCTTGCCCTATTTCCAACTTTATGAAAATCTCTTGACAAATTTTTAAAGACTACGCTCTGCAGTGTGATGGTATCATATTTTTCTGAACCATTTACATTTAGGGTATTTATGTTCTTAATTTCTTGTGATTATGAACAATACTTCTGCAGGCTTAACTGTATAATAAAGGCCCGTAAAATAGACTGTAAGGCCCGTCTCTCTGTTAGGAAGCATGTGTTTTCCCCCTTTCGTTACTCATTAGAGTATCTTCATATATTTGCATATTGCTATTTTGGTGAAGGTTCTCCATAGCCTTCCTTATTTTTAATCTCCGCATTAATGACCTTTCTAAGTGTGGTTAGTTGTTTTTCTTTCCCTATTTTTTCACCTAGCTTTTGCTGCAAAGCATACCACTACAAAACTTAGTGGTTTATTTATTTAAAAAAATTTTTTTAATGTTTATTTTTGAGAGAGTGAGAAACAGAGCACGAGCAGAGGAGAGGAAGAGAGAGAGAAGGAGGCACAGAATCTGAAGCAGGCTCCGGGCTCTGAGCTCTCAGCACAGAGCCAGACACGGAACTCGAACTCACAGTGAGATCATGACCTGGGCTCACGTCGGATGCCTAACCAGCTGAGCCACTCAGGCGCCCCAAAACATAGTGGTTTAAAACAGCCTGATTCTGTGGTGGGGTCATTTCTTCTGTTCTTGTCTGGGTCTGAACTCACTCCCACTCACACCACGGCTGAGATGGCCCAGGCGCCGGTCTCCCTGTCCACGCGGTCACTCTCATTCTGGACTTCATCCCATTAGAGTGGTCCGAGTTTCAAGAGGGCAAGCCCCAGTGCGGGAGTATTTATCAAGCCTCACCTTAATGACATGTTTGCTGATGTCCTCTTGACAGCAGCCCCTGAAACCGAAGCTCTGGGAAGGGGCTGTATACGAGGACATGGACGTCAGGAAGTGCTGTTCACTGGGGGTCGTTCTGGTTCCCACCGCATCTGCTCTCTGGCTTATTTATTTATTTATTGAGTCTTTTGTTTCTCTTATTTATTGAGAGCATATTTCTGCCTTTTTTTCCTCCCTGTGATCCTTTTGTGTTATTTTAGGGACACTTTTCAATTATACCATCAGTAGAATCTAGGAATATTGACTTTTTATTTTTTTATTTTTTTGTATTTTCACATCTCTCTGAAATAAGCAATTAGTATTCCTGACTTTCTCTTTGAATTTATATTCATAACTTCACTAAAGCATTTTACCTCTGTTTATAAAATCAAGGTTCAAAAAAAACCCAAGTGTGAATTTTTTTTTTTTTTAATGTTTTTTATTTATTTCTAGGTGAGAGAGAGAGCGTGAGCAGGGAAGGGTCAGAGAGAGAGGGAGACACAGACTCTGAAATAGGCTCCAGGCTCTGAGCTGGCAGTCAGCACAGAGCCCGACGCGGGGCTCGAACCCACGAACCGCGAGATCATGACCTAAGCGAAAGTCGGACGCTTAACCGACTAAGCCACCCAGGCGCCCCTGTGAATTTTGCTTAAACTGTAAAAGCAGCCTGCTCCCAGGGTCTCTGTCCCAATTTTAGAGCAAGAGTTCTATGAAAAGATAAAGATCATTGAAAGAATTCAATTGCATTGGTCTTCACGCAGATGAAACATATAGGTCAGGTTCAGAAAGACAAAGATCTTGTCCGCTTTAGAAAGTATTTTACATTGATATTTATAAAAGATTGTGTGGGGTAGATCATCACCTAATTTGTGCATACTACTTATATGTGAAACTCAGTAATACTAACACTCTATTTGAGAATCATGAATATTGTTTGAAAAAAATGTCATTAGAAACATGTTTTTTCTTTTTGAGGCAAGTTGGCAAAAAACCTAGTCCTTGTATTCAGTAGAGGGGGAAAATACATATTTGTAAGCCAGGAAAACAATCTGCTCTGAAATAAAACTCCCTTATGATGGAATTGTGGAAATTGCTGCCTGAGGACATTATCTGTAACGTTGCAGTGATTCACATGCCAGCTCAGATGATTTAAAAAGCATTTTTTAGAAATGACATTGGCTCTTATTAAAACAGGTTTAAAGTCTAAATGTCCTGATCTGGTCTGTAACTACTCTATGTACTCAGGCAGTTTTATGTGAGCACAGCTCCTTTATCCTGTCAGGAGGACCCGGAAAACAACAGGTTTATTCTGCCTCCGTGCCTTTACNAGATACTGGCAGTTCAAATCAGCTTAACAAATAACTATATGTTGTTTCATGTGCATTAATGGTACTATACAGCAGCTAGAGGGACCTTGTTTATTATATTTCTTGTTTTTATATTTCTTTTTTGTCACTCATAGTCCTTAGACAAAGCCCTGAGCAAATAGTATTTTCATATTGTATGTTCCATGATGTTGGGAGATAAAATCATTTTGATATAATTTAATTTTCTCCTTTATAAAGGGATAGGATGGGATCCTCACTAATGATTGAAACAGCAAGAAACCCTACATGTCCTAAGGTAAGTTTAGAGTCTAAAATATAACACCAAGTTGGAATTGAAGGTCAGGTGAAAGCACTTATTCTGAAGGCCCTTTCTTTATTAAAGGAAACATTTCTTAGGAACGTCTTTTTATAGATTATATTGATTTCTTACATCTTGAGCCATTCTGTGAAGATACAGGATGTGTTCATTAGACCTCTTCTAAATTTTTTTTAATGTTTGTTTATTTTTGAGAGAGAGTTAGAGTGTGAGCAGGGGAGGGGCAGAGAGAGAGGGAGACACAGAATACAAAACAGGCTCCAGGCTCTGAGCCGTCAGCACAGAGCCCGACACAGGGCTCAAACAGACAGACCGTGAGATCATGACCTGAGCTGCAGTTGGATGCTTAACTGACTGAGCCACCCAGGTGCCCCATTAGACATCTTCTGTTTCTAGTAAGAGTACAGCAGAAGTTTAGGAACATGAAAGACTAGGACTAAAGATAAGAATTATTTTATTACAAGGTTAATCAAATCTAGTGGTTTAAGAAAAAGTCTGGCATTTATTCCCCTAAGATTTTTAAAAGAAATGTTATGTGCTGGTAGATATATGTTAGGTTAACATGCAAATGCAACCTAAATTTAAAAAGTGTTAATGCCACTGGGAGATGTCTCAGTTTGGCTGCTCTTTTCATTTGTTTTGTTTGAAGCCCAGTGATCTGAGTATTGCTTGAGTTTTGTGTTCTTTCATAATACTTGTTATTTAAAGAAGGAATAGGATTTATGTCCTTCAGAATCTCTTTCAGCTTGTAATTATTCTTAGGATAATAAGCTGTAACCATGGAAAATCCAATACAGTTCCCTTTATTTTTCTTGCTTATTTAAATTTCATTCATACTTTTTTTTTTAATTTTTGAGAGAGTGGGAGAGACCGTGGGGGAGGGCCAGAGAGAGAGACAGAGAGAGAGAATCCCAAGTAGGCTCTGTCTGTCATGAAACTTGAGATCATGACCTGAGCCGAAACTGAGAGTCCCATGCTTAACGACTGAGCCCCCTGGGGGCCCCCCATTCATTCTTTAGATATTAGTTAGAAGCCCGGCGTGTCAGCTCCATGCTGGGCACTTTGGAGACCTTAGTGAGTAAGTGCAGACATGGGTGTATAGTCCAGTGGGGCGCAGTAGGCGTCAGTCAGGTAATCACACAAATGACACAGAGTTTCCCTGAAATAAACGCTACGGAGCACAAACCAGTTCCGTGGAAGCGTGTACTTACGGCGACACGAGGAAGGCTATTCTGAGGATCTGAGGTTTGAGATCTTAGTGCGAAGGCTGGTGAGTAGCAGCGTTGCCGGCAGAGGGAAGAACGTGTGCGGGAGGAGGCCTGGAGAGTGCGGGCGCCGCGGGCTCCGGAAGGCGACGCCGGAGGAGACTGCGGTGGCAGGCGAGGCCGCCGCAGTGGCCCCGAGGCCACGTTAGTAAGGCGCACACAGCTCTTCTGGAGAAGGTCCCGGGGGGCGCCCTGCACCTCTCGTTTGTTCCCCCCTGTGTCTTCAGAGCCTTTTGCTTGTTTGTTTTTAAGTCTGAGGACTCGCCAACTTTAAATAAAAGAGTAGGTGTAAGAGAACTTGAGCCACCTCAAAAAGTACCTCACTCGTGATGAGTGGGTTTGTCATGGTTCCCACGTGATTCTTCATTCAGCCAGTGTGTGTACCCGTTCACAGACAGACCCCTGGGGTTTGGTGTATGACGACTCTTCTCCACAGTGGCCTGGAGACACACTCGGGTCACTCACAAGGTCTAGGGCTATCACGTTTGGTTTGTAAAATAACAAAGCGAACGGGCCCCTGGCAGGGGTTGGCACCGAACCCTAATAACTTTGGCCTCCTTAGTACCTTTCACCTTCAGTTTATATTATAGGTCATTAACAAACACAACAGTTTACATAAATTCAACTGACATCAATAAAATCTGAGACCCAAGATGGTCCATGTTAGTTATTTTAATAAATTACCCAGGGCGCCTGGGTGGCTCAGTCGGTTAGGCGGCCGACTTCAGCTCAGGTCATGAACTCGTGGTTTGTGGGTTCGAGCCCCGCGTTGGGCTCTGTGCTGACAGCTCAGAGCCTGGAGCCTGTTTCAGATTCTGTGTCTCCCTTTCTGTCTGCCCCTCCCCAGCTCGTGCTCTGTCTCTCTCTGTCTCAAAAATAAATAAACGTTAAAAAAAAAAAAAAGAAATTACCCAGCTACCAGTTATTAACTATGATAAGAAAGCCCTGAGAGTTTGTATAGTGTCAGTTTCAGTTACTAAAGTCATAATGCCTTCAAAGAGAACAGAAACAAAGAGGAGTTTGTAAGCACTATGAAAATAGCATATTTATTCCTCTTCAAGTAGTTTGCATTCATTGCTACTACTGCTGTATCGATTATTGTACAAAGATTTCCAATTTATGTCTTTTTACATAGATAAATCATGTAGTCAAAAATATCTTATTGTTGTCTTCTAAGACCAGGGGTCTAACCCCTGAGGTATAGGGGCTCGCTAATATTGTCTTATAATGCTTTTCTCAAAATGGTCTCAGTCCTCGTTACCTGTTTTCCGTAAAGAACTACCTCGTTAGAAAAATTCGGTTCCCTTTGCTTCACATCATGTTTATGATACATGTTTATGTTGATGGGTAGAGTTGTAGGCGGTTCACACGCTAGTAAATAATACTTAAGGTTTTACAGCTCCCAGTACTGCTGCTGACAATGAGTATCATTCGCTGTTTAATTTGCTAGGTTGCTGCAGTAAGTACCATAGTAAACAGAGGGATAACGCCTAAAGCTTTCGTGTTCAGAAACTATGGTCACTTTCCTGGCATCAACTCTCACTACCTGGGAGGCTGTCAGTACAAAATGTGGCAGGCCATTAGAGCGTCGTCTGCTGCGCCCGGCTACTTTGCGGAGTATGCCCTGGGAAATGACCTTCACCAAGTAAGTGGACTGTGGCTTACCTTTGAAACGTTCATGTGATTATAGAATCGGTACTTCTTAAATGTCACGTCTGGTCTTCATGTTTACATGTGGTAAAATGGGCCATACAAGTTGTCTTTATTTGTTGTTTGTTTTTCTTAAATTAACTGGCCTTTGGCTTGAGAACACGTTTTAGGAAAGACTATTTTTTGTGTATTTTTAGGAAAGACTTTTTTTTGTATGAATGTGATTCATAACTAATATTAACTAATTTATTGATCAGACAATGTATGGCATTCCAAATGTAATAGAAATTAAAAACAAAACATCCATTTGTAATAAAATGAAATAATTAAAAATGAAACGTGGTCCCTGCAAACGCAGACCCCAGTCTGTTTGACAGTTTTGGTGGACATATTTTGAAGGGGATGATATACAATAGTAAGTTAGCTGTGTGCTGGACACTTACATAGTCCTTGGCGTGCACCGTCTCACTTACTTATCACTGCCTCTGAGGTGGGTAGAGTTAGTCCCCTTTTGCAGATGAGATAGTGGAATCTTGAGAAACGTCCAGTAACCGGAGTACCATCACAGCTGACAAGTGACAGCGTTGGGAGGCTGCCTTTAATTATACTCTTTCTACGTTTATGGCTGAATGATGTACCATGTTACTATTATTTCTGGTAATTTATTCTGTTTCTGTGATGTAGATTTATTTATTTATCTTAATTTTTCCTCTCAAGTTTTCCGCATTATTTATGGAGTTCCTAACTCCTAACTTATGCTAAATGATGAAAAAGTCACGAAAACCCTTGAGCTGATACTACCAAAATATGTTTCATATATGCTTAATTTGTTCAATGATATCCCACTTAAAATCAGTCTCCTTCCATAGAGCTATTAACCTTAACTTTCCTCTCTGGTCAGTGAAGTATTTGTGCTCTATTTATCTGGTAGATAAATGTTGAGAAGAAAACTATTTTAATAAGGGTTTTCTGATGTCATTCAGAAACTCATACATAGATCATCTACATGAACTACATAACAACTATACAATTTCAGTTTATGTGTGTCAATGTTACAATAACTGAAACACTTTTATCAGTTTTATATTCTCCTATATTTTTATAGTACCTTACACATATTTTAAAATGTATGGTCAGTGGGGCGCCTGGGTGGCTCAGTGAGTTGAGTGTCCGACTTTGGCTCAGGTCATGATCTCGCACTCTGAGTTCGAGCCCCGTGTCAGGCTCTGTGTTGACAGCTCAGAGCCTGGAACGTGTTTCAGAGTCTGTGTCTTCCTCTCTCCCTCCCCCACTCACACTCTGTCTGTCTGTCTCTCAAAAATAAATAAACATTAAAAAAAAATTTTTTTTAATGTATGGTCAGCTATCTCATTTTCCCTTGTCTTTCTAGAAATAATGTCACAATCTTTGTAGTTACGAATTTAACATAGGATTCCCTTTGTCTTTGGAATCACTTCAGACTCCTCCTTACTTTGTCCAATCAGTCATTGTTGAATTATGTAAGGCACTTCCCCTTCTCGCCTTGCTCCTCTTTCTTCCACCTACTCAAGACAGAAGGAGCCAGCTGCAGAGTCCTTCTGACACTGGCTTCAAGACTTACTGGTCAAGATAAAATTCTTATTTGAATATGTACCTTGCTGTTCTAACAGTGATTTCTGCATATTCTTATTCTCACCATGTCATAAACGGAGAAATAATTTAGACAGTGTATTCAAAACATAGTAGTTAAGGTTTATAACATAACTTTAAGATTATTGTTCTGCTACAAAATTACAGTTATGCCAAATATTAGTAGAAGTCTCAAATGATAAGTTACTGCATTTTGAGACCATATGTTCCTAGACTTCAAAAGAAGTTATCTCATTTTCTTTTCATTTTTTTCTCTAAGAGGAAGTAGTTCTAAAGTTTAATTCAGTCCTGGAGAATACATAATAACAAACTAAAGTAATTCAGTGGTTCTCTTTCCATTTCGTTTAGACTAGTGATGTTTCTTTTCATGCTTAGCCATTTTTATATTGATGACCATAATCTTTGAATTTAGGTTGAGCTACAGATTAAAATAGCTTATTACACAAAATTTATGTAAAGCATGTAATCACATGTACAGAGAATATACTTTTATGTAAATCAGTGACTTGACTCTGGGAAGATTTGCACATCTAATTAATAATACTTAAATGAAATCTGGATTCGAAGCAAACCCTATTTAGAATATTTTTCTTACTTCAGTTCTCTTCCAAACATGAGGGAAAAATGGGATATTTTTCTACTCAAAGGATGCCGTGAAAGATTGATTAGAGTATTCTAAGATGTGAATGATCTTGATTGTTTAAACAAAGAAAACATTCAAGTGAAGTTCCTTTCCAGCCCTTCAGAAATTGGTACCAAGTTTAAAACTAAAATATGGTACTTATTTATTACAATCCTCTTATCCTAAGCCCTTTGAATAATTGCGTTATTTCTGGAATCATCTTTAAAATCTCTTTTAACTGTCACGTCTGACATATGTTTTAATGTAAGTTACTTCATATCCTTTTGGAACTGTGTAGAGTATAAATTATAGATTAATATTCTGTTTGAGCAGTGATTGAAAGTAGTGCTATAATTAAGAGGTGTGAGTAGGTAGATGAAAGATTTCATTTGCCTATAAAGAAAAGAATATGGTGGTATTTACAAGGTTTATTACATGTCCTAGAAAATTATAAAGTGAGGGGAATTCTTTTTGAGTAGTTTTCTAATCTATTATTTCTCTCCCCTACCCAAGTAGCATCATATCTTGAAATAGTACATTTAACCTAAAATTATCCCTTCTCTCTCTCTCTTTAACTTTTATTGCTATATAATTAATATACCAAACAGTGAACATACTTGATGTCTACACTTTGATGAGTTTGGCATGTGCATATCCCTTCTCTCTTCCCTTTTCGCATCTCCACCTCCAGAATCGAATCATTCATTCTCTGCTTTTGGAGAAAGACCCTGATAAATTCATTTGTACTGAAGGTTTTCATGACAGATTTTCATATATTGTTTCTCTTAGGCCTTATTTACATTTTGAAAGTTGTGAACTCCGAATATGTTAACCTAAAGGGGATTGTGATCTTTCAAATAAATGTTCCCAGTAAATAGTGTTTTCAGCAGAAAGAACTCCTTAGCACTTGGCAGATTGTGCCTGTGCCAGGCCACACTGTTAATTTTCAGTATAACTGGTCACAAATGTTGTGACTGCTTGCTCACTGCCAAAACCTGCTAACTGTGAAGCCCCTACAGGTTTTAGTAAGTGCCGTCTTATTACTTGTGTCTCCTGGGTCCTGCCCTCAAGCAGGTCAAACTAGAATAGAAGCCCAGTGAAACAGTAACATGATAAGCTCGGTAATGAACATACGTACGGGGTTAAGAAGAAGTAGAGAAGAAGTGCTTTACTCTTTCAGGATGGGTTTTAAAAACAGGTTTCCACTGCAGTTGAGATGTGAAGAAAGAGTAGTCAGGTAGGATAGAAGTGGGATTGGGAGGGAAGTAAGGATAGTTTACTGGCTGTAGAATTTCCCTTTAGGGTGATAAAGACGTTTCAGAAATAGATCGTGGTAATGGTTATGAAACATTATGAATGTAATGAATGCCACCGAATTGTGACCTTAAAAAGGCTTAAAAGGATCAATTTTATGTTTTGTATATTTTACCATAATAAGAAACAAAATGTTTTAAAAACATTTTTTAACATTTTATTTATTTCTGAGAGAGAAAGAGAGAGACAGCATGAGCAGGGGAGGGTCAGAGAGAGAGGGAGACACAGAATCTGACGCATGAATCTGAAGCACAGAAGCCTGAATCTCAGGCTCCAGGCTCTGAGCTGGCAGTTAGCACAGAGCCCGACACGGGGCTCGAACCCATGAACCGCAAGATCATGACCTGAGCCGAAGTCGGACGCTTAACTGACTGAGCCACCCAGGTGCCCCAACAAAATTTTTTTTAACTCAAAAAAATAATGAGATGAGATGATTAGGAGACCTTCACATTGTGCAATGGTTATTTCCTGAAAGGTGTTCGTATGATTTGAAAGGATTAAATGTACACTGAAAGCAATCAAAAGTATCTAAGTTTTAGGCTGTTAAGTACATGTGTGATATACTGCTGTTGAAACACAATCCTGTGTGTACCTCTTGAGAGATAAGTAGCAAATTATTCAGTCAGTTCACTTTTTTAAAATGTTTTTTAAATATTTATTTGAGGGAGAGAGAGAGATTGAGAGAAAGCACAAGCAGGGGAGGGGCAGAGAGAAATGGAGACACAGAATCCAAAGCAGGCTCCAGGCTCTGAGCTGTCAGCACAGAGCCCGATGCGGGGCTTGAACCCCCGAACTACGAGATCATGACCTGAGCCAAAGTCGGACACTCAACCTACTGAGCCACCAAGGTGCCCTTTCAGTCAGTTTTTTTTTTTTAAGTCTCTTTTACCTGAGCATCTGACAGTGGGCCTGGAAAATACCAAACACACAATAGGTAACTGTGACCATGACTACTTAAATGAAAGGAAGGGCTGAAGGAAACACCATAGTTGTAACATTGGCCTGACGACTTCCTGATAGAAGAGGCATTTGGACAGGAGTGGGCTAAAGTGCAACATGGCTTAAGAGAAGGTGTGCCTCTCCATGGACTAGAGTGAGCACCAAAAATCTTAACTTCTGCATGTATGTGATAGAAGATAAGTAAAGTTCAAGGAATGGGAATTTAGTTTAAAACATGGCTATTAAAGCCATTGGAAACGTGGCAGCTTTTTAATTTGGGAGTGATTTTGCTATTACCAATTTTTGCTACGCCTCCCTTTCCCCTTCTTATCTTTTCTCCCCTTTTTGTCTTTTCTGACCCTTCTTTATAGGCTATTATAATAGTGAAGAAGTAGTCCATCTAAAGTACTGAGATGATTAGAAGTTATACAAAGTATAACTATAGAATTTAAAAGTTTTAGTTAGAAGAGGTAACTTGCTGAATTAGAAATGAAATGTTACCTCTTTTCTGTGATAAGTTTTATTCTAATGTCCTATTAATGGAAAACAAAGGAGAAAGTTGAAAAGATTAAATTAAAATTTATACTTGAGAAACCTTTAGGAAATAATTATTCCCACCTCCATTCAAGGAATCCTAGTAGGCTTTTACAACGTTAAACAGTACAGACAGCCAGTGTAAACTTTCAACAGATGTATAAAGATAACTAAGTTTTTTTTTCAGTTCTTTAAGAGAAGGAGAGCGTGGGAGCAGGGGAGAGGGGCCTAGGGAAAGAGAAAGAATCTTAAGTAGGCTCCACGCTCAGCACAGAGCCCAAAATGGGGTTTGATCCCACGACCCTGGGATCATGACCTTAGCCAAAATCAAGAGTCAGATGCTCAACTGAACAAGCGGCCCAGGCAACCTAAAGATAGCTACATTTAAAAATAGTTCCTTTCCACTGGCGAATGATAAACTATAAGACATCCGAATAATTAAATACTACTCAGCAATAAAAAGGAGTGAATTACTGACGTGTGCGGTGACCTAGATGGTCTCAGAAACATTGTTCTAGGTAAAAGAAACCAGACTCAAAACACTGAGTACTGTAAGACTCCAGCTATCTTGATAACAGGAGCTAATGTGTGACCTCGGAGAGTAGATGGAAGAATGGTTTCTGATGATAAGAGGATTGAGGAACTGAGGGTCTCGTGTTACAAAGACGTGAAGACACGTGGGTGTGATAAGGCATTTCCACTTCCGACACGGGAGAGTAAGGAAGCCTGGGAGCCAAGTGCTCACCAGTTTGAATGAGAAGGTGACAGGTGACAACAGTGATGGTGGCCCCGGGGGAATAGCAGAGCCTTTAAAGCACATGCGTTTTCCAAGCGGATTGGGACCAATAATGGTCTAGAAGGAACACTAAAGAATAAGTAGGACACCGTCTTCCTGACCACTAAAGCGTGTGAGACACGAAAGAATCCACAGCTATCTGGGAAACAGTATTAGGGAAGAGCCACGTTTCTGTTAGAGCCCTTCCAGGACAAGTGAGAGGACCTTGGCAGAGCTAACGGAGCAGTCCCGGACGGCACCGTGGGAGATGTCTGGGAGGAGCGGAAGACCGTGTCGGTGGCACGGAGGTCCAGAGAATCGAGTGGCATGTTGAAGGGCGCAAAGGCACCGTGGAGTTGAGAGTAACGTGCGTTTATCCCCTGGTGGTTGTCTGAGGAAGGTGAGCCTAGGAGCTCTAAAACCCTAACAAACATCCCACCCTCCGTGGTGATCACTCCCAGCGGACACAGTGTCCGTTCGTCCGCTTCAGGCTCAGCACACGCGAGGGTAGCACGCGTCTTGGCCTGGCGTGGCGTGGGCGGACACTCAGCTTTCTCCTGGGTGACCTGAGGCAGTCTGTTCAGTGTCACAGAAAGTTGACTGCTCCCGGTCTGCACTGGCGCTTTGACACCTTTAGGATTCTGATCTTGTGTGCGTAGCCTCTGCCATTCTGCTTTGAGTTTAGGAATGATTTAACTGATTTCCTAAGACATACGCCAGCTCGGATGCTCCAGGCTCCGAGCTGTCAGCACAGAACCTGACGTGGGGCTCGAACCCACAAGCCGTGAGATCATGACCTGAGCTGAGGTCAGACGCTCAACCGACTGAGCCCCCCAGGCGCCCCTAGTTGCACCGTATTTTTAAAAGTCGTGATGCCTCTGCCAAACAGGAGGTACAAGAGCTGAGATTGGAATTGGAAGTATCATTATTTCTGATCTATGTTTCCCCCCACAGCTCTGAATCCTCAAAAGAAAATTAAAACACTATTATATTCTTTTTTGAGAAGCATGTGTCTTATTGCAGAAAGGGTTTTATTAAGTACACACACCTGTACACATGCTGTGCTCTAAGGAAAACTTAGCCATGCAAAGTGGCTCATTTGCTAAAGGTCCTAGTTTGCCATAATTTTGCTGTAGTACACTAAAAAGGAATTTTGAAAATATGGGTCTGTCACAAGAAAAAAATTAGTTTTTTATAGATCTTTACCCCAAAATATTTGTGCTACTACAGTCTTGGTGCCTGTATTTCTAATGTGTACTGCGATAGGGCCAATTTAAGGTTGTACCTTCTCTTCGTGTTCTAGCAGAAAACCGATTTTTAAAAAATTCTTTGTCAGTGTTCTAGTACAAATTGGGCAGTCTCTTATCTTCCAGTAGAGATGGACTGTTTTCAACTCAACATGTTAGGATTATTTCACTTAGGTTCTTGCTGGATAAGTTACTCTTGGCCCACGTTTTGAAGAATAAATGGGAGTTAGTTGAGCAAGGAGGGGGCCGGGGAAAGAATGTTCTGAGTGAGATAGCACGTCCAAAGTCACAAAGGATGTGGGTCATCAAAAACCTGCGAATAATTTGTGAATGACTGGACTGTGGGCCTAGAAGATGACCAAGTCTGTGCGGCTTTAGAATATACTATCTGAAATTAATGGAAGACAGTTACAGGAAGCGGGATTTGGGCTTATTAGAAGGAGTAACTTTCTAACAGTTTATACTTTTTCAAAAGTGAATGGATACACTGATATGGAGAGAGGGGTTTATCCCAGCAATGCAAGGTTGGCTGTATACTTTTTTTCTACTACAGTTTTGCAGTACTCTTTCGGCATGGTTTACCCTTCTTTCCTTCTAAATTCTTCAAAATAATAGTTAATAAATGCTTAGCAGTACAAGGTTTGCCTACTTTGTTTAGAGGATATTGCGTTTTAATGAGTATGATACTTTGAAATTGTATTGTTAACAAAGTTTCAGTGAAATTAGTTGAATTAATTTGGTTATATTGGACTTGTGAGCAGAAAGCTAGTTTTAATCGTTTGGCAGAACCACGATTCTTCTGTTAGGTTTTATGTAGAATCTTTAGTAGCTACTAAACAAGGATAATATCTTTAAAAGGTCATTCTTTTCATCTTAGTAGTTTTGAGAAAAATATGTATAGCAATCAAAGAAGTTAAAAGAGCTTTCATAATCTGAAGGGAAAATGTAATAAGGCCAGTGGGTTTTCCCACTACCCTTTGTGAAGCTGTAGTATATAAAATAAACACCTTGAGGGAACTTCTTGTTTTTAAATAATTTGTTCAGTTTATTACACTCCTTGTGAGTAAATTTCGAACTGTTTAAAATACAATTGTTCCACATTTGTAAAATGGAATCTCACTTTTCAGAGTTCTGTACTGTATTTTCCTGACTTTGTTTGGCAGGATGGAGGCTTGCTTCTGAATAACCCCTCCGCGCTCGCCATGCACGAGTGCAAATGTCTTTGGCCGGACGTGCCCTTGGAGTGCATCGTGTCTCTGGGCACCGGGCGGTACGAGAGCGACGTGAGGAACTCTGTGACGTACACGAGCTTGAAAACCAAGCTGTCAAACGTTATCAACAGTGCGACGGATACAGAAGGTTAGTCTGCTGCCGCCTTACAGCGCTGTAACTTCTAGAGTTCAGTTTTTGGTGCCGCTGCTGACTACAGAAGAGTGAGTTGCATCTGTATGGGGGGCTCATAAATGTAGGGGAGCAGATCTTACGTTGTTTCCCTTTCTCCTCACGCATTTCTTCTAAGTGACCCCAGAAGAGAGACTGTTCTTCACCTGGGCACTGGTGGCACCTTTGCCTGTGTGCAGTGGGAGAAGTGTCTGAAGCAGGATTAGCACCGAGGTTTGGATGGAGACTCCTGCAGTGTAAACTAAATCCGGTCTTTACCCTGCCCTGAACCCTCTGGGCTTCCCATCACACTTCGAACAAAATCCCAAAGCCTCCATCACTGAAATATGCCAGGTCCTTTAAGACCTGCATCCCTCCCCCTCTCCTCACATGTCCCCTCTGTCCAGTTGTCCAGCCACACTGCAGTTCTTGCTGTCCTTGGACTCGCTGAGAAGTGTCCTGCCTGGGGACCGCCACCGTTGCCGTGCTGTGTGCCGTCTCCCCCACATTGTGCTTGCTTCGCTTCCCTGTTTCGTTCAGGTCTCTGCTCGGACATCCCTTCCTCAGAGACCGGTCCCGATTACTTTCCAGCCCCCTCACCATGTCATTCCGACCTCTATCCTGCTCCTTTCTCTCTTTTTTTCCAACTTAGAGCATTTCTCTCATTATGTGGATGTGGATTACATATTTGCTTGTGTGGTTGCTTATAGTCTCTCTGTCTGCAAGAATACAAGGCAGAAACTTACCCAGTTGACTGTGTTGACTGCAATGCCCAGCACGTAGTAGGTGGTCAGTGAGTATTTGTGGAGTGTCCAGTTTTGGCCTTGAGGTCTAGATCTCCTTATTTTACTATTTTATTTTTAAAACTTCTGTAAATCTGTTGTTTGATTCTTAAAAAGAATTGTTAGCATTTAACAGCACTTTGCTTCCGAATCTCATTCTTTGCATATCGTCGTGTTATTGGCCAAGTCAACCCACAGGAGGGTCTTAAACTCCCCACTAAGGACTTTTTTTTTTTTTTTTTTTAATGTTTTATTTATTTCTAGGAGAGAGAGAGAGACAGCGTGAGCAGGGGAGGGTCAGAGAGAGAGGGAGTCACAGACCGAAACAGGCTCCAGGCTCTGAGCTGGCAGTCAGCACAGAGCCCGACGCGGGGCTCGAACCCACGAACCGTGAGATCATGACCTAAGCGAAAGTCGGACGCTTAACCGACTAAGCCACACAGGCGCCCCCCACTAAGGACTTTTATCTATTAATGATAACCCAAGAGAAGCTTATAGACTGGATTTTTCACTGTCTGAAATTTTGTTATCAAATCAATAAAATACTTTTTTTTTTTCCATCACATTTTTACTTAATTAGATCAGAGCACAGATGCATTTGAGTTACACCCGGAATACTAAACTTCTGAATGTGTTGAAATAAATGCCTATGGCATCATAAAGCAACTTTCTTAAAAGGGAATGAGGCCGCTTCTGTGAATCGTGTGGCATACATGCAAGTGCAAAGTTAGAATAGAATGGTGCTTGATCTGCAACCAAAAAATAGTAGAAGAAAATTTCTTAATATTTTTCATCAAACTACGGAATTACCACCATTGTTATCAGGAAGCATATATCTAGGTGTATATGACATTCTTGTTGTACACAGTGTGTTGAGAAAGAGGAGCTTGAATCAGCCAGTCTCAGAATACTTCTGTGTATCTGGTGCAAACCGTGCGATGGGCTGATTTGGAATTTTCAAGAAATAAGTAATGCTGCTTCCGCTCTAGTGTACTTACACTCTAGTTAATGAAAAATTTGAAATGTACGTAATTGCTGGTATTAGATGGGTTATTGAACTATAAAAATCGCCATTTCATTTAGCTCCATCTAGTGTATTATCAGTTACTAAATAAGTGGTGAATAGTTGTAAATGATGAAGACTATGAATTAAGAAGGGGAATAAGAAAACTAAAATAGGTTATTGTGGAGGGATTACAATAAGCAAGTTAGACTAGGGGCACCTGGGTGGCTTAGTCGGTTAAGTGCCCGACTTTGGCTCAGTCAGGATCTTGGGGTTTACAAGTTTGAGCCCCATGTTGGGCTCAGTGCTTACAGCTCAGAGCCTGGAACCTGCTTCAGATTCTGTGTCTCCCTCTCTCTGTCCCTACCCCACTCGTATGTGCTCTCTCTCTCACTCTCAAAAATAAAACATTTAAAAAAAATTTTTAAAAAAGAAGTAAATTAGACTCGATACAGGTCTTAAAGGATACTGGAGTTTGGGTTAAGACTTCCACTTCCAGCCATGATAAATAACAGAAGCCATACGTTTCCTCTCCCCTTAAGCCATCAGCAAACTGAACCGGACAGTGGTTTTCCAACATTAGATGTCTGAAATGAAGGACACCAAAGGGGCCCAGATCAGACTTCTAGAGGTGACATGGGTCAGTGATCCCTGAAAGAAGGAAAAGAAATGAAGTAATTTCTGCATTTGCCCAGCTTGCTGCCTAAAGAGTTTCTAGATTATAGCACAGGGAGGGGTGACCCTGAAGAAAGCAGAACAGGATACAGAGCTAGAGCTCATGGAGGCCAAGGAAACTAGAGTTTGTGGGCAAAATCCAGCAGGAGGCAGCTTCACAGAAAGAGTGCTCTGGAGACGTGCAGGGGGGTCCCCTGCACGCCTGGGAGGAAGCTACCCAAGGCAGGGGGAAGAACCGCCTGGAAGGATTAGACGGAACAGTTCTTGGAGCTCACCTGGGACCCTGAGCTTGGATTTTTGTCAGTAGATTAGAAGGACCTTGTGGTACACGAGCTGTGCAGTGGGGTCCTCAGAAGAGAGTTGTTTCAATAGTGGCATCAGATTAGTTCTAGACTCAGGGCTGCTCTGCATCCACCCTGGCACTGCTTGAAAGCAATCCTCGAAAAGATCACATCGAATCCAATTAATAGCATCCATTGTTAGAATAAAATCAAACACTGTTAAAAGAATGCAGTAAATTCTAGTACACACCGAAAATAAAAATTCACAATGTTTGATGTCTAGTAAAAAATTACCAGGCATACAAAGAACCAAGAAAAGACACCCTTCACCAAGAGCAAACCCAGTCAGTGAGAACAGACCTAGATACGAAACAAATGATAGGTAGGCAATTAGCAGACAAGGACACTGCCGTTGCTATTGAAAATTTCCTTTGTAAGTTCAGTGGGCTGGCGGAAGACTGGATATGGAGAGCAATGAATGATACAGAAGGGACCCAAATCAAACTTCTAGAGGTGAAAAATACACTATCTGAAATGAAAAATGCAGCTGATAAGATTAATAACAATTCGACATAAACACTTGGAAGAAACAGAAGAAGGGTAAGTACTGCCCAGCTCATTCTCTAAGGCCAGCATTACCCTGACACCAAACCCAGGCGCCCCACAAAAAACATTTGTTAAATACATAAAAATACCAATTCCCTATTAGTTCCCTCATGCTGAAAGTCTTAAAATATACTAACAAGTTGAATTCAGAAATATATCAAAAGGAGAATACAGCATAACCAAGTAGGATCCATCCCAAGAATACACAGTTGGCTTAACATTTAAAAAAAAATCAATATAATTTACCATATTAATAGACTAAAGCATGGTTTCAACAGATGTGGAAAAGACATCTGACAAAATTTGACATCCATTCATGATAAAAACTCTAGTAAATTAGAAACGGAAGGATACTTGCTCAGCCTGACAAAGGACTTTTATAAAAAATGGGGGGGGGAACCCCAAGAAACCTAGAGCTAGCATGGTATTTAATGGTGAAAGACTGGATACTTTCTGTTTAAGATCAGGAGCAGAGTAAGATCACTTTCAGTCCGCACTGTCATAGAGGTCCTTTCCAGCACTGCAAGGCAATAAAAGGGAATTAAAAGCAGATAGATTAGAAGTGAAATAAATCTTTGTACGTAACGCCGTGGTCTACATTGACAATCCTAAGGGATCTATTAAAAAACTCCTAGAACCAACAAGTTGGAGAATACAAAGTCAGTAAAAATCAGTGGTATTTCTGCACACTCACAGCCCGAAATTAAATATATACGAAGGTAGACATCATTTATAATAGCATGAGAATATTGAACCCTGAAGGAATTATTTAACAAATAATGTGCAAGACCTCAACAGTAAAAAATGCAAAGCGTTATTGGAAGAAATTAAAGAAGTACTGAATAAATCAGTAGATATACCATATTCATGAATTGGAAATAGTTTTCTTTCAGTGGCACACTGCAAATGGATCTATAGATGCCATGCAATTGCTGTAGGACCCCAGACAGTCTTTTTCTGGGGTGGAGATTTAACAAGATGACTGTAAAATTTACATAGGTAGGCAAATGACTTAGAAGAGCAAAAACAATTTTGAAAATGAACAAAGTTGGAGGATTTCTACCCTCTGATCTCAAATCATAAAACTCCAGTAAGCAAAGGACTGTGGTATTTGCATGAAGTTAGACCTTTAGATCAATGAATGGTACGTAATAGAGAATACAGAAATTGATCCATACATGGAAGCTCAAAAGATTAACTAAATGGGGAAATTTCCAACCAATAGTATAGGGGCAGTTAGATAACTATAGTCAAAAAAGTGAACCTTGACCCTTCACACCATCTGCAAAAATTAACCTGAAATGGATCACAGACTTAAATATAAGAGTTAAAATCGTCAGACTTCTAGAAGAATACCCTGGAGAAAATCCAAATGACATTGGGTTAGGTAAAGATTTTTTAGATAGGACACACAAAACATGAACCAAAGAAGAAAAAACTATATAAAGCAGACTGTATTGGATTACAGACTTTGCTCTGCAGAAGACACTGTTAGTAAAATGAAAAGACAGGCTGTAAACTGAAATAAAATACTAGCAAAATATGTATCTGATCCATTATCAGAACCAAATACATAAACAGATCTAAACTGTATAGAGAGATACATATGTATACATATAAAAAATTTCAGTAAAAAGATGGGCAAAATATTTGAACACTTTATTGAAAAACATACGCAGATCACTAAAAAGTACATAAAAAACTACATCATTAGAGAAATGAAAAGTAAAACCACAAGATACCACACACGTTCTCTAGAATGGCCTTTAGCTGATAATACCAAGTTTTCACAGATGTGAAGAGTGGGAACTCTGGGATATTAATGGTTGGAATGCAAAATGGTGTGACCATTTGGAAAACATTTAACATTGTCAACTATACTTCAAAAAAAAAAAAAGATAAAACACACTTTTACCATATGATCCAGCAATTTCATCCCAGAGTATTCCCTCAAGAGAAATGGAATCATATATCCACAAGAAGACTTACATGTAAATGCTTACTGTGGGATTATTCCAAATAGCTAAAGACTGGGGAGAAACAGAACTGGAAAGAACAAACTGTGGTGTATCTGTATAGAGGAATTGTACTCACCAATGAAAAGGAGAGAACTATTGATACATACATACTATGACAGGGATGAATTTCCAGAAGAGCTATATACTTCTGATCCTGTGTATATGAAATTCTAGAAAAGGCGAAGAGTAAGAAGAGAAGGAACTATAAAAAGGCATTAAGGGACTTTTGGGGATGATAGAAAGGTTCTATGTCATGATTGTTGTGGTTACACAAAGGTATACATTTGTCAAAACGTCTCAAATTATACACTTAAAATCGGTGAATTTTATTATAGATGAAGTTCTACCTCAATAAAGATGATACCCAAAGTTAAAAACTAAAAGAGGGACACCTGGGAGGCTCAGTCGGTTAAGAATCTGACTCTTGATAGGCCCAGATTATGATCTCAAGGTTTGTGAAATCGAGCCTCGAGTCGGACTCTGAGCTGACAGGGCAGAGCCTGCTTGGGAGTCTCTCTCTCCTCTCTCTCTGCCCCTCCCTCCCTCCCTCTCTGGCTCAAAATAAACATTAAAAACAAAACAAGTTGGAAAGGCCTTTCAGCAGTAGCCAACAGGATGACCCAAAACAGAGACAAGAGTGCAAACGAACAAGTAGCAGGATTACAGGAAGAAGTATCTTGGGAGATAAATTTCATTAGATTCATTATTATGAATTCCTGAAACCTCTTAATTGGCTGGAGTGATGAAATAAGGAAGGCTTTGTAATTTGCCCTATAAGAAGATCATTTTAAATAAGGGTAAAATTAGATCATTGCAGAATAAGTCCATTTTCTTATCTGCCCTGTTCTCTCTGTGTTTGTTTTAACAGAGGTCCATATAATGCTTGATGGCCTGTTGCCTCCTGACACCTACTTTCGATTTAATCCTGTCATGTGTGAGAACATCCCTTTAGATGAGAGCCGGAACGAAAAGCTCAATCAGCTGCAGCTGGAAGGGCTGAAGTACATAGAAAGAAATGAAGAAAAAATGAAAAAACTTGCAAAAATACTAAGTCAAGAAAAAACAACTCTGCAGAAAATTAATGACTGGATAAAACTAAAAACTGACATGTATGAAGGCCTTCCGTTTTTCTCAAAATTGTGAGAAATGTATGTGTGTGTGTCTCTCTCTCCCTAAATGAGGGCCTGAACAGAAGAGGCAGTGAATGCCGTAAGGAATGGTGGGGCTCAGCAGGAGTTTACTTCGAGATACTGGAGAAGCCTGAAGACGGACGGGCTGGTCCGGCACAGAGGGTGTGCCTGGCTACAGAATTCACATGGGAGTTGCTTCTTACGATGTTCACAATTAACAGTGCTTTAGGAATCTTACTGTGCTAGTTGGTTTTAGTAGGTATCGGTGTGCTATTGTTTGATATTTGAAAATGTATTAATATATGTGCCAGGCAAGAACTGTGACCCTACTACACGTGATGTTTTTGCTTTAGTCGCCATAATCATGTTGAATTTGTTTGATCACTGGTTTTCTGTCGTGTGGAAAAGCTCATTTCTTAAGTCTCCATCACGGATGTTTTGACTCGCTGTATTCTAGGATCCAAATGTTGCCTTTTATTGTAATAATGTCAAACCAGGTGCAGAAACATGGGATTTGCTCTATCAGAGGACTTTTACATTTGAAATACGGAAGAACCAGATACAGTTCTGTTCAGAATGTGTTCATTTCAACACTGTTTGGGTCATAAAGAGAGATGAAGTTCCAGTCAACCACTTTTCCGCCTGGAATTAAAAGATCGTGCTGGGGGTTAAGTTTTTTAGCTCTGGCTTATCCATTCACTGTTCCAAACATTTGAATTTACTGAGAACATCTCCCTATCATTAACAAAAATAAACTGTTGAAATACTGTGTTGTTAAAAGGCTAATGTCATTTGTAAAGGTTTTATTGCTCATAATGTAGGTTCCCATCTTTTGTAAGCATTTGAATATACCTGTCCACAGTATGCTTTAACAAATAATGTTACGTTTTACCTGATTAACTCCTTTAGCCATCGGATTTCACGGAGGTTGTGTGTGTACCAACCCGAATATTGTTCATGCCAACCAGATTCAACTTTGCTTTGTTATCTCTCGATCTGCCACATACAGCCTTCCATCGTGTTTAGGTTTGTCAAGAAAAATGAAAAAAGGTCAGTGCCTTTCACCTTGTGCACGTCAACTAAAGCTAACCCACCGCCTGGATGCTGGATGCGGCTGTTGCTTCTTTGTATGCAAATTCCTGGAGGCCGTGAGTGAGGCGCAGTTTAGAGCGTTGGGGGCAGAGGGCCTGGCTGGCAGTCCCACCTCTGATGCAGAGTCCTGTTTGTGACCTGGAGGAGGGGGAGGCTCTCGGGGCTTCAGATCTTTTATCAAATGAGAAAAGCGGCCTCTCACGAGCCTTGCCCTCTTTTATGGTAATCCAGATTCGGCAAACGTAGAAACAGAAGGTGGGAAGAGATGAGAAAAACAAGTTTTCAGTCTTCATGCTTGGTCGGATTACCCCGTTTCCAAAGAAGCAAAGAGGAGAAATAATCTATTTCAGAAATAAAATGTAGTAAATTCTCCAACTCATCAGTTCTATAAAAAGTACAGAGAATAAAGATGGTTTTGAGGCTCAGGCCTCTTTGAGTGTCTCAGAGTCCTTATTTCTGTAATAAAAGGTATGCGGGCCATGTTTCGGTTCTGTTCTTGCTGCAGATACTATTCTTTATGAAAAACAGTTAACTCAGATAGCCTTGCTTCTAGAGACTGGGCTGCATGGGATTTCCCCTAGAGGGTGGAGAGAGTCCGCCTGGGTTAAACTGACACCCTGAGCCTTTTCTCCTCCCCCACCCCATCTGATCCAGAAGAGAATAGATGCCTAAGGAATCTTCCGGTAGGGAAGGACGTCACAAACAGCACGCAGTCTGGGGGATGGAGGGGAGGCTTACAACTTTGTTTTGGTGCGAGAATAGATGGGCCCCCTCTGAGCATCGCCCCTGCCAACGGCTGCCTGCTCACCTGGTATAGAGCTGCTCCGTCCTGGAGTAGCTAGGATCCCGAAAATTCGAAGCTCCAAATTTTACTTAACCTGCTAGGCTCTCAAGATCGTAATTCTAACCCCAGTTTTGAGTATTTCACAAGTGCCAGTGCTAGTAAGGTGACTAAAATTACAGGTTTGTGAGATGCCAAGTACAGTTTTTAGACCCGGTGTAAGTAAGTATGGAAATACCAATGATTTTTTTTCTTTTTTTCTTTTTTTTTTTTTAAATGAGCAGCAGGCGAAGGTTACCAGCGTATAAGATCGGGAAGTTAAAATAGTATGAAAGCTCTCTTTACAGAGAGGGAGCATTTGAAAGTATCCATGGACTATGTAGGCAAGGGACTTGGCTTTATAGGGTTTTGGCAGGCCCAAATACTAGTGATTTCTAAATACGTTGTAAAACAGTCCTTTCAGACCACAAATAATTGCATATTGTTATGCAACTAGAACAACTTGTAAGAAAAATGCAAACAATTGGCAGGCGGAATACCCAGAAATACTTTGTAATGAAACCTTTCAAGCACGATAATAAGTAATGCAGTTTACAGTCGCACATTGTAAGGTCACTATTACCTATGCTAAGCTCGAGCGTGTTCATGCAGCCCACCTATTTTCCAGCTGAAGTTAGCGCTCTGTCCTTGTTTTTGCTTCGCTGATTATTTCCCTCTTGAACAGTACAAAATAGACCCGTGTCCTCTGGCCACAGCTGCTCTCACTACAAAGCGTGACACTTAAGGGGCGCCTGGGTGGCTCAGTCGGTTAAGCGTCCGACTTTCGCTCAGGTCATGATCTCGCGGTTCGTGGGTTCGAGCCCCGCGTCGGGCTCTGTGCTGACTGCCAGCTCAGAGCCTGGAGCCTGTTTCAGAGTCTGTCGCTCCCTCTCTCTCTGACCCTCCCTGCTCACGCTGTCTCTCTCTCTCTCTCCTAGAAATAAATAAAACATTAAAAAAAAAAAAAGCGTGACACTTAAGTATGTCCCCATGTCCCGGTTTCCTGAGCTCTTTTCACTCCCAGCAAAAGGCACACCCAGGTGCGTGGTGTACCAATTCTCAGTCACTCTTGTCCCCGTTTGTCCTTGAAACTGGTTATCTGAGCAACTGTGCAATTCACCTGAGATAACCTTCATGTTATAATGAAGCCAGGGCTTTCCATTCTCCAAAAGCAAAGTGGATTTCTTTTCAGGAAGGAACAGAAGCAAAGAACACTTCTGAAAGATGTGTGCTTGCTACCAAGTAGGTTATGGATTCTTCACTGTTTTTAAAAGTAGGATAAGTTCTTTATGAGAGAATTCTTTATATATATATATATATATATAGCTTATTGTCAAGTTGGTATCTATATAACACCCAGTGCTCATCCCAACAAGTGCCCTCCTCCATGCCCATC
>NW_027529192.1:1751422-1780294 GCF_008692635.1 Crocuta crocuta | reverse complement strand
TTTTTTTTTTAAATAGGAAATCTTATTTATTATAATAAAAAATATAAATTTTTACTGTATAAAAATTCAGCCAAAATATCACTGAGTGCATATAAGCTATCTCCACAACGAGTTACAAAATATTTCCATGACACTTACTGTATTCTGTTATTTCTCTGTCGTGGTTCATACGATGCATATTACAATTGCCNAGAGTTCTTTATATTCTGGGTACAAGTCTTCTGCCAGATACATGATCTGCAACTCCATTCTCCTAGTCTGTGGCTTGTCTTTTCATTTTCTCAATGGGGTCTTTTAAAGCAAGCATACGAGTTTTTAATTTTGATGAGCGTCAATTTATCATTTTGCCCATTTGAGTTCATTTTGTTTATGGGATGAATAAAGGTCAGAACACTTTGTGTGTGTGTGTGTGTGTGTGTGTGTGTGTGTGTGTAGGGATGTCCAGTTGCCCCGACATCATTTTTTGAAAAAAATATTGTCTCACTGTTGAATTGCAGCTGTACTTCTGTCAAAAATCTGTTGTGTTTAAATCTGTGAGTCTCTTTCTGGACCCTACTGTGTCTCATTGGTCTGTATGTTATCCTGTATCAGTACCTCACTGTCCTGGTCACTGCAGCTATATAAGAAGTTTTGGAAGCAGAGTATAATTCTTCCAACCTGTTCTTTGTAAAAATTATTTTAGCGCTTGTGGTTCCTTTGCATTTCCATGGACACACACACACACACACACACACACACCACACACCTGCTAGAATGTGATGGGGATTGCACTGAATGTATAGGTAATTGTTGAGAGAGCTGACATGTTAACATTGAGCCTCAGTAGTGTCTGTCCTTCGGAGCGTGCAATGAACATGGATTATCTCTCCATTAATCTGGATATTTAAACAATTTTAACTCAGCAATGTTTTGTAGTTTTTGGTGTACAAATCTTGCCCTCCTTTTGGAAAATTTATTTCTAAGTGTTTTATTCATTTTGATATAATTGTGAATGGAATTTCTTTTTCATTGTGTCTCCTCATTGATGCTAGCATGTAGAAATACACGCATGCAGTGATTGCAGCTCTGGTGACAGCATGATTTTCCAGTTTGTGAATTATCAACCTCGTATTGCCACAGTAGCCCAGCCCATGAAGTACAGACAGGGTGCTACGGATCGCGAGAAAGCATTACAGTATTATCATCGTGGTCTTCCTGGTGATGCACGACTGTGATAGTTCTGGGTTATCTTTATCTTTGGGCAGTGAGCACATATTGTAAAGCGTTCAGTATTCATTGTACAACAACATGCATATGTATTAAATATCACATTTACATTACTGCATTATTTTGGAGTAAAGGTATTTAAATCTCTAGGAATTTTATTCATTTAGAACAAGTCAGATCCTGGCTTCTGGGTCAGATGACATTTTATTGTTGCAGGCACTGAGGAATTCCCCAGCTACTGAGTGACATTTTCACATTTTAGCTTATGTTACTCTTACCTAAAATGTTTGGCATTTATATCTGATTAAACGTGTTAATTGGATTAGAGTGCAGTAAAAACATGAGTTACAGGCTAATTTAGAGAAGAACTGCATGTTAGGTGCTCCGTCCACTTATTTGTTAGATTATGAATTTAGGAATTAGAGCGCCTGTGTTCTTTGTTTTCATATGTGTTCATTGTGGATCCCTGCGCCAAATTCATAATTAATGAATGAAAACATTTTCATGTAGGCTGAGCACTTGTGATCCATTAAGTGTAGAGTTCCTGAACTGTACACATTTAAACAGGAGTCCATGATGAATTTAAAATGTAGCACAAAATAATAAACACGAAAGCTCATCTGACGCCTTGTGAAAATACATATTTTCTTATTTTTTTTCTTCACCAGTTAACAGGACAACAAATAAGACATGTTTCTAATGATAGAAAATTGTCAGTTGCCTCATTTTTTAAGTTTGTTTTTGAGGCTGCCCTAATTTACCTTTGTTCTTCGGGCGTACATTATTTTGACAAATTCTTGCTCCTTGTGAATGACAAGTTCCAGTAAATGCACGAACTTCCCCTTTGCTAGCTTTATGCCTCACAGCCATAACATTTGAGTGCTTGCTGCATACCTGGAATGGAGCTAAGCAAGCTACACGTGTTAGCACATGTAATTCTCACATACAGCCTGTGAGGTGCACATTGTCGTTATCCTTTCCCTGGTAAGAAAAAGTTGCGCAACATACTGCAGCCAGGATGTGGGAAAGCTAAGAGGAATCCATTTTCTAAAAGTTTTTAATGTCTATTTATTTTTGAGAGAAAGGGAAAGTGTGAGCAGGGGAGGGGCAGAGAGAGAGAGAGGGAGACAAAACTCGAAGCAGGCTCCAGGCTCTGAACTATCGGCACAGGGCCTGACACAGGGCTCGAACTCATGGACTGCGAGATCGTGACCTGAGCCTCAGTCGGATGCCTAACCGACTGAGCCACCCAGGCGCCCCAGGAATCCATTTTCTTAAACACAACTCTTTCTAACCCTCTTTCCTAGAGTTGTCTTTTCCTGAGAAGTTGCGACGTGACTTCATACCCCTGTTTACTAAACCAAATCTAACTTCTTGGGTTTAGTCCGTGAGGGAGTATAATTCCAACATCGAATCTGGTGAAGAGTTGCAAAGATCTCATCTACCACAGTGGTCCTCTGCTAGGAGTGGTGTTACCCATGTCCCCGAAAATCTAGGGGAGTAAGGAGAGATTGTCTGGGGAAACTACCAGCATTTAATACTCCGGGACTCAGATATAGTTTTGTTACGCTACAGACAGGGCACAGGAGAGCCCTTCATTAGGAGGAACTCTCCCACCCCAAATCCCGACATTGCTCCCTTTCAGAAACTATGAGCCGCTTCTCCACAACATGCAAATAATGGATTTCTTCCACAAGAGGTTGAGGGTATCCTTCGACCAGAGTCAGGGTGCAGACACCACGTACAGAGTTCCTTTCCCATTTCGTCCCAACGGGAATCCTTGTATTCATTGCTCCTTGCCCTTCCCCCACCCTTTTTTTCTCCTTTTTTTGCCAAGTTTAAAAACAACCAAACCGTTCACTTAATCTCACTTGTTTTTGGACCCCATCTATGGCAGTTGCTCTTTTCATGACCAGGAAATAGGAAGGAGGGAGATCACATTAAAAAACAGTTTGTTCTGTTCCCGGCGGGAGCTATCTACCATCCAAAAAGATTCGCAGAGTACAGATGTCCCTGGACGAAGCCGTTTGCATGCGCTGGTCCAAGGGTTTGACAAATGTGTCTCTCTCAGCGGTCACGTGGATTGCCTTGTTCATTATAACCGCTATTCAAACTGATGCATGTGGTTCGAAATGCATCACATTCCTCAGGTAGGAATTATTAGTTTCTGTAATTTGTTAAAAATATTGACCGAAATGTTGACTTACTTTCCTGATAAGAATCTTTTAATTTAGTACAGATTTATTCCTGGCCTCTAGACAATATACAGGTGAGATACAGTTTAAAGATTTCAGTCTGATTAATATGAACAGGTTACATGGTCCAAAAGGATTGAGAGTTCCGGTAATAATTGTAGCTAACACGTATTGTCATTTAACCTTGCGAGGCAGGCGCTAGTGTTATCTCTGTTTTTATAGCATGAGATGATGATGACAGTGAGTAAAGTCTTCTATTTCTTAAATGCTGCTAAGTTCAGACCCTGTCCTTCCCCAAAGAAAAGCAAAGAACCTCATTATCAATGGGAAATTAAAGATCATGGTGTGAACATGAATGATACCAGTCTTTTTAAAATTGTATACCTAAAATATTGTGGAGAGTGCTGCTATGAACACTGGGGTACATGTGCCCCTATGCATCAGCACCCCTGTATCCTTTGGGTAAATTCCTAGCAGCGCTATTGCTGGGTCCTAGGGGAGTTCTAGTGTTAATTTTTTGAGGAACCTCCACACTGTTTTCCAGAGGGGCTGCACCAGTTTACATTCCCACCCACAGTGTAGGAGGGGGCCCGTTTCTCCACGTCCTCGCCAGCATCTAGAGTCTCCTGATTTGCTCCTTTAAGCCACTCTGACCGGCGTGAGGTGGTATCTCAGTGTGGTTTTGATTTGTATTTCCCTGATGAGGAGGGACGCTGAGCATCGTTTCATGTGTCTGTTGGCCATCTGGATGTCCTCTCTGGAGAAGTGTCTGTTCATGTCTTCTGCCCATTTCTTCACTGGGTTGTTTGTTTTTCGGGTGTGGAGTTTGGTGAGTTCCTTATAGATATTGGATACTAGCCCTTTATCTGATATGTTATTTGCAACAATCTTTTCCCAATCCGTCGGTTGTCTATTAGTTTTATTGATTGTTTCCTTTGCCGTGCAGAAGCTTTTCATCTTGATGAGGTCCCAGTAGTTCATTTTTGCTCTTGATTCCCTTGCCCTTGGGGATGTGTCAAGTAAGAAATTGCTGCGGTTGAGGTCAACGAGGTTGTTTCCTGCTTTCTGCTCTAGGGTTTTGATGGTTTCTGTCTCACATTCAGGTCCTTTATCCATTTTGAGTTTATTTTTGTGTATTTATATAGCTAAAATAAATACCTTAATATCCTTTCACTCATTTTAATCTAGGGCATATCACATGTACATGCCTGACTGATCTTATTTAGACAATTTCCCAGGATCAAACCAAGGTAAATGTACTTTTTTATAGAAGAACAAAATAGTATAGTAATTACTACTTGGAAGCACTGTTTCTTATAGCATATCCTGCCGCGGACAGTGTTTGTAAAAGACAAAGTGATTAACAGCAATCCAAAAGTTCATCCAATTATCTCAGAAGAAAGGAGAGCTGTGTCATCCTGTATTAATTACATTACATTGTATTCCCAACACCCCTTGCTCCAAAATAGTATTTAATGTACATTTGAATTAAGTCACCTCTGAAAATAATAAAAAAGTGGGAAAGCAATGAATGATAACCCACACCTAGACCAAACAGAACAGAATATTAAAAAGAAAAAAACAGAAAGTCACCAAATAGTCTATGTTCTATATTCAACATGGTCCTTGGGATTCACTATAGGAATCTTGCAAAAGAAAAGTGTCTCATCCTTCTCATTATGTTTCGTACAATTGGGCCAACTGCTAAAAACAAGTGTTCTAGGGTCACAAACATAGGCGTTGTGCTTTCGTGTTTGTGGTAACATACAGGAACCACCGAAGGGGGTTTGAAAGACTCAGATTGAAAAAGGTCTTGAAACTCAACACCTCTCTCTGCTTTTCAGATGTGTTCTTAAAAACACAAGGTTTTAAAATAATACTAGAACTAAGAACCATTTAAAAATCACATGGTATTCCTTACCCCCCCCCAATCCTTAAAGCGACATTCTTTGTAAATCACAGGTGCTGTTATTTTGCTAATTTTGAATGGACCTTTGGTATCAGGATACGAATAATCCACACATATCTAAACATGCCCATAGGCATCCATTTCCCATGTTGAATTATGTGAAAAGTGCCCAGTGCTGATCCTCCGAAATTGTAGAAGCATTGGATTTCAGACCAGGTTTGCTTAGTATATAATGCAAATATTTATTGACATATGAATACAGGAGAAGGAAACGTGTGTTTCAAAGGTTTTGATGAGGTTTAGATAGTATAGAATTTTGCGATACAGGCTTATACCCTTCCTACTTGGTGCTGATCTTCAGACAGTGTCCTGAATATTGGCAACGGTGTGTGGAAAAATACTGCTATGCTCAGCTCATCAGCATGATGAAAAATACTGCTATGCCCAGTGTGATCACCGGCTCAAGTCCAGATCTCTTTAGAGGGATTTTCACAACTGGACTTACTCTTTTAAATACAAGAGTCCTGTATGCACTTCAGTCATCTGAAAATATCTACGAGTCACGATTACAAATTTAAAACATGTAAATGAAACTATTATTCAAAGAGAAGCATGAAAGAGAAAGGAAGGAACATTCTCACGGGGTAACATACTTGAAATAACGTAGCGCTCTTTATTTTTAACTAATTTTATTACGTATTCCCAACTCAGCTTGTCATAAATGCTTCTCTTACAAACACCTCACAGTTTCCGGCGCCCTGCTGCATACCTTAGAGGTCCTGAGTATTATTCCTTAATTAGGCTCACCTGAATGGTCTGCCGTAGACCATTATGGGGAGGTGGGGGAAATGAAAGTGCTTTCAAAAGTACTTTCTAAAATCGTTTACCTTTGACATCTGAAAAGGAGGCTGTTCCCTCTCTGGTCGGTAAGTTCTTGGCTGGTATCATTGTCCTCAGGGTGAGTGGGACCCTTTACAGACAATAGAAATTGCACAGATTACAAAGCCCATCATTTCCTTTCACCTAGCGCCCGAGATGAACACTGCTATATCAGTCTGCCTGTCTCTTATCTTGACAGGGCCTCAAATACAACCCTTCTGGGCACAGAAGAAAGATTTCTTTTGTTTGAAACGTGAGCCTCCTTCTGACCAGTATCTGCTCATTCTAAAACCATACTCCTGTTCTTCATAGCTGCTCCCCTCACTTGGGGCCTCAGTCATTTTTTTCATATTGAGTCTTTTCAGTGGGCTCTCTACATCCTTAAAGATGCACCTTATTAATGAGCACATTTATGGGTGGGGAGCTCTGTACCCTCAATGAACAATAGCTATAGTAATACATCTGTATGTATTTATTTATGGTTGCGTACCCACATATATAGTTCTGTACTCTCCCAAACACTTTCAAATATACTGCTTCATTTTATTCTGACAACTGTCTTGTGGGTCGGGCAAGGCCAGCACTGTTACCCCACAAGGAATATGTGAAAAGCACATCACCGACAAATGCAAAGGCGGACATGACCTCACTCCGTTAAATATGATGGCTTGAGCCAGTGGCTTCCCAGCCCAGGACTCTTTCCACCTGCTTTGCCAATAATAGCTTGGGGGTAGAGGTGGGGGCTTTGGATGCAATTAATAGGTTTCGGTCATGATACTGACTTGTGTTCTTTCCCAGTCACCCAAGGGCTGTATTTCTGTGACATTTGCTTTTGTTTTTCTAAAATGGGGATGCTTCATCGTCTAAATGACATTTATTAAGGGCCCTTTTGTATCATAGCCTTTAACTCTTAGTGCCATTTCGGTATATCAAGGAATTTGTCCTAAAAGATTCTGTGAAGATCTGGATGTCGGAACAATAACACAGTGAGTGATATCCTATGTGCTTTGGGAGTACACAAATGCTGTGATGTCCAGTTTTCCATCTGGTTTCCCCAGAGTCCCCTGTCATAGCCCGTGGGAGGTCATAGGTTGTGTGTTAAGATGAAGACCTTTGTTGTGCTTTCAAGTGAGACTTTAGCCAACCTCCTCTCCTCCCTGACAGTCTCCTCACCTGAAAAGCGCCGTGTTGTGAGCATAAAGAATCATGGAAGTCAAAGTGGCTGGAATGTACTAGGCCCTCCGTCGGCAATTGCTATTATTTTTGTGTTCTGGGAAATTAAGGGGCTGAGGGAAAGTACATTCAATTAATTTTTTTTCCTGAAATACAGTTCTAGTATCTACGTGTGTGTTTCTCGTGTGTGTTTCTCAAACACAATATCTCAGCTCTAAGTTGTGCAACATTCTTCCCCTCCAATCCTTGCAAGGATCTTGGAATCTCTTGACAGGACCTCTTTTTATTTTTCTGCATTGTCTTTTATTATTCTGTTGACTTGTACTACATGTTGCCTCGCTAAATACATTAATACTATTATACTTAGTACTGTACTTTGGGATAAAAATCGAGGATACAAATGCTCCTGTTACACATGAATCATTACATCCCTGTTATTTGCTTCCAAATGATTTTAAACAATTTTCTGAACTTGGTGTTAAAATAACACAACCACCACCACCACAGAAATGAATAAAATAACACAACAAGCATGAGAACTGTGGACCCTACATGTTTTATATATGCCTAAGGAGATACTTTAAGATATTTAACAAATTATGTTTCCGGCAGGTTGCGGTAGTTACTAACTGCGCAAATAAAACCAGGTAGCTGTGCCGACATGCATCATGGGCATTCCTGTTGTCGGCAAGTCAGCTCCTGACTGTGTCACCCCCTTTGTGCAGAGACTACTCCTTCAAGAAACGTAGAAGAGGGAGGTCATCCCACCTTACGTGGCGGGAACTATGGCTGGTAGGAAAGGGACAGTTTCCAGAGAATACATTGAATTTTGTGGTCCTAGGTCTGGGGATTTAATCTTCTTCTGTAGCTAAGGAAAGATGTGTGTGTGTGTGTGTGTGTGTGTGTGTGTTTAATGCTTATTTATTTATTTTTGAGAGCGAGAGAGAGAGAGAGCGAGCAGGGAGGGGAGGGGCAGAGAGAATCCCAAGCAGGCTCTGCGGTGTCAGCGCAGAGCCCAATGTGGGGCTCAAACTCATGAACCATGAGATCATGACCTGAGCTGAAATCAGGAGTCAGACGTTTAACTGACTGAGCCACCCAGGTGCCCCATAGCTGAAAACAGATTTTTTTTTGTGCTATCTTATCTTTCTGCTTAACATGTTTTTAAATGTGCTATTATTTCCCAGAGTATCGTCATTGTTCTTTATGCTGCACGCCCCCCTCCCCTGCCCTTGACGTACACACACCATGGTTCTGGAGCCCTGTGATTTCTCTATGCTGATGATTCATTGGTTCACTGAACAAATATTGATTAAACACCTAATATGTGCCAGACATATTCAAGAAATTATAATAAAAACAGGCAAAGTGATGAAAACACCAAAGTACCAAACTTGGCACATCTAAACTTTTTTTAATGTTTACTTATTTTTGAGAGAGGGAGAGACAGAAACAGAGAGAGAGAGAGAACAGGGGAGGGGCAGAGAGAAGGAGACAGAATCTGAAGCAGGCTCCAGGCTCCGAGCTGTCAGCACAGAGCCCGAAGCGGGGCTCGAACTCATGAACCGCGGGATCATGACCTGAACCAAAGGTGGATGCTTAAGGGACTGAACCACCCAGGCGCCCCAGACATTGTGCATCTAAAAGAGAGTTTCTTGGCCTTTGAAGCCGTTGCTATGGGAAGCATTGCAGTTTTTTCAGTGACTTTCCCAGTGGGAACCTCTGTTTTGGAAGTGTTCTCCTGGGCCAGTGTATGTTTGTGTATGGAATTTCAGTTTTTTATATATGGAATCCATAAATTCTGTTACGTATATAAAACATGTCATTTCTACTATAGAAAATATGTAATTCCTGTATATATGTATATGTTTACTTTTCTATAAATAATTTCTTTAGTAATAAATACTGTGGTGGAAATCACAGAGTCTTTGGAACAAAACAAAGTTCAAATACATGACCTTTCAGGAAGTTATTAACCCTTCCAAGGCTCAGTTTCTTTACCTGTAAGACAGGATTAACAATGGAAAATCATATGGTTGTGAGGATTTACTTATCTAAACCAAAATTGTATCCGGGGCTTTGAATACCTAACNGAGATCATGACCTGAGCGAAAGTCGGACGCTTAACCGACTAAGCCACCCAGGCGCCCCTAAACCTTTTCTTTCCAATGTAGTTAACATACAGTGTTATATTAGTTTCAGGTGTACGAAATAGTGATTTAACACTTCCATATGTTATTCAGTGCTCATCAAGGTAAGTTTAATTATTTAGTTTAATTAATTATAAGTTTAATTAATCCCCTACACCAATTTCACCTATCACCCCACCGAACCACCCTCTGGTAACCATGTGCTTATTCTCTATAGTTGAGAGTCTGTTTTTTGGTTTGTCATTCTCTTCTTTTTTCCTTTATTCGTTTTTTTAAAAAATGTTTTTATTTATTTATTTTGAGAGAGAGAGAGAGAGAGAGCAGAGGATGGGGCAGAGAGAGAGAGAGGGAGAGAGAGAACACCAAGGAGGCCCCGTGCCATTAGCTCAGAGCCCGATGGGGGGCTCGATACCACAAAGTATGAGATCATGACCTGAGCAGAAATCAGGAGTAGGACACCTAACCGACTGAGCCACCCAGGAGCCGCCCCCCCCCACCTTTTTCTGTTTTTCAAATTCCACATATGAGTGAAATCATCTGTATTTTTCTTTCTCCGGCTGATTTTGCTCAGCATTATGTTCTCTAGATCCATCCATGTTGTTGCAAATGGCAAAATTTCATTCTTTTTTATGGCTGAGTGTTCCATTGTGTTTACACACACACACACACACAGCACATCTTCTTTATTCAACCAGCAATGAATGGACACTTAGGCTCTTTCCACAGTGTCACTATTGTAACTAATGTGGCAGTAAATACAGCTGTGCTTGTAGCCCCTTGAATTAGTGTGTTCACATTATTTGGATAAATATGTAGTGATGCGATTCCTAGATTACAGGTAGCTCTATTTTTAATTTTTTTAAGGACCTTCCATACTGTTTTCCAGAGTGGCTGCACCAGTTTGCCTTCCCACCAGCCGTGCACTGGGTTTCCTTTCTCTCCACATCCTTGCTAACACTTGTTGCGTCTTGTGTTTTTGCTTTTAACCATTCAGACAGGTGTGAGGTGATAGCTCATTTTAGTTTTGATTCGCATTTCCCTGATGGTAAGTGCTGATGATGAACTTCTTTTCATGTGTCTGTTGGCCATCTGTGTGTCTTCTTTGGAGAAGTGTCTGTTCATCTCTTCTGCCCATTTAAAAAATAGGATTATTTAGGTGTTCAGTGTTGAGTTGTGTAAGTTCTTTACATATTTTGAACACTAACCTTTTATCAGATATGTCATTTGCAAATATTTTCTCCCATTTTGTAGGTTGCCTTACAGTTTTGTTGATTGCTTCCTTCACTGTGCAGAAGCTTTTCATTTTGATGTAATCCCGGTAGTTTATTTTTGCTTTTGTTTCCCCTGCCTCGGGAGACCTATGTAGAAAGGTGTTGCTATGACCAGTGTCAGAAATTCTTCCTTGTGCTGCCTTCTCAGAATTTTATGGTTTCAGGTCTCACGTTGAGATCCTTAATCCATTTTGAGTTTATTTTTGTGTGTGGTGTAAGAAAGTGGTCCCAGTTCTTTCTTTTACATGTAGCTGTCCAGTTTCTCCAACACCATTTGTTGAAGAGACTGTCTTTTTCCCATTGCGTATTCTTTCCCACTTCATCGAAGATTAATCGACCATACAGCTGTGAATTTACTTCTCGGTTTTCTGTTCTGTTCTGTTGATCTATGTGTCTGTTTTGGGGCCACTACCATACTGTTTCGATTACTACAGCTTTGTAATATAGCTTGAAATCTGCAGTTTTATTTTTCGTTTTCAAGATTGCTTTGGCTACTTGGGGTCTTCTGTAGTTCCATTCCAATTTTAGGATTGTTTGCTCTAGCCCCCTCTGAAGACTGCTGTTGGTATTTTCATAGGGGTTGCGTTACATGTGTAGATTTCTTTGTATATTCTTTGTATATTTTATATTTGTATATTGTATATAGTCTTTGTATATGTGTATATTTTATACAAAATATATAGACATTTTAACAATGTTTTCTCTTCCAACCCATGATCGTGGAATGTCTTTCCATTTCTTAGTGTCATATTCAATTTCTTTCATCAGTGTTTCCTAGTTTTCAGAGTACAGGTCTTTCACCTCTTTGGTCAAATGTATTCCTAGGTACTTTATTATTTTCAGTGCAATTAAGTGGGATTTTTAAAAAAAAAATTCTCTTTCTGCTGCTTCATTGTTAGTGTATAGAAATGCAGTGGATTTCTGTATATTGATTTTTATGTCCTTACTATTCATATATTATCAGTTCTAATAGCTTTTTGTTGGAATCTTTAGGGTTTCCTATCTATAGTATCATGTCGTCTGCTGATAGTGAAAGTTTTACTCCATCCTTCCCAATTTTGATGAAGAGTCCAAGATTTTAAGTACAAATATTTTATTGGAAAGATATGTCTGGTCACACTTTAAATAATTGAAAAATCCCCCATAGTTCTGTCACCTTAAGAGAACTTTTCACTTGCATGGAAACTTTCTCTTTTATGCTTTTTAGAGTTGCAGTAATAGTCCACGTATCATTTTGTGCTCCAGTTTTCCACTTAAAGTGCTGCCTGTAATTATTTTCCTCATTTCTCAGTCTTCATATTATTTTAAACTGTAGCATGATATTTTCATGTTGTGTTATAACATAAGTTGCTAAGTTATTAATATAAACATCCTCTAATTTTAGCAGGTAGAATCAAGCAGGAAGTGAAGTGATTTGATTTTTGCCACCTCTTCCATTCTCAAAGAAATTCTTGGTAAATGAAAACAGCTCAAATAAGACAACAAAAGGCAACAATAAGCAGAAACCAACAGTCCTGGACAGTGAATGAACCGAATAATCAAAACATTGAGGGGCAAAAACACATTTATCTCTAAATGTAGGCTTCGGATGAAAACCCAGTAAGTTTTTCAAGCTAGGGAAGAACGGTAGGAAAGCACTTGCTGTACCAATATCAAATTCGTCCGTTTAAGAATATTTTATTACACTAATAAATTTATTACACTGCCTCTCTTCTCCCCTCCCCTACCAAAAATTAAAAAATAGAATTAAGATTAACTCCATTTATGTATGAACTATTAATGAAATCAAAATCACTTAGATCCAGAAGTGACCTTATTATTCTAACAATATGTCTTAATACATCAGTATATCCGTTATAGTAAGAAATTGATTCTTCTAGGACCTTCCCTAATAAGTGGGGAGAGAGGAGGCTTCAGGAACGAATACAATTGAAGGTCCACATGCCACCTGTGTAAATATTTAAAAGTTTTAAGGTATGTTCTGTCTTCCTGCTTTGACGAAGTTACCTTCATAAGGATCTTGACATCCACGTTTGAACCTCAGAGCTCTTGCAGTTCCGTGTCAGAACACGGTGACGAGAACAGCCCACGCCCCAGCCCATGGCCCATCCCCGGTTTAGTCATAAACCTTCCAGGGCCTCAGGCTGACTTGGGTGAACACCCCAACCATGTGTCCGTGTTCTGTCCACCCTGGTGCATCATCCACTTGTCAGACTCCCAGGGGGCTGTTTGTTTGTTTGTTTTTCGTTCTGCTTTCCAGGTTATTAAGATGCATTTGGCAAATCACAGTGTGTCTGCGTAAGGTGTACGATGAGAGGATTCGCTGTACGTGTCTGTTGCAAAATGATTACCACATGGTTATCACACGGTCACATGATGGTTCATGATGGTCCATTGCTTCACATAGTTTTTCTCACTAAGGTATAATTGACTCATATCATATTAGTTTCAGGTGTCCAGCACAATGATTCAGTATTTGTATATCTTGTGAAATGGTCACCACAATCTGTCTAGTTAACATCCAAACATCTATCACCACGCGTAGTTACAGTTCTGTTTCAGATTTTCTTGTGATGAGAACTTGTCAGATCTCTATGCTTCAGGCCTGCGGTTTTGCCCACAGAACAGTCCTCTGTTAGGAGCATGAGATGCAGCCCCTTTGCAGGTCCCGGTGAGATTCAGGGATCCTCGGTACCCAGATGTGGTCCAGGAGGAGGCAGGGGTGACGTGGGCTTTGGGGGGCCAGGACGGGGCCTTCGAAAGCACAAGACCCAGGGTGGTACTGGACTTGTCTCCTATCGATATCTGGCATTTAAAACTACCGGAAGCCCTAAAAGTAAAATTTAAGTCGAGGCTTAAAATATAAAAGGAAATACAGTGTGTCTGTTAACCCAACACTGTTTGTTCTTCTTAAGAAAATTCAGTGAAACACCAGATAAGAAAGCCTTTGGATCAACCGTTCATTTAGACCCCAGAGTATCTGAAGTCGTTTCCTTTTGTTTCTCCGCGGTGAATTCATCTTCGTACCTGTCATCCGTTCCCTCTTAAGCCAGCAATGAAGGGCACATCTCAAGGGTGTTTCTCAGCTTCCCGATTTTCCAGAGCACCAGTCCGCTGTCCCGAATGACCCCATCCGCAATGACTGACTGCACGCTGACCTCAGCTGGTCTGAAATCCAATCCGCAGAACCTGTGCACATTCCTATAGATAGAAACCACAGGAACAGATGGAGAAGCTGGCTATAAGGGACACACTTATCATCACTGAAAACGTTCCTCCTCTTTCCAAGCTGGTTTCCCAACCAGGGGGGTGGGCTGAGCCAAGCAGAAGGTCCCAGTGACTCACAAGCTTCCAGAGAAGAAATCCACGTATGGCAAGCACCAAGGTCACGTTTTCCTCCAGTTGCTTGAGCAGCACGCTCTTTGGGTTGCTGCAGGGGTACCATGTTGCTAAGCACCAGGCAAAAACCGGGCTGCACGTTTCTGGTTTCTGTGTGACGCGTGCCGAGCGGCACCAGGCGGGCCCAGTGAATTCTGTGGTTCTGTGGCAGATGGTACAAGAGCTGTTGGTGTTTCGCATCTGTGGAGACTGTCTGCTGCGCCCTGGGTAGGCGGTGCCTGAAACTACACGTCCTGTTATTATTTATAGTTCATCCACAGCTGCACATCTTCTTCTTATCCGTGGTGGGTGATGATCACCTGCTGCGAGGCTGCGAGAGGTGTGGTGCAGCAGAGGCTGTGGCTGACATCCAAGAAGAGAAAGGCGCACAGCCTGCGTGGGCACAGCCTGCGTGGGCACAGCCTGCATGGGCACAGCGGGTGGCCAAGCCCAGGCTTGGCTGTAGGGGCTGAGTGTGGCTCCGGGGTGTGGCTCTGCGGTGCTGCCCTCGGACCAGTCATACTGTTGTCTAACGTGCTTTCCACGGTTGCTTCTTTACTCAGACCACGTCTGTATCTTATGCCAGCTACCAGCTGATCCATTTCCCCCCTCCCGTCCAGAAAACTGATATGATTTGCGTGGTCAGATGTGAATTCAGGGTTCTGAAATGCACTTAATCCATTGGTTCGGTGATGGATTTAGAGCTTATATCTAGAAACACCTATTGTCTCCCAGTTCCTGGGGGCTCAGAAAGCAGAGGCGGATGAGTTGGGTCCTCTGACTCAGGGTCTCTTCCCCAGATCTGCTGGAGTCAGCTCGCAGCTCCCTACGGGGCGACCTGCTTCGAAGCACGCTCAGGTGGCTAAGGCAGGACTCAGCTCCTCACGGGCTGTTGGCCAGAGCCTCCCTCAGTTCCCGGCCGTGTGGCCTCACACAGGGCCGCTCGCAACACGGCCGCTGGCTTCCCTCCCGCAAGGCAGGGCAGAGCGAAACGGCAACAGAGAAGGAGCCTCCGCCTTTCCGTGCCATCCCACTACTTTTGCCATATTATGTTCCTTAGAAGTGAGCCTCGGGGCGCCTGGGTGGCCCAGTCAGGCGTCCACTTCTTGATTTCTGCTCAGGTCATGGTCTCATGGTTTGTGAGATCAAGCCCTACTTCAGGCTCTGCATTGACAGCGTGGAGCCTGCTTGGGATTCTCCGTCTGCCTCTCACACATACGTGCACACACGCGCTCTCTCTCAAAATAAATTAATAAACATCAAAAGGAGGAGGAGGAGGAGAAGAAGAAAAAGTGGTGAGTCTCTAGTTTAGTCTACACTCAAGGGGAGGGGACAGGTAGACCGGGAAGAGAGGATTGCTGGGTACCACCTTAGAGGCTGCCCACAATCACAACTCTGCGGTTTGACCATATTGGATTATAAGCTTTCGAATAGAAGGGGTTTAAAAATTACTAAGTTCACCACACCCCTGTCAGAACGCTGGTTCATGTGACGCAGCCAGGATATGAAGACAGAGGTGACCCTGGTTGGTGTGAGGCCCCCGTGCAGGAAACAACGCTGACACGGCTGCCGGCGTCCCCTCCTTCGTGCCTCGAGCTCAATCAGCTCTCCTCCGACTTTTGTGACAAGACTCAAAGAAATGCCCCTGGTGACCACCTGAATCACAAAGTGACAGAGTTAAGAAAAAAGAGCACCGTTCTCACTTGGCCGGACTCCTTCAGTTCTCAGCGTGGAGCCGGACTGAGGAAGCAACTCCCTCAACGGACACACAGCTCCGTCCTGGCGCAAGCGGGTCCGTGGCAGGTGTTGGTGAACGTGGCACTGGTTTCAGGGTCACCGCACCGCCTCCCACGGGAGGCCTGACACGTGGATGGACAGTTAGGACGGAAAACGAAACGAGGGACGAGAAAAGAGAAGAGGAAAGCAGAGGGAGGGCTCTGAGGGAGAGAAGCAGGACTTCAGAGGAGGACACGGAACGGCTGGCCACGCGTTCACTGCGGATGCCACTGGGGGCTCCGTGGCTACCTCGTGGCACTGCGTTCAGGCAGAGGAATTCTGAGGCGTCAACCAAACCAAACGGAGTGCACCGTCCCTGCAAGAGGGGCAGAGAGCTGTGGTTAAGAGTGTGGACCCGGGGGGGGGGGGTCAGAATGCCCAGGCTGGAACCCCAGCTCCCCTGTTTATGCGTTTCCCCCAGAGCTGGTTCCCTCCGCAGTCTTTGTTTTATGAACAGTATGCACTCATTTAGCAAACACTGGATCAAGCAATTGCTTTTCGGGGGCGCCTGGGTGGCTCGGTTGGTTAAGTGTCCAACTTTGGCCCGGTCATGATCCTGCGCTTCGTGGGTTCGAGCCCCGCGTCGGGCTCTGTGCTGACAGCTCGGAGCCTGGGGCTGCTTCAGGTTCCGTGTCTCCCTCTCTCTCTGCCCCTCCCCTGCTCACCCTCTGTCTCCTCAAAACAAACATTAAAAAAATTTTTTTTTAAAGTTGCTTTTCCAACTAGCATCTGCTGAGTACTTGCTATGCCCCTGACTCTACTGTGCCACAGGTTGACCCTTACAACTGTGTATAAAGTATTGCTATTCTACCGTCGAGGCAAGAAGTGGACCCCGAGAAGCTGTCGCTTGCCTGAGACTCCCTTCCAGAACCTCAGCACTTCTGCACTGCGGGCACCTGGACGGCATCGGGACCTCCCGGGACCGCTTAGTGTCTACCTCGACCCGGTGTCACGCGCAGGGCTGAGGCCCGAAGGAGGGGACTGATGCCATGCAGGCGCTGGAACTGTTATTTCGGGGTGGTGCTTATGAGGTCGCCCCTCCAGGGGACTCAGCCAGCCCCGCTTCAGTGCCCAGAGGACAAACCGCCACACAAAACGCCGGCAAGAACTGAAGACGGCGAGAACCGTATCCTTTCCCTGGAAGGGAGAATGTGGGCAGGAAACAGCCTCACAGTGGCTGGGGTGACCGGGCACCCTCGGGCAGGAGCACCCAAGGCAGAGGACATGCAGGAGATTCCAGAACTGTCAGCGATGACTGCCGGAGGGGGGAGGGGTTGTGGGGGGATTGACGGGTCTTGAAGTCCTTACACGGGTGGGAGTGAGGAGGCGGTGACCTTGGCTGATTGTGATTATCAGTGGCTCCATTTGTGCTGGGTAGGAAATAAGGTCACACGCTAGTGACAAGTTGTCCCCCAAGAAGGGACATTTTGTGGTGTCCAACATGCAAACATCATACGAAGGCAGCAGGTACTGTTACTGGTAATCACACGGGGACTCAGGAAAGACTTCACAGAGAGGTTACAACTGAGCGAGGCTGAGCGATGAGCAGCACTTTACCAGATGAAGAAAAGATAGAGGAATATTCTAGTGGGAGGGGTCCGGGCAGAGGCCTAGAGCTCGGGCAGCTCTCACGAGGGTGGAGACGGAGTCGGGGGCTCAGTGCAGGAGCCAGCAGCTCCGGGGGCGGTTTTGGGCAACAGAGAACCAGGCCAGACTTAAGTCAGGGTATCACGGAAGCACATTTGATTTTGGAAAGGCCCTTCCACAGAGAATTTGGACCCTTCGCTGAGAGGTGGAAGGTGGTGGACGGGGCCGGGGCCGGGAGGGGGGTGAGACCCCGGTTCCAGGAACTGTGATTTCGGGACCCGAGGTTCCGGGGGGCTGGAGCGACTCAGGCCGCGGGAGGAGGAGAGGGTGGGCTCGGCGCCCGTGCGTGGGCTGGGGGGGCTGACGCGACAGCGCACACTCGGGGGGGCAGAGCGGCGGCGCGCCAGCCTTGTGTCGCTCCTGGACCGCCCGGGGCCTGGGGACGCAGAGGGGGAGGAGGGGCGCCGCCAGGGNGGGAGAGCTGGGTCCGCGGTCAGGCGGGGAGGTGGGGGGTGCCTGCGGCTGGGAGCAAGCTCTGAGGTCAGCCGACTCCCGGCGGCCTTGAATGCCGGGCCAGGAACCCCTGGGGCCCATCTAGGGTGCGGTGCGGAGAGGCCCCCGGAGCTACGAAGCCCGCAGTGTGTTTGCTAAAAACACTACNGCATCCTCGGTCCCCGCAGGAGGGGGCGCGTCCCCCGCCCAGCGTGTCCCGCCCTCCGCCGAGCTGCTGCTTCTCGGCCCCGCACGGTTAACCGCAGACGCGGGTCTGGGGGGCTGGGCCCTTCCTCGCCCGAGGCTCTTGCAGGGGAAAGAGGTGCGGCCCCCGGGGCTGCCGGGGTGGCGGGGGCTGCCGAGGCCGGCCTCTGGGGGCCGGGCTGCTGGCTCAGGACTGCTCCAGGCCGCCCAGGCCCTGTCACTAAAACGCGGAAATAACAGCTCCGGAGGAGAGGAGACCTTGGGGAAGTACGGACATGCACTCGGACCGTGGATACTCTCCGCTTTGATGCTAATGAGAGTCGACATTTTTCGGGCGCTTCGGACGTACCAGGCGCGGTGCATGGTGCACGTACCATCCTTCATTTCCACAACATGTTGTTACCCTGTTCTTAAAATTAGGAGACGGAGCCCTGAGAGGTCAGGTAACTTTCCCAAGGCCACGGAGCTAGGAAACGGGGCGGGGCGAGGGTGAGTGTGCGCCCCTGCACTTTGCCCGCCAAGGTTGTGGAAGCGGGGCCTTGTGCAGGTCGTCACATTAGTTTAGGGGGAGCCTAAACCCACCAAGTGGTCAGGGACATTGTGAGCACACTCAGTTCCGACCCTTGCAGGCCTCACAGTGCCGGCGATTGTGTTGGGGGATGGCCTTTGATCGCCCCGTATTGCCCTCGAATTCCTTTACACGTTCTTTATTGCTGTTAGCGTGTGTGCACCGCTGTTTGCGTAGCCACTTACAGTCGCTGACCGTTCCTAGTGACCAGATGCGCCTGTGGTCACAGAGGCACCGAGACAGGTTCTTGGCACATCACAATTTTTGAGAAAACTTTTTTTTTTTTAAGAATAGGCAAACGTTTCCGTTTGGCAAACATTTCTAGGAGGCTCCACAGCCCTGAACGTCCTGTGTAGGTGCCTTTGACTGCAGATTTACTCCTCAGATTGGATGCCGAGTTTGAGTAGGACCTACTCTGACATCTTAGGAAAGCATCGGATATCCTGACCTACAGAGATGCTGCGTATCAACTGGTAGAAACAGGAATTTGCACTACAGTGAGATCAGCTGTTCCTGGAATAGCTTTTAGCAAGTTGGTAATTGTGAACTCATTGTGCATTCTTAATCCTCCTGACTCATGGTCTTCTTTCAACCCGCTTTGTACTTTATTGCAGGAAAGTTGCAAAACATTTCACATCATCCAGGAATTTGAGAGCTGTTAGAGAACACTGTATCCAAATGTTTCGGTTTCAGAATGAGTGCAGTGGGGTTCGGAGAGGTCACCTAGGCACCCAGTGGGGGTTAGTGATGAGGCCTTTGGACTGTCGGCCAGTATCCTGACATGGCATCACTTTGTCATTGCAGCAGTGACGGTGAATGGAAAGCAAGTCATCTTTGGAAATGGTACTTCCTGTGAGGCTGGTGTGACCATGGCTAGGATACAAGGGCTGCGGAAAGCATCCTAAAGGATCATTTCAAGTCGCGTTTTTTCCTTGTATAACTGGCTGAATTTAAGTAGAAATGGCCGATAATATATTTGTATGTACAAAGGAGCTATTTAATGGAACCCCACAGGGTGCTTTTCTGATTCATTCGTTCATTCATTCATAAATGTATAGCCTACTGTTCTTGACTAAGGAGATACAGTGGTGAGTTCCTGCCTTCAGAGATAATAATTCAGTTTTATTTTTATTTCTTTTGAGAGAGAGAGTGTGTGTGTGTGCATGCACGTGCATGGGCAAGGGGCAGAGAGAGGGGGGAGAGAGAGAGAGAGAGAGACCGACCTAAGCAGACTCGATGCTGCTGTGGAGCCTGACAATGGACTCGACTCCACGAACCATGAGACGAAATCAAAGGTTAGATGCTCAACTGACTGCACCACCCAGGTGCCCCAGGGGAGATTCATTCTAATTTTATCATCTATGGTTGCATACTTTTGCACACAAAAGTATTTTTTCACATAGGCGTAAGGAACAGAACTTCACTTTCTTCAGGTTGTGGCGTTGGGCCGTCTGAGATCAGGGCGTCGCGTCGGGCTCTAGTGAGGGCTGTCTTCCTGGCCTACAGGCAGCCATCTTCCCACTGGGTGCTCATACACGCTTTCCTCAGTGGGTGTGCTCAGATATGTCTTCCTTTTCTTGTAAGGACACTGATGCTGTTGCATTAGGGCCACATGCTTGTTACCTCAGTGAACCTTAATTACCTCCCCAAAGCCTCATCTCCACATACAGTCACATTGGGGTTAGGTGTTCGACTTTTGACTTTGGGGGCTCACAGTTGAAGCCATAGCAGTCCTGATTTGCCACCCCCATCAGCAGCCTGGGGAGTCTCATACCCACTTCCAAAGAGCAGTGTGCAGCTGGGAAGTGTGGGCACAGCAAACGAATGTAACCAGAATGTAGAGCCGGTATTCTTCTCTAAGAAGTCGTCTGTGTTTGCGTCCCAGCGCTGCTGTAGGTCAGCCCTGAACTGCTGAGGCGAGTGGCGGAAAGGAACTGAGTTGAACATGACTAAAAAATTATTAAATCCATGGTAGATGCGTTTTCCTTCCCCAGCTGAAGGAGCCCTGAACCTTTCTGCCAGGTGGCGACAGAGGACCTCCAGGGAAGCGAGGGGCACGAACAGAGTGGCCGACTTGACCCTTCACCCACCCAGGCAAACGAAAAGCCCCTTTGGTTTTGACAAGTCTCCCTTGTCATCAGGGCTGATGTCTCTAAGAATCGGAAAATGTGCCAAAATGAATTGACAAATGGTTTGTTTTTCCACTTCAAAGGTGAAGGAGGGGCTACGTGCTGAAAATCCAGGAAGAGCTCTCCCTCCATCCAGTACCCGGTTGTCTTTAAATGGGGGAGGGGGCGCCTGGGGGCTCAGTTGGTTACACTTCCCACTTCGGCTCAGGTCATGATCTTGCAGTCCCTGAGTTTGAGCCCCGCGTCGGGCTCTGTGCTGACGGCTCGGAGCCCGGGGCCTGCTTTGGATTCTGTGTCCCCCTCTCTCTCTGCCCCTCCCCTGCTAGTGCTTTGTCTCTCTCACTCTCAAAAAGAAATAAACATTAAAAAAAAAAAAAGATTTAAATGGGGGAGCAAATGTCATATATTTATTGAAAATGTGATGGTTTTGCCAAGTCACTCTTCTATTGTGATAACAAATATAACATAAAATTTACTGCTCTAACCATTTTTAACCATGTAGTTTTGTGGCATTAAATACTTCCAGATGGTATGCAGCCGTCACCACCGTCCATCTCCAGAACTGCCCTCATCTTCCCAGACTGAAACTCTGTCCCCATGAGGCAACAGCTCCCCGTTCCTCAGGCCCTGGCAAGGGTCATTCTGTTTTCTTGTCTGTGAATCTGACCGTCCTAAGAACCTCATACGAGTGGGATCATAGGGTATGTGTGCTGTTTGTGGCTGGCTGGTTTCACTTAGCATGTTTTCAAGGCTTATCCATGTGTCAGAATTTCCTTCCTTTTTGAAAGCTGAAGAATATTCACCGTATGTCATACCACGTTAAAAAAATACATTCATCTGTCGATGATTTTTTTAAAAAAATGTATTTGTTGGGCTGCTTCTAGTTTGGGGCTGCTGTGAAGAATGCTGCTATGATGGCTGTACAAACACCTTTTTGAGTCATTGCTTTCAGTTCTTTTGGTATATGCCCAGAAGTGGGATTTCTGGATCGTAAGGTCAAGGTCATTGTTTTAAGTTGTTGAGGAACCACCATACCGTTTTCCACAGCAGATTTACCATTTACATTCCCACCGAGAGACTACAGGTTTCCAACTTCTCCATGTATTCACCAACCCTTATTTTCTATTTTCTTTTCTTTTTTAAAGTTTTTGATGGTTATTTTTGAGAGAGACACACGTGCAGAGCATGAGTGGGGATGGGGCAGAGAGAGAGACACACACAGAATCCAAAGCAGGCTCCAGTCTCTGAGCCGTCAGCACAGAGCCTGACGCGGGGCTCGAACCCGCGAACCATGAGATCATGACCTGAGCTGAAGTCTGATGCTTAACCTACTGAGCCACCCAGGCGCCCCGATTTTCAGTTTTCTTGACAATAATCATCCTATTGGATGGGAAGAGCTATAGCTGTTACTCTTTAAAGTTATAAATTAATATATTATGTGTCATGAACAAGGAATTCACACAACATTTTCTTATGTATTGGTTTAATTTTTATTAATAAGGAGATGTATGGGTTTTTAAAAAAATTTTTTTGAGAGAGAGAGTGTATGAGTGGGGGAGAAGCAGAGAGAGGAGGAGACACAGAATCTGAAGCAGGCTCCAGGCTCTGAGCTGGCAGCACAGAGCCCAATGCGGGGCTCGAACCCACAAACTGTGAGATCATGACCTGTTAAGACTGAGCCACCCAGGTGCCCCAGGAAACATATGGTTTGTAACAAGTAGTGAGTGATCCCTTACTTTGTGCAAAGCATGAAATAGATGCTATGGAGCACGTGTGTCTTCGGCCAGGATAAGCCAGCACTGATGAAGGACATTCACGTTTGTTGGTTTTTCTACTGTTGAATTAGAACATACATGTTCGTAGGGCAGCTGGGTGAAGTGGTCTTGCTCTGAGGATAGATGCAATATTAGTATGATTTTTTTTTTTACAGAGAAAAATAACATTAGCATTTGAACCCAGATCAGGAGCAAATTTGTCTCATATCTGCAAATAAATAGGAATATCCTGTTTAGGGATGTGCTGGACTTGTGGACTGCAGGTCTGTGCTGAGCCTTTCTCTCTACCATTGAATCTTCAAAGATGACAGTATAAACCCTCACTACCCAATTATCATTGCTTAGCTGAGCTCATAAAAAAGATGCGGTGTCAACTTAATTGACCTATTTTACTGGCCTACAAGATTGGAATTTCAAATTAGAAAAAAGTAGTTTTGAAAAGTCTGATGGAGGGCTTCCCACAAATGACTGAAAAGCTAGTGAATCTAAGAAATGCCGGTGGTAAAGGGAACAGTTTTACAAAGGCTAGTGCTCGTCCGCTGTGCATACTGTCCAAATGGCTTATTCGGTTCAGAAGCAGGAGTGACAAATGCATCTGGTCTTGTGAGCTCTCTGATCTGCTTCCACGATGCCGTGCCTTAAAAGCACTGTTGCACTCACACAAGAGTGGAAAAGGTAGTTACTATCAGAGGGAAGTAAAATTCTTTTTGTAATTGACCTGTAATAGACATACAACATTTTATTAGTTTCACATGTACAACATAGTGATTTGACATTTGGAGACCTCTGAAATTCTTATCAGATAGAGATAGGGCTGGAAAGAATTGTTTGAACATATCTATCTACCTATTCATGTGTATACTTGAATTTTAGGATGGTGTACTGGTTCAAAACCCACAGTAGCCAGGAAAACCTCTTCCCAAGGCAATCTGCGAGAATGCTGTAGGAGGTCTTCCACTGCGTAATATGCAATGAATTCGATTTATCTTTCTCAAGTGGGCTGAGAGCATTCAAAAAATTCAGTATATGTATTCAGTATGTAGTGATCTGTTCTCCAAATTTCAACTTTAAAGCAATTTCATTGCACTTTCAGATGACCTTGACATTTGAACGGCATGATTTACAGCGTTCATTTTTGACGAACACGACAAGCCCGTGTTGAACGCCATTAGCAGATTCTCTCCAAGAGGAAGGGAAAGGAAAAAAAAAAAAAAGGACTAATCTCCCATTAATTATGCTGTAAGGTGAAAGCGGACTGTCGAAAAAGAGTTTCATCCTAGAGTTTTCTTGGGCTCTGAGCAGGAAGGCTTGCAAGCGAGAGCTGCTGCCTTCCAAGCCTGTGCCGCCTTTTAGTGCCTCACCTCAATAGCGAGCTGAAGGGACAAAAGTGAACAAAAGAGTCCTGTTTTGCCTGCCCCACTTGCTGGGCTGTTGTCTTGGCCCTTTTCAGCGAAGGAAAGGGGGGGGAGCTGGGTCAAAGTTGAAGAACAGTGAAAAGGAATTCAAGCTTCATGTCGAAATTTGAATTATAGCTTCAGTTTGAGTGCCGAGTAGATGAGTGTGAATTGAAATTTTTGAATCTGCGCGAGCTGAAGTGACAGATGGTGTTGGACCAAGGTCCACGGGAGCTGGATGGCGTAGCCAGAAACGGGGCGCGCCCGGCGCGGCACTCGGTAAACATCTAGTTAACTGACACAGGTTTGAAAACTGTAGGAAGTGCAGTTGGATGCCGTACGCTGCGTGAAGACGGGGGACTGTGTGAATCCGGGAGGCCCCTGCGTCTGGCATACACTCAGATCCACTTGTCCCCCCTAATTGCATTGCAAATAGTCTTCTTCCCCCCACTAGTATCTACTGGAATAAATACAGAAATGCCCCGCCAGCTTCCCATGTAAACTCTCATCATGGGGCTTCGGTGTTGACTCCCGATTGTTTTGATGTATGACAAGGTAGCTAAGTCCGCCCTCAGTATTGAGGAACCAGTGTTTTATTCCCACACGAGTATATTTGAGAGGCGTGATGTCAGCTTTCTGCTTCTAGTGGGGTCCATCACCATCCCACTTGGAGTGAAGTTTTAATACGGCACATCGTTCCCCATTCAGTGCAGTAGGCCAGCATTTGATTTAAAGCATTTCCGAAAGAGAAGTCGGTTGTGGGTATAACCAGAATTACAACAGCTCCTGGGAGGTCGAGGTTGCTGAAATGTGAGTGAAATCGAAAATAATTTGGGGTGATTTGAAATGCTTCCTGGTGTGGAAGCTGTAATTGGAAGAATTTTGCTGTGGTATCTTTCACCATTCAAATGACTTGATGACGTACTTTTTTGTGCCTGTGTTGGTAGCATGATGGCCAAAAGCCATTTTTATATTATTTTAATACAGTCAAATATTTCTGCTTTTAGAGAAATAACATTGACATGGCAACAACATAATCAAATAGTAGGTATTCAGAGATAATTAAAACCGTAATATAAAAAAAAGCAAGTCCACTTCAGAATTGACTGTCTTAATGTATAGCATGTGTGGTACTTTACATAAATTGTGATACATACTTCATATGTTTCACAAATTTTAGGGTTACTTACATTTTAATAGTTGGAATAGGTTTTTTTAAAAAAAATGTTTAATTATGTATTTTGAGAGAGAGAGTGAGCAGGGGAGGTGCGGAGAAAGGGAGACAGAGAACTTCAAGCAGGATCCACAGCCATCAGTGCAGAGTGCAGTGCGGGGCTCGAACTTAAGAACTGTGAGATCATGACCTGAGCCAAAACCAAGAGGCGGACACTGAACCAGCCAAGCCACCCAGGTGCCCCTAGTTGGAATAGGGTTTTTAAAACTCCATGGCTGTTTGTGTCTTGTCACAGTTACCTAGATGCCGATTTAGAGTGGAAGGTAAAATATATCAAGGGTTGATTGCTGTCCTAGGACCATAAAGGGACCCATTAAGCAGCAGGGAGTCGGTGAGTTTGTGGTCGGATTCGTTTGCTGTTCCTGGGGCTGGAGGAGCAGAGATCAGGGCGGGTGAGGGATTCAGACGGCGGGAAGGCTCAGGTGGGTAATGAGACGCCCTGGAGAAGTGTCCTACAGCAAAGGACCCAGAGAGACTTTAAATAATGAGGAGAGAGAGGAAGGAGCCCCACCGTCAAGGTAATAACTTGAAACCTGAAAGAAAGAGAAAGGGACAAGGTTAAAAATGTTTGCGGTGACGGCTTGATGAATGGAGAATAGTCTCCATTTCATAGCATCCAAAAGGAAATACTTTAAAGACATATTTTCTGGTGGTACTTCAGGTCATTGAAGTGACTTGACAGCATGAAATAGAAATAATATGTAAATCATCCCGCAAAAATGAAATACGCTAATATCCATGCACTGAAAAGAATTACATTGGGAAGAACTTACTAAGAGTTCAAGCTGGCATTTATGCAGCATAGCAGGAACATTCTTAGATCATCTCACCTCTCCAGCCGTTTTGTGCTTTTATATACCGATGGCCGCAGCCTGACAAAATCAGAGGTATGAAAATGTGAACTTGCCAAACATATTTGGGATGATTATTCATGTTAAACAGGATTCTTTGCTTTGCGCAAGGTTTATATGAGCTTGTAATTCAGCGAAGTTCATTTCAGGAGCAGCTTTTCAGGGATCTCAGAGTAGAAAGATTATTCTGTCTCCTGAAAGAGCATAGCATCATTGACACCAAGCAAAACCTACTCAAATGCAGCTAAATAAAAATCCGGAAAGAGGTGGACAGGTGGTAAATGAAGAGAAGTACCTCGCATGTATGAAAATACTTGATATTTGCTCCAGATGACATTGAGACACCAAGTCTCTTTTGGTAAAGGGAAGCAGATAACAAAATACTCATCCAGGCAATAAAGGCATTTTTGGCCTCACTCATAATAGAATTCTGTCAGCTTTCTCCAGGGGTCTGTGGAAATCCAGACCCCTTCTGTTCCATTAGGGGTCCGAGCTGGGTTTCCTGTTGTGCCTGGTGGTATGTCTGGAAGAGTCCCCGTATTTGAGGAATGAGTGAATGCAAGAATGAACGACCGAGTACATGAGTATTGCAAACTGTCAAGAGGATTTTTCTTTGTCGGGGAGAATTGGGGAGTTTTGTCCTCGGACCCAGTTTGAAGATACAGACGATGTCTAGACCACGGGAAATCAAACTTTCATAATTTCAGGCCTGGATTCTATATGGTTGTAATTTTCTTCCTGGTTCTAAATTAGGCACTTGAGCAGGCAGGTGAGATCATTCAAGCCAGAAGGGTACCACTTTGTAAATTGCTGCCGTGGAGCCCTAAGTGACATCTTGGTGACCCCGTAGAGTTGCTCTGTAATTTTCTACCTTTGCTCGCGGCAGAGGATTCCGGATTCGCGCTAGGCCTTTCAGAGTCTGAAGCTGGTGCTTGTCACCTCCCCCCGGAGGTCTCTGGGTGGCTGCACACTGATTGAGTGAAGCACTTTCGAAGATTGCTTTCCGCCATCTGAATGTGAAGAAATCAGAACCGGGACACACAGGACGGAGATGAAAAGTATGAAAGCCGGCACGTGAACCAGATCAGAAGCGCGCAGGCTGTGGCTTTGGAAGCCAACCTTCTCTCCTTTCGGGTTGGCCATGAACCGCTCCTACCTGCTGTGTTGTGTATCTTCCTGGATGTGCGCGGACTTCCGGCATGGTCTCCCCCAACCAGTTCGCAGACTCTGTAGGGACTAGGTTCAAGGCAGTGGTGCCGTGTTCGAGAGACACAGAGAGGACATTTTTATGTGAAATGTGTAATCAATTCAAGTTCGAGAAGTGCCAGGCTACCCTGCGAAGACTAAGGAACCTCAGTGTCCTGTACAGCTTTGGAAAAGAGGCTTAAGGGTGTTTCCTTCCTTGGCTAGAAACTGAGGATGAAACTCCAGCTTTCTCATCGTCCAACCCTACCTCCTATGAGGGTGTGACTATGATGAATCAAGATAAAAACGAAAGTACTGATAGAAGGTTGGCATCAGTCTATGTTTGTTTTAGGTAAAAGGCACCTGCCTTGTGTTCACCAGAATATTCTGACAAAATCTGTGTGTTAGAGATCTGTGTGTCTCCTACGCCCTTAGCAACAGCTCTGTCTGCTTGATTTTGAACACACGAAAGGGTCTCAGCCTGCAGTTCTGAGGACTGATCCCCTTTCTGATGTGCCTGGTGGGACTGTTTTCAAAAACCACAAAGGACATTCTTAACCATCAACAAAGAATAATAACATATATGTGAGAGTCAGATCGAGCCAATGTGATGAAACAGGGTGTAAATTCAGTGACTATTTTTTTCTAGTTGTATTCAGGAGTCTTCTGAAATCTAACTGTGTTTTATTTCAAGCCATAGCCTATTCATAATTTTCAAGAGGACACTCAGTAATCTTTTGTGTCAGCCATGACTAACTAGCAACCCCACAAGTCAATAAAGCATGGAACTATTTTAATATATTAAATTCATCCAGCTCACAGGCAGCATATGCTTAGAGGTTTGATATAGAGAAACACACACACGTGATGCTTGTGAGCAGGCTTGTGTATGTACCGTTGTTTGTGTTTACTCTGTTCCCTGGGACCTCAGAGGAGAGATTGGTGCTTAAAGAGAGCAGCCACACAGGCGCTGCAGAAAACAGTGTGGAGGTTCCTCAAAAAAATTAAGACTGAAACTGCCATTTGATCCAGCAACCCCCTCCTTGGGTCACACAGATCCCATTTAGGGCTCCACCTGCCAATTTTAAAAAATGGTACTTTCCTGGATTGAATGATTTCACCCGCCTGCTTGAGTGCCTCATTGAGAACCAGGAAGCCGGGCATCTGGGCCGCACGGTCAGTCACGTTAAGCATCTGACTCTTGATTTCAGCTCAGGTCATGACCTCAGGGGCGTGAGATGGCGCCCCACGTCCAGCTCTGTGCTGAGCATGGAGGCGGCGTAAGAGTCTCTATCCCGCTCTCTTTCTCTCTCTCTCTCTCTCAAAAAAAAATAAATATATGAAATAAAACAGGAAGCAAATCACAACCACATAAAATCCAGGCCTGAAATGATGAAGACGGGATTATCAGCAGGTCTCTGCACTGCCATGCCCACTGCAGCGTTATTCACAGCCCAGTACGGAAACAGCCTAGGTGTCCCTCAGCAGGTGAGTGAATAAAGAAGATGCGGTATAT